>NW_011888782.1:40314191-40321126 GCF_000151845.1 Pteropus vampyrus | reverse complement strand
TGTGTGTGTGTGTGTGTGTGTGTGTGTGTGTGTGTGTGTGTGTGTGTAGCCATTGTCAGGGACAAGAGTTGAGGAATAATATTTTTGCGATAAAAAGAAAAAGCCTAAATAATACTTCTTTTAAAGGCATGCTTGGTGATGAATGTGTTAATATTTTTAATACGGTTTTTGGCTGATGTCAGTTCTGTCACATCTGAAATAATTTGGCTTGACTACATAGTATTGTCTAAACTTTTGTCATGTAAATATCAACAGTGGCAGCAAAACCTGAAAAATACATGGATTTCTATTTATAACTCTAACATTAATCCTCCAAATGATATTTTCATGTTGATTAAAAATTTTTATTCATACATTTTAAATGCCTGATTTAAATATCAATTTTTCAATCTATCAACCAACATTTTTGTAAATTATGAATTTGATTTTTACATTATTATTCATGTCATCATGGCACTGAGTTATGATTCATGCAACTGATTTAAAAGTCAGTACTTTATACTTTGAATATAATGAGCTATAAATATTGTAGTAGGACATTTTCCAAAGGCATTCTTAAAAAAATCATGTTTGTAAGTTTGTAGTCTGACACCACAGAGTTCTAAACAACAAATTAAAATGTATTGGAGTGAAGATTGTTTTTGTTGGTACGATTTTCTGTCATTTCGAAACTTTCTTCTGTAAGAAGCTGCCAAGTTACTTGATTCTACAATCTCAGCAAATATGTGCCAATATTTTTTCCCAATATAGCCAGATATTTATTATTGTTGCAAGCACTATTTTTAAATAGAAGATTTTTATTTGTTGATTTATATGTGTAAGCTCCCTGAGGTAGAATTGAGGTGACTGGTTTGGGTTCAATATTATTTGTTATAATTGAGTGAAATAAAAATGACAACTCCTGATCTTAAAAAAGAGAAAAATATACCCACATGGCATTTAATGATACCATTACTTTCTGTGAAAGTAAACTATTTTCTCACTGGGAAGTAGAAAATCAAAATTTAGAAGTGCAGATTTGAGAAGAGTTTTGCTATTAAGGTCTTTTCTTTATCATTTGATATAATATTATAGTCCTGTTGCTAAGTAGACATAATCCTTCAAAGAGTTTCTAGAATCTTAAGGCTAAATAAAAGCCTATAATTTGATGATAACCTTAAGATTTTAATTCTATGGTCAAAAGATAGCCAACTGGATACCAGACTATAAATGAAATAGGTAGTGCCAAAATACTTCTCATTTTTAATCATTTTCAATAAAAGAATTAATGGTTGAGTAAAAATTAAATTGAATTTGAAGTCATTTAGTAACAAGTTACTTAATAGAATTCAGCCATTTCCCCATAAACTAGTTGTTTTTAATTAACAGACTATTTTTTAGAGAAGTTTTAGGTTTACAGAAAAATTGATCTGAAAGTATAAAGTTCCCACATACCTCCTCTGTCTGCACACAATTTCTTCTATTATTTATACCTTGTGTTATGGGGTATATTTGTTACAATTGATGAGCTGATATTGCTATATTATTAACTAAGGTCCATTGTTTACTTAAGGTTCACACTGCATGTTGTATATTCTATGGGTTTTGATAAATAGCTGTGACATATTTCCACCATCGCTATTTCATACAGAAAGTTTCACTGCCCTAAACTACTTTTTTAAAATAGTATGATCATAGTATTTTACAATGTTACAAGATATTAAAAAATAGTAATTTATAATGGAAAAAAAATTTGGTATACTTCGACTAATTGATTCAAAATCGTATTTACTTTTTGTTTGAGAACCTTTAGCTACTAACCTTTAGCTACACAAATGTAATTTTATTGTAGCATTTCAAATTATATTTTATTTTACAACCATGAGGGGCCATGTCTTATTTCACATGCAAAGTTTTTGATTCCTAACCCTTAGGAATGATAAAAAATTGTATTACGTACCCACTACTCATATTCTCTAATTAGTCATTTAAAGAGGAAAGTTTCTTACCCAATTTGGATTCAGGGTAATTGTTTATTTTTATGTGATCTGTGACTCAATAAGTGTACTTAGAAAAGTTTTATAAAAAGCAATGACTTTATTGACTATGCTATTTCCATATATGCAGGTTATTTCAGGTTGAACTGTGACTTTTATTTCTATGAAATATAAATATATCAGTTTTCTCCGCTGTGGAAATAAGGATGACTTTGTGCATTTCAATAGTACCTGACTATTACTATCTTCTCAGGAGATACAGAGACAGTAAATCTGAAGAAAAGATTATAATAATTATGAATATTTAAAAGATAAAGAAAAAATCTAAAATAAATATAATTGATTTTAGGGAAAACATTGTACTAACAGGAGTAAAGGCAACTATCCAAGATAAAGTCAGAGAATTACCTTTGAGAAGCAATTTTAGAGAAAAAATTTGATGATTCATAATTAAACCACAGCTGAGTCATGTCATTTGCAAATGATTTGGCAGTATAATACTTGTAAAGAAGTAAGTTTCTTCTGGACAATACTGATGCAAGTATAAGAAGAAAATGCTTCATAGTTAATGAAGTGTGGATTACTTGGAGAGTTGGAAAGGGGAGCCAGAAAGAAATTAAATACAAATACTTACTATCAGAAATGGCTAGAGGAGCTATTTTCTTTTATCACAGAAATATAGAGAATAGATATAGCATACAATCCCTCATTTATCTGGTTTATTTGGGAATAAAATATTCCTCATGCATGTAACCTTTTCAAAAGTGAAGCATACAAACTGTTTTTGTTTTAATTTTTTAAAAAAATCAAAATCTGTTGCTTTCTTTCCAGCCTTCTTAGAATATGTTCTGTACTTTGCCTTTGCTTGATGATAGTGAGATTTCATAATGAACATTAAAATCTCCCTTCATTGCAAAATAGCAATATGTTCGGAGTTATTAAATTTTGGGAAAACAATTTACCTCCATGCTAAATGATTTGACAGCTTACTTTTTTTAGGAGATTTTTTTCATTTTACATTTTTTTTCTCTTTTTCTTTATTACTAAATTAAAGCTGTCACTTCTCAATTTCCAACTGCCACTTTAATCTATTATAGATTGTAGAGTGATATAAATAAGCTTTCTAAAATTTGTCTCAAATAAGGGCAAAACTGTAGAAATGAAGTTCTGAGATACCCTTCTGTAAGTAACCACCAAAGAATTTGATGCAGAAACTCTATGGCATGCATTTTGGCAACTCAGAGAACATGTTGGTTTGTTTGTTTTGTTTTCTATTAAATTCGATAAGTGATTTTGGGTAAATGAGATATTATCAAGCATATAAAAACCTCCAGTGGCAAAGGGCTTAAACTGAAGCAGACATAATTTAAATAAACTTCTTAAATAAATGGAAATTTAGTTTAAGTAAACTGAATATTGACTATTAAATATTAAACAAATGAAATATTAACCATTGACTATTAACAACTGAATAATGTTTAAAAGCACTGAACATTTACCATCATTTATGGTAAATTATGGAAACAAAAAGATTTATGCATAAAAATGAATTTGTTACTTGACTACGGTTTCAGGACAGCTCTGCCAAGAAGCTAGAGGATTAACTAGGTCCTTTTTGGGTTTTGTTTGGTGGTCGATTTATGTTGATTTGCTTCTCTCTCTCTCTCTCTCTCTTTTTTTTTTTGTATATGACGTTGTTTTAAGTTGTAAATGTACTGTCATTGGGAAGGCAATGATAGATTAATCACTTATTTTTTCATTAGGATTCAACCTACAGCCAGCAGTTAATTATCCCGAGTATAGGATTACCTTTAAAAACCAAAGTATTTGCAGCCGTACAAGCCACTAATCTGGATGGCAGGTATTTTCAAACTCTTATCTTTTGTTGGCTAAAACATTTTGGCTTCCTAAAGCCTCATGAATCAGAAAGTTAGCTCATTCATTTTTAATTTCAAAAATACTGTCATTGCTAATAAACAGAAGTAATAACAAAGATTAAGAGGTGACACATTTTCTGTCATCAACTGGAAAATAACAAGTCTTCCCATAAAGAAGGAGGAGTAGTAACTGGAAGAGGGTGTGAGACATCTTCTGGGATACCAGGATCTTCTATTTTTTCATCAGAAGGATGATTAATCAGATGCAGTCATTTTTGTGAATACTTATGATTTGTGCACTTTTCTATCTGTACATTACTATTCAATAAAAAAATATTTAAAAAACCAAAGAACTCTCTCCATAAGGATCTGGGCCAAAATGATGTAAAATGACATAAAACATCTCTACAAAAAAAAAAAAAAAAAATCAATCAATTTTTCTATGGTACTTAGAAAATTCAGAATGATCAAAATGGAAAGGGAATTCAAAAGCTAAAGATTTAATCCTGCCCTATAAAAAAACTGTGATATGTAAATGATTTATTTTGGGTTTCTTATATATTACTTAAATGTTGCATCCTGAAGAGATTAGTATACTCTAGAAACTTTACCTTTTCTTTTCTGTCCTGATATTTCTATTCTTGAATATATATGATTCTTTAAAACTGTCTTATTAAATGCAGGTATTTTTTTATCTTTCATTTTATTGACATTTAGTTCCCACAGACTAGTAATTTTCATGACACCAGAATCTGAGTAAAGTAATGTATAGATGAAGGCACAATCTGGCCTTGTGGAGGAAGGCTGTGTATTTGCCTCACAGATTTTCTTCTACCTCACACAGTCTATATGGACTCCCATTCCCACCTCCTACTAATTCTGGCATAATTTAGAGTGTATAATTTGTGTGTCGAACTTTTTTGCTATATGTGGTATTATAATATCCTTTGTCATCTGTTAGAGACAGTAACTTCTGGAAACAAAAGACCATTGTTTACAATGAGCATAGAAGCATCTATGCAGTTCACTTTTGGGTTTTATTCCTTCAGACTTTGACCATTTGGTTGCCTTGCACAGAAATTTTGTGCATGTGTGGTATTAGCCTTAATCCCACTTGATGCAGGATGGCAATTTATTATTGCAGATTTTAAAACATATTTGAGTTTAGAAGAATGTTTTAATGAATAAGAATCTTCTGCAAATTAATTTAAAAAACCTACATTCTATGGAATAAGACATTTGTAAATATTTACTTGCCTTAGATTAGTAACTAATTCCCAATAAGAGATTCTAACTCTAGATTATGCTTACTTCTTTCTTCAGATGGAATGTCTTAATGGATTATTGCTACACGACCCCATCAGGGAACCCCAACGATGATATTCGGTACGATCTCTTCCTTAGGTAGGTGTCTGAGTTTTGCATTGATAGCAAAGACCAAATTGTAGACATTGAAATGGAAAATTTACATCAGAGAAATAAATTATAGGGCACTTTTATAGCTTTTAAATATAAAGTTTTACATTTTGAACTTTTAGTCCTTATAAAGCTGGAAGTATAAAAGTCGAGAACAGTTTTCAACATGAAATGCCGATAAGGCTATTGTTGAATGAGAGTTGCAGTGAGTTAGGTCCACCAAAGATGTTTTATTCATGTTCAGGACATATGAGAATATTTCACTGTCTTAGGAAAAGCATGGCTAGGATAGTATTGGCAATAAGAGAAAGGCAGTGGAAGGGTACTATTTATCTGAGCTAGACTATCTCGTCATATGTCAAAAGGAGAGTAAAATTAAAGTAAGTGTCTAGATAATTTAGACCCCAAAATACGTTTCTTCATTTATCAGTATTTAATATGAAAGTATAAAATAGCCTACCACTCCTTTTTTATCAGAGCCAATAACTTCAACTTCATTCCTCAATAGACAGTGATAGAGTGAATGTAATCTACATTTGGGAAAAGGGGACATTGATCATAAAAACATTCAGTCATCTCAGTTCCCTTTCAGCATTTTTATCTGACAGCAGAACAGACTTGAGAGTCGAGCAATGGCTTCTAATCATGCTTATAAATGCAGTTAGCTCAGATCACTGCTGCTTATTGACATATGATGGGAGTAATATGATGGGAAACCAAGAAAATATGTTTTATTGGCTAATCAAGGTTAAGATGATGTTCAGAGGGTATGGTCAAACTGACACTCATGTCTTGTTGCTGGAAATGTTCCTTTGGGCAACGTTTTTGGGAAAAAATGTCAATGTCCATCAAAAGCCTTAAAAAATTTCATATTCTTTGATTCTATGCTTATAAATTAGGAAGCATATTCTAAAATATTTATGATTTTTCTGGTCTATGAGTGCTATTTAAAATAGTAAAACATAGGAATAAGGAAATGGCTGAGTGAATTATGAAAAACCAGTAAGTCGAGAGCTCATACAGGCACTGCAATCATATAGTTATTTATAAAGCAGAAAAAAAGTTTGGTTCTATTTTATCTCCTCCCTTTCTGTCTTCTCAATAATTGTATCTTTGGAAATACATAGTTTTTAAAATTTATGTATTAAATATGAAGTGAAAGAATCAGTATATACAATTACATGTACAAGTGAACTTATTTATATTTTATACAGTAGAAAAGACTGTAAGGAAATACGTCGAAAGGCTCACAATGGTTATTCATGCATGGTGGGATTGTGGATCATTTTGTTTTAACATTTTTCTTATTTTCCAAAATGTCTATAATGATCACAGATTGATAACCTGGAATATGATCATCAGACTTCTGTCTGATATGACTATAGCTTTAGCTGAGTTCTCAGTCTTTTCAGTTTTCTTGTTGAAAACCACAGAAGAGTGAAATGTGTAACTAAAAAAAGTCCCCCACAAGCCATTTTCAGTAAAAGCTGTAGAAATTCTAAAATATGTGTTGGGGTCAATAAAAGCAGTTAAGATCAAGAGAAAATGGTGCAGAGAGAGGCTTGTAGGAAGCAGTGCAGCGAGAAGTAGCAGGAGAAACAGGGAAGAAAAGTGAGTGCAGAGGGGTCCCTGTGGCGTAGGTCCAAGAAACAGCCAGGAGAAATGC
>NW_011888782.1:40293803-40311016 GCF_000151845.1 Pteropus vampyrus | reverse complement strand
GATGACTGCCCCTTCCTTATGCCAGTAGGTTGTTTGACAACTTTATTCTAAATTGTCAAATTGATTTAAGCTGAAAGGCTATCAAGTGTTAGGCACTAATTTATGTAGAGAGAGGGGATATGCATCAGGTCAAACTATTTGAAGTAGGATTTATTCATTCATCCAGTAAAGATCTATTGAATGCTAGCTTTATACCAACCATTATACTGGGAATACAGAGATGCATGCATGAATTCTGAATTCAGTTAACTTATCCTTTAGGAGCATGAGATAGTTACGGAATAAAACAAGACAAAATATTATGGCACAAAGGCGACATAGATATGAGCTGTAGTAAGAGGCAGTCCTCATCTGTGTGAGTGAGATAAGGCAGGAGATATTGGGAGAATTGGTGGAAGAGATGAACCTTGAGCTGAAGATAGATAAACCCCAAAGGGACAAAATCAAGAGTGTGAGAGACGCTCCATGCCATAGGATGGTCAAAGTCACAGACACATAAAACAGAGCAACCAGGGAACTTCCAGTCTTTCATTAAAGCTATGGAGCACAGCGAAAGATGATGGGGAAACCTGAGGGGGTATGGTGGTGCTGGGCTAGCACTAGAAAGGGAGGTTGGGGCCAGATGGCCTGAGCATCCCTTGGATTAAAAGTCAAAGCTATAAAAGGTGTGAATCTGAATTGCTTACAGCTATCATGTAAAATATAGATCCATTTATTAGTGAATAAAGAGATTATATTTCTGACAGATTCCCCCTAGAGTCACATCAATATTAACCCAAGAAAAATGAAGGCACATTTAAAAAATTTGAAATGGCTTTAATATGTTTATATTATGCTCAAATTCATGCATTTCTTTATAGTCATTGATTAGTTCTAACTAGCTATATCAGATGGGCTTAAATGTAGAGTCCACATTACCTTGGCTGACCAACATTTCAGGGAAAGATTTATTAAAGGCTTGAGAGAAATAAAAGTAGAGAAGTTTGATAAACACAGCTCTTTTTCGGGAGAGCCACTGAGCTATGTAAATAAATGAGGCGATGCACAATTACAGTGGGAGGAAATAAGAAATATGGCCTAAGCCAGGATAAGAAACATTGTAGCAGTTATATGCAAAGTAATTAAATAAATGCACAGAAGTAAATGAATAAAATTAAACATGTGGTATCTCTTCCAAAAGAATCTGCTTTCCGAATGGCCATAAAGAAACAATTTTGTGCCGGTGTGGAATTTCATTTGTTTTCATTAACTCCTCAGATTTGCAGCCACAGAGAAAGGAGAGATGCGGGGAGGAGGACCACTTGGAGCCCCCGGAGCACTTCGGGAAACGCTGTCCTCTCTGTGGGTCCCATCATTACTCGGAGCGGTAAGAGCGCCCCTCCCTGTGTAGTAATACACGGTTCCAAAATGGCCTGTTGCTTAGCTTCTGAGGAGAACTCATGGTTCCCGATGAGCACTAATTAACCGTAAGGCGCAATAAACTGTTAAACAACTTTTAATTTCACAGTTGTTTCCTGTTAACTTATACACAAAGGGCAATATTTTCTTTATCACATTTCCCTTACACACACGTATACCGTACTGGACATTTGCCCTTCTGGATCCACTCTTACCCCCCACCCCCGGCGCTCTGCCTCCGAAGACTTTCCCAGGAGAACTGCCTGCCCCTGCTGCCTTGCCATCTACTTTCCAGCTGTGCCTGGCCAATATGTGACACTGTAAGAGAATGATAGAGAAGTTCACACAGCTCCTGCCAGATACCTCTCTCCACAGAGCTACTCTCAGTTCTGGATACCCTCCCCTTAACACATAGCCCAGGTAACTTGATTTCCTCTGGTGAATTCCCTACATCTTTATTTATAGTCCTATTAAATTCTCCTTAAATTGCCTGGTTTGAGTGTCATTTGTTTCTTCCTAGGATCCTGAATATTACATACCCCAATTCAGTGCACTCATTCATGTTCATGAATCTAATGGACACAACTGTTTATACAGATATATTCTCATGCATACAAATATTTGTGCATGCACGCTTTCTTTTCTCTCTCTCTCTCTGCCCTTTTCCCCCCAACCCTCCCATACACCAAAGAAATATTGCTTTCCGTCAGCATGAACCCAGAGACATCCAGAACTGGTTAAATAAAACAGACATACAGTATAAACAACACAAATTAGATTTAAAAAAAAGAAAAACATGAAAATTGGGTCTAGTTTTGTCCTAACAAGCTAGGTTTCTTGGGATTTTACTTCACTGCTCTGGGCATGTGTTTCTTCATTTTTAAAATAAAGGTTTTGAAAAAGTAACCTTTAAGATTCTTTCTAACTCTATAGTTCTAAATGTATCTAAAAAAAAGAAAGAAAGCAACAGAATTCTGATTTGGATTATATTCTAACATTTTTTCTCTTTTTTATATTAGTCATACGGCTATTATTTAATGTTTCAATTAGATTATCTTTACCTCTTCTCTCATGCCTCCCATCCTGCAGTGAAAAGAAAGTTTTGCCTGAAATAGGGAATTAAGCAAAAAGTGGTTTGGGCTTGAAAAATCCAGACATTTGCTTTAATTATTGACTCCTCTGTGTTTGTGTAGACATAGCATCATTTCAAAACAAATAGTCTTTTTAAATACTGAAGAAATTTATTAAATATAAATTTTTAAACTTAGTTTATACTCTCTGAGAGTTTGGTATATATTTTGAACGCTTTGAAAATGAGTGGTTTATGGTTTGTAAAAGGCCCAAAGACTTATCTTTATCTAGCTGTCTGAAACTCAGCTATTGTTGCCAATAAGTAAGAATGCTTTGGGGTAGGCGCAATACAAAAATATTTTTATTTCTATGGAGCACATCTAGGGTCATTTTGCTGTAAGAAAAGAACTTTGAAAGGGACATGTTTCTGTTCATTTTTAGTAGATGGCTTTTCCTCCTTATTAACCTCTTTGCCTCCTTCTTACCTGGAGCAAATTGAATTTATTATTATTTTTCTATTTTTTTGAATTTAAATATTACACATTTAAAATAACTTGCTAGTGTAAGATAATTTTTAAAAAGACAAAAATTACTAAGAACCTCCCCCGCCATCCTAGTAACGATTACCAAGTAGAAGTTTCTAATTCTACCATAGCTAACCAGCTCTCCAGGTTTGTAGGTTTTACCTACACTATGTCTAGTCACCCAAAATATCTTGGTTAAAATCCTGAAGAGCTAATGCCTTTAATCACAGCACCACCAATGTCATGCCTGGGTGTCTTCTTTTCTAATTTCAACTTGTTTCCACCTTGAAGGTGACATTTATTCCCTAGCACATTAGCGTTGTCTCCTAGTCACCTCAGTTTCTCCTCGGGTAAAACCTGCAAAGGATCATGTTCAAACCTTCCAGACCCCATTCCTCTCACTCTCTATGGATTTATTTTTCATAATTTTGATAAATAGGAATAGAATGTTCCTCATTTTTTGGTGATCATGGTGGCCTCATTGTGTAGAGGACCATATATAACAATATTTACCCTGTAATACTGTGATATCCATGCAAAAAAACACATTTTAAATTCCACACAGAGAACTCATAAATCAAGCCACATCCATTCACAGGCAAATCCAATATAAATTTAATGTCCTGCTTAATGATCAAGACTACCTTCTTTCCTTAGTTTCACTTTATTTTTTACCTTAGGTCAGCTAGAATTTATTTCTCCAGGTCCTGTGGCCAATTTTATATAGAATAGTCCAATTTCAGGCTTGATTTGGTCTCTTCAGAGCTCTCTGATACTAGGAATTTTTGCTCTGTTTACTCATTGAACCACTCCTTCACCCTAGACAACTAACTTAGGTCAAGTTTAAAAAGTTGTTAAACCTCAGAATTTTAGTTTTGTTTCTTGTTTTAATGAAATCAGTTCTATTCTGTTTATTTTTACCCAACAATGTTGAATCATTTTGTTAGTTTATTTAGGAAAATATTCACATCCTCAAAATTCAAAACCCACAAAATTCCTGAAGTATTCCTTTTTTAAGTTCCCAAATGCGAAGACTATTTGGTCAAAAAATAATTATTATGGGTACTTCTGGCAATTCAAAGGTACAATCGCTGAAAAACTGTGGTCTAATCATTTGTTTACATAAATTCTGGTGGAGAAGTCCAAGCCAAACTCTCATTCAACTTGTACCACTGAGTTTTTTGGGAAGTTAATAATTCATCTGAGCATATTAGCTCCTACATGGGACAGGCGCTCTGACAGGAAGGTGGAATACAATAGAGAACAGGCCAGTCTTTGCCCTCAGGGATCTGAGTTCAGAAGCAGAGATAGACTATGAAAGAACATAACATGGTGGAAAGTAAAAAGTTTGGAGGTTCTGAACTTGAAACATGTGGTCCATTTTACCACATAAGTAATTTAAGATTTAAAAAGAAAGTTTGCTTGTGCTAAGAAAGAGAAAATATTTGTTCTCCATATATCTTCATATTTTCTTTTTCTTCTTTTTCTTTTTTCATTTATTTCAACTACATATATGAGAGAAAAACAGAGAATGACAGTTCGTTTGCCACTTTTGGCTTATGAACAGCTGTAGTATTGCTGCTACTACTTTTCTCCTACGGGTCCTTTCAAAAAACTTTTTGTTTTTTGAAAAGCCCACCAGGTTTACTGTTCTACTTCCCAAAGGTTTCTTTTGGCATATTTATGTATGTTAAGACCAAGCGGATGGTAGAGAAAAACAGAAGTGTGTTGTGACAGAAAGCTCATGGAAAATGTCTGCCTCTTCTTTCTGGGCTAGACAGTGCTTTGACTTTTTTCTTTTAATTGCAGTGATACTAAAATTGCAAGATACTAGAAATAGCAACCTGATAGTTATTCTCTCTACCTTTATGCACTACCAAATACAATTCCAAACAATGTTCAAATATAACATGGTTTGATTTCAGCCATCTGTGAAAGGTAGGATGCTTTCAATTTTTCAGAGTCCTGGAACCTGGAGCTGGTATGGCTTATTTGGCATTTTGTCCCCACATGAAGATTTTGTTGAGAGCCAAGTCCTCATGGGTAACACCTGGGGAGGAGAGGATATTCCGACTTCCTTTCTTCACCTCATAATGTAGAAAATACTAGAGGCTTTGCATCATAGCACTTCTGCCTAATTTGGGACACATAGGAGAAAGAAGCTTTCTATTCTTTAATAGAAGCATTTTTTTTTTAAAGTAAATGAATGTAATTTCTAAATAAAGAATAACTGTTAAAAAGGAATTTTAGAGCATTATATATTCTCCTTCATGTTCCAGTGAGGCAATTTGTCTTGAGAAAGGGGCACATAGATCTTTCGGATGAAATAATCACAGTTCGTTCATCTTATCTATTTCCATGAGAAGGAAGTGTCTATAAAACGATGTTGTTTGGAGGTTAGGATTTTCCTAAGGGACCCTTATAAGGAAAATTTGTGGCATTTTTCTTTTTGTCCTATAGCAATGCACTGCACTAGCCTAAAGAATCCTGAGAATGCACGCTCTATTAATTTTGGGCATTGTACTTCAGGGATCAAACAGCAGAATCATCATTTTTGCCAAGACTCATATGTCTGAAAAGAAATGGCATCAGATGTTTTATAAATATCTCACCAGGTTTTCCCATCAGTGGTTTCAAATACTAATCCTGGAGTTTTTTGTAGCTTGAGATATTCATCTCTATGACTAAAAATATTTTTCATACTTGGCTAGTTTATATTATTTTAGAAAGAGGATTCTGAAACAGCTTTTATTTAAACATATGTTTACTTTATCATAGAGGCTGTGACAGATGGAAATTTCTTCATCTGTAAAATGGGGGTAGCAATCATATCTAAACCATATGGCTATTATGAGGATTAAATGTGAAAACATGAAACAGCGCTTTGTAAAACTGTATGGCACTATATGCATATTAATTATAATAATATTTACACACCAAAATCAGTCATCTGCACATATTTTATGAATCAAATAACAAACTCTCACAGACACATACACATATTTAAACACAAATATGAAATCCATTCATTGTAAAGCTCAAGGGTTAATTGCTATATGATTACGAAATGGGTAACAATAATCAGGAAGCCAAGTGAATGTGTTTATTGTATCTATTATTATGTTTTGCCAGGGAAAAGTAAAAAATCAACAGCTTCTATCTTTTACTTCACAAATGTGAATAAAACTATAACTCGAGCTCAGACGTCATGTTTTCCTTTCATTTAGTTATTAAGTGTGAATTTATCTTCTTGGAACTTAAAATGATGTTTTTGCAGATTACACTGGGTAAATTGGCAACACTTAAAATAGAGCGGCGCTAAATAATGAATATTTCTCTATAACAGAATAACAAATGACATGTTATAGGGCTATAAAAAATGTAATAGCTGTTAACAGTTACTGCCCCTACTAACATGACTAAAGAGATAATGATGAAGCAAAGTTGGCAAGAAAGAATACAGTGCAGTATATTTTGCCATTATGTTTGTATGTCCAGGGCAGTGGCAGGGTGTGGGCTTGGGGAACAGATAGATGATGAAACCTCAGACAAGTGGCATAGAAAATGGGAAAGCACAATGGTTTACGAGGATTTTTATTATTGCCTTCCCCATGGAGCTTGCGGGTGAAGGTGAGGAGACATGTAAATAAAAAGTGATTATAGAATTATAATAAACATAGTTAAATATTTAGAGATACAATGTCATCTTTATTTGTTTTTCCCTCCAGATGAGACTCCAACCAACAATTCACAGCTTGGTAAGATAATTAACAGATATCGAAAATTAAATTATGATTTTTAAATATTTTAAGTATTTTTTGGTGATTAGTTGCAAAATTGTAATCAACTAAATATAATGAAGTCTGCTTTTACAACTTTGTTATATTTTAAATAACAGTTCACTGAGGAATTTTGAACTCGTATGTGACCTGTTTTTATAGCATTTTATAGATGACTTCTTTGTTTGTTTGCTTGCTCAGGGGATACCAGGCCTCTAAACCATGTAATCCTTTGATTATTGGATTGAATTACAGTAAAATAGATGGTCTCATGATCTAGTGTCACGTTGTTAGTCTATAAGATACTGGTGACAGATGTTTTGCAGGTATAAATCAGGATAAGGTGAAATAAATCTGATATTGGATTTTTCCACTGTGTGTTTTATTACTTGCAGGTTCTCCAAATGAACCTCCTTTCCAGCTGAACGCCGTCACCAGTGCATTGATATCAGGAATTGTCATTCTGGGAGTCATGAGCTTTTCCCTGCTCCTGTGCTCACTGGCCCTCCTACACAGGAAGGCACCCACCAGTTTGGTGTTGAACAGCATAAGAAACCCAGTCTTTGACTGACTGTAACAGGTCCCTGCTCTTGAGAGAAGGCTCACTGACCATAACATGTGTGACTGCAGTCAATGTTCCATCTGAATTGAATTCTAGCCAACATTTGATATTTGTAGATTTGGTAGATTTCACAGTGTAGCTCTTTAGCTTAACAATAGCGAAAGCATTTTGATAATATTGCTCTTGTCACTTATGTATACGGTCAGCCGTATTTGTATGGCACCAATGGGTAAAATGACAATAAGCACACAATATTCAGGACTTAAGTCTTACAGGATCAGTCATATTTTATTTTACTTCAGTTTTATTTTGCTTTGGTTATAGAGATAAAAGATAGGTATAGAAAAAATGGAATTTGTTATATATTTTATCCCCAAGCATTAAAACTCAAGGTAATGGCATTTAGATTTGCATACGTGGTCCTAAAATAAAAGTTACTTTTTGTTTTATTCCAGATAATTCTGGTTTGAGGACATGTTTTAGTTGGACTGGCCAATTTAGACACCTAAGATTTAAGTACTCATTCTATGACCTTCTGTGTTTTTGGTCAATTTCAATGTCTGGCAACATTCATTTTTCAGAAAAAACTCTTGGGAAATGTATCTCAACTTGGAGCACCCATTTGTGTAGCAAACAGTAAAAACAGCCGTTAACCTCCAAAAGATACTAAGAGATCCTAGATCATTATGCGTTTGGCTGTGATCAGTTTCTCCTGGTTCAAGTGCGAACATCAGCATGTGTTCATTCTCCTCCCAGGTAAACAACTTAGCTGTGACAGCTGTTGTGCTTCTAGCAGTGAGGCAACTGCCAAGATTATTCTTAATTCAAGAATCATTGCCTAGGAAAGCAAAGTGCGATTGTGGGAAGAGGACATTGTCTCCAAATGCAAGCATAGTGTTCCTCTGCAGGTTTTCAACAACCCAAATTTATTTTCTAGAACAAAGAAGAAACAAATTAAGTGTGTTTTATAGAACTTTATTGGAGTCTTTATTTATTGAGAAAAAAAGTTCCTTTTTCTACAAATTTCTGTTGCTGGCAAAACAAATAGTTTGGAGGAGATTTTCTTTTTCAGGTATCTTCTTGAAGGTGTCATAATTACCATAAAATAAACAAAATTTTCCTCTAATGATAAACTGCAAGAAGCATTTGATCCATTATCGGTTTTGCAAAAAAAAATTTAAAAATCAAGTTTTAGGCAGCCTCTGTTCTTACTAAATAAATAAATAAAATTAACCTTCACTTTATTCAAGCTATCCACACAATTGAACAATTTTTAGGACAAACATCAAAACCTAGAAGGGCCAAGTTAACTAAAAAAAAACTGCGGTAGAAACTAATTTCTATTCAATATGTGTGACCCATTATTCACTACTTAATTTACTATATTACATGCAAATGACTATGCAATTTTAGATTTGTTTCAAATGAAGTGTCTACACTCTGAAGTTAATAATTAAGTCAATCATCAAATCAAAAAGCAACTTTTCTTCAATTTGTCTGAATAGTTCAGAAGAAAGTGTTTATATAACAATAATTAGCTATATAATTGCCTCAACTTTCTCTTTCAAGGTGTAAATACCATCAGAGTGACATGGGATCTGGAAAATGTCTAGATAATTTCTTTAATATAAAGAAATAGATCACTTAAAAAGCAAATCACCTCTTCTCTCTGTTATTTCAAAACAACTTAGACATGACCATTATGAATTTTATTTGTGTTAACAAAAATATTTTCTAATTTAAAGGAAAAAAACCTACAAACAGAAAAATATGAACCGTGCTACTTATGTGACCCTAAATATTCTGGAAAATCTATTTCAGATACTTTAAGTGAATTGCCATTGATGTGAGGATTAAATCCTGTGAATAAGACATTATATCATTGAAACTGTTTGTCAGTTTGATTTTTGTGCTCTTGGGATGGCTTCTGTTTCAGGTGTTGACCTTTTAAATTATATCTACCATTTTATAAAACTGAATAACAGACATATTCTGCAAGCAACTTAAATCTCATATTATTTTTTTGCCACCTTTTCATCAAAAATGGGAGAATCAGAGCTATAATGAGACAAACCAGATTTGTTTTATATAGCTTTGTTCTTATAAACCTGCAGTTGTATGTAGTATTTAGTTATACTGAATATTCTGGTTACTGCAGTATGAGAACCTTACAAATATGTGCAAATGCTTCTTCAGTTTTAATACCTCAGACTGTTTTTTTACACTTCAGGGGTAAGGTCTGATGACATGTAAAAGATGATTGTTTAATAAAATAATTATAAATGAATATTGTTAAAATAGTGATTTTTTAAAAAAGGTATTTCTTCTTCCTATTCTTAACATTCTATTTCTACTTTCACAAACATTAAGAAAGATTAAATTTAAAATAAGCTGCTTAATGCAACAGAGAAGGTCAATGATCTCTGAAGCTAGATGAAGCTCATCCTTTCCACATTGAGCTTCCTGGTTATAGCCCTGTGGTGGGAGAAGTGTCTATGAGATCAGCTGAAGGTAAAGAAAAAAGTACCTTGAGTTTGAGCTCTGACTAAAACTGAGCCTACGATTTTTAAAATATTGGGGTGGGCGGGGGCAAAGTAAAAACTGGAAAGACTGAGCTCAGCTTCTGCCTAGACTTATATAGTCTCTCATGACAGTTCTACCAGGATCCAGCTGTCATCACTTGTTTTGGGACATGACACAGAATTGAGGAGAAATCCTTTTCCTGACTCAAGGAGATTCCAGTCTTAAGGAAGTACTACTCTGGGTCTTCGAGGATTGGCAGTTAGCTTTGGGAGCATCATAGACATCATAATGGTTTATGAAGGGGCATGGTTGGCTGTGGAAAATACAAGGCAGTAAACTTCTAGAAGTGAGAAATGAGCAGAAGTCCATGGGAGACACTTGTTTGTGGACACGGATGAGGCACAGTTTGAGGGATTCCTAGAGCACTCGGTGGGAGTGAATTGTAAGATGATGGAGAGCCTTCTATCATGGTGGTCGGGGTTACTGGGCAGCACACATTTCCTTTTATTTCATATTTACAAGAAAAAAAGCAAGCTGATCATAGATCAATTGCTTTTGAGAATGCTATTCCTCAATTATTTATAATCGGGGAGCTATTTCACACTAAACAATCCAAATTTATAGTTTAGAAAAAACTATGCTTGGATAGTAAACAAAACAAATATTAGAGTTAACTAGTATATTATTCAGGATATTCCAGAGAAAAAGAACTAATAGGATGTGTTAAAACAAAGAGAGTTATTTTAAGGAATTGGCTTACATGATTATAGAGGTTGGCAAGTCTCATGTTCTGCAGTCAGAAACCCAGTCAGAAAGCCAGCAGGCTCAAAACTCAAAAAGAGCCCTTGTTTCTCCTTGAGTCTAAAGGCAGGAATAAAACTCTGTCCCAGTTTGAAAGGCAGTTAGGCAGGAGGAATTCCTTTAGTGAAAAGGTCAGTCTTTTCTATTCAGACTTTGAATGGATTAAATGGGGTTTACCCACATAGGGGAGAGCAATCTGCTTTACTTATGTATTCAAATGTTAGTCTCATCCAGAAAAACCCTATAGATGTGCCCAAAATAATGTTTGACCAAGTGGCTGGGCAACCCCTGGCCCAGTCAAATTGGTGGAAAACGAGCCATCACAGCTGATAAACTTGTAAATGCACCATCAATAGGTACCACACAGCTGAAAATCAAGTCCCAATCAATACAGTGACAGTAAGGAAATGAAGTAAAAATGTTCATAAGTCTAAATTAAAGTGATTTTGAAATATTTATTGTCTGTAAGTAGGGGCTTTTGAGCAGAGGGCCCTCTTTTATATTAGCTAGCAATATAGATCAAATAGAGAAAAGACAGGGCCATGAGTAGGTGTGCAGTGATGAGCTCTGAAGTCATGCCAAATTATCACACATCATCAACAGAAACGGCAGAAGCCCTGGCATCGAAGTACTGATGGACCCACATTTTGCACGGTTGTCATTGGAGAAGAGCGAGTGATAACATTGACAGAACAGGCCAGAAGCAGTAAAGAACATAAAACAGCAGAGCAGAGATAATATGGGGCAAATGTAAAAAGGGAAGCGCTGGACACCTAGAGGAGAAGTACCTTCTTAGTAGGAACGAGTTCACCAGCAGGAGACAGAAGTAGAATCTTTAGTAGCTGCTGCCCATTTTTCTCATGATGGTGGTTTGTCTCCTCCATATGCTCAAAGGAAGTGTAAACTGGATAAACCTGTTTTATTTTTATGTTTGTGAGAATATATTGCCCGATAGCTTATTGGTAAACAACATCGTCTCTGTAACTTTGAATAACATGGGAGAAGTAAAATAGCTTTGTCTGTGCCACCTTTTGCTGAGATAATAAAGAGAGAATTGGTTTGGGGGGCTTCTACTCATGGAAACTAGACATAATATTTGGAAATCTCTGCTCAGTGAACTTCATTTATAAAATGATTTGTATTCTTGACAAAATGAAATTGAGAGCTCAGACGGTTATCTACGTAGTTCAGACCTCCACTTCTTTTTTGCCATTTTCTGTTTTACTTCAATTGCCAACATAATTACCTCAATTTTTACTTTAATTTTTCATGTTGAAAAGTGCCATCATTATATGGGGGTTTAGTCAAAGGCAATGTGGCTCAAATTTTGAGGGTAGTTTTCATCAGGAACATGTATTAGCTGTATTAGCATTGCCTAAAGTAGAATTCATTACTGAATAATGCTGCTGGTTTGACAAATCAACGAACACTGGAAGATCCTGGGAGGGTTATGGTTTGACAATTTCACACAACTCTACCTCACAGTTACACAGGTCCTGAAGCTATTTCTCCTCTTGCATGGCATTTGCAACTTTTTTATTTTACAGTAGTGAACAACTGCCTAAATTAAAAAATTATCCTAGAGGAAATATAGTACTTTTTAGAAATTATTTACTACTTGGAAATTGGAACTGATTTGTTCTTTAAAAGCTATTGTTTTGCTAATATATATTTTGTTGATAAAATGAGACAGCAAAGAATGATGCAGAGTGCCTGTTGAGAAATTAAACCCAATGATCTTCCTTAAATTCTGCATAGATAAATCATGAGTTTTTTTGCATCACCTTCACTCTTGAAATACAAATGAAACAAAGGAAATTCACTCTCATTAAAAGATTTATTAAAATTTTAATACTTTCTTTGCAGTTTGTCAATAGATACATAATGAGATTTTCTTTTATTTCACACCCCACCATCCCTGGTCTGTAGCCCTTGTCTCATGTTCCAAAATGGAGAAAAGTTCGAAAATAGAGGCAAAAGGCATATGCCACTAATAGTTTAAGGAACTTTCCTTGAAGCTGAAACAGGATACTTTCTCACATATTCCACTGGAAAGAACTTAGTCACATAGTCACACTACCAGCAAGGGTATCTGGGAAATAACATCTTTACTATGTGGCTAGCTATAATCAGAGGATTTGACTTCCATCCATGTTAAGCAGTGTTATAATTTACTCACAGCTTTAAAACGTTAGATACATCATTGATTTATGTACAAGGATGCTTGTCACTATTATTTTCTAATAAAAAAGTATTAGATGCCAGTTAAATGTTCCCAAATACAGAATTTTTAGATGTATTATGTTTTTTTGTGATATAGTAATACATAGACACTCAAAATCAATTATAAAAAGACTTTATCAAATGAAAATGCTTATGCTATAATATGAAAAGGAAAAAACAGGGTACAGAACTGTATATCTGATATGAGCTCAAACAGAAAAAGACATGAGGGAAATTGATAGAAATGATAGCTATGATCAATAAGGAAAAATTGTTGGTTTTAATATTAGTCTTTTTATACTACTCTCTAGTATTTTTGTTTGTTTGTTTGTTTGTTTAGAGAGATAATTTAAACCAGAAAGCAATTTTAGTTGTCTGGTAATTTAGAAGCTGAAGAAAATATTTATTCTATATTATTGAAATAATTGTGTCAATTCTCAACTTCATGTAATTTCATTTACTGAAAAAATTTCCTTTCATCTAACCTAGTAAGCATATACATAAAGAAAACAAAAATCCAAACCTTTCTGAGAGATAGTGAAAATGCAACTGCTTTGTTTATTCCTCAACAATTCTAACATTTTTCTCGACATGTGAATTGTCTGAAATGCACTTCAGCTAACACAAAGGCAGATACTAAGAAGGGTTTTGAGAACTTTGGCTTCTATTGGCAGCAATGAATGAACTATCTGACTCATTGTTTTTCATTTACATATTTGTTTTTCCCACATTACTAGCATTTGTTATAGTCACACAGACAGGCTCACATTGTACATGAGTTTATGCTAAGGAAAATGGTTAAAAAGAATCATCATCTTCATTATGTCAACAATGAAAATTGTGCTTGTCAGTGCTCTCTAGAGTTGATGGCTGGAATGTTTGAAAACACTATCCAAGCATTTTCTTTCTTACCCTGAGGAAAAAAAAATATCATGTCAGATTATTTTTTTATTTTACAAATAGCTTGTTTTTGCCTTGTCCTTTAGAGCTGAGCAAAGCTGCATGTAATGAATGCTATTTGTACATAAGGGCAATTTACAGAATGAGTATAATACCATTAACTGTTAATTCTTGAGAGAAATAGCATGTAAAAAAGATACAAAAATTCTCCAGATTACCCTTTTTAGTTGAACACTGACCATATTCTGAGGAAACAAATAACAATTTTCCATGTATTTTCACCTCGCTCTATCTCCTTGTCAAAATAGTGATAATTGTTTCGTAGATTCTTCATATTCCCACCATTATCTATTAAGTATCTTTTAGAATAGGTGGCCCACATTCTATTGTAAATAAAATTAAAAGGTTCAAATTCCTGCAGGTTTGAGGAAAAAGGCTTCAGCAGCTTTTCCCCATTAACTCATTAACTTCTTAAGTTTAATACTTTCCCCAAAATAGGTTTTTCCTCAAAATGGCAACCAGTGACTTTATACATACCCAGAGGGTTTGAAATACTGCCTTGAAAAGTGAATGGTTTTGCTTTGTCAACTGCATAGTTTAAAAGAGATAACATTTTGCCTCAGCTTAAAATCAACAGTTTTCTTTCTTCAGGTGGGATTAAGAAAATAGCACATCAATGTGTATCTTTCTCTCTTTAGTTTAAATTACTTCCCCCAATATCTAAGCTCTGTGCTAACTCTAAATGGAAGTCAAGAAGCAAAGAAAAATGTGCTGTTTTAAATATATTTAGAAGATAAGGTGTTGAGACTAAATTAAAAGAACAAAACAAACGAGATATATTCATTCCACTCTCACATTTAAATAATGCTCACATTAAATAATTGTTCCAAAGGAACTGTCAAAATAAAATAAAATAGTCATTTCTTTCCCCAGCTGATCTCTGACAACTATAAAAGTCTCTAAGGCTTACAGTGAAACTATGAGAATTATTTAAAAAAAATTTGCAAAACTTGAGCAAAACCTTATTTCTTTCTGATTATAGGCAGAGAAATGAACAAGTCCTACATTATTAACAAACTTTATATTGATTACGCAGAGCTACCCCAAGGAATCTAAACCATGTAGGATAAAATTGAGTGTTGAGGACTTATGCATAAATCACAAATGTATAGGTATTATTGTTTTTAACTTAGCGTTTATCTATGTCTGTGCTTTCTATGCTCAGAGAAAATGTGGAACTCACTATGAAATGCATAAACTCTGCAAATCAGTACTTAGATGTTCCTGGAGACTTACTTGAAGTCAAGGAATTGAGCACTTTGCTTGTAGAGCAGATTGCTCATTCCTGAGAGCTGGTATCACATTAAAGCCAACGCTGGTCTGGAGGAAAGAGAAGGAAATTGAAAACTTGCAATAACTCTAGAACCAGAGTTCTCAAAAGTATGGTCCCCTGACCAGCGCCACCAGTCTTACCTGGGAATTTGTTAGAAATGCAATTTCTCAGAACTCAGTCCAGACCTACTCTATCAAAAAACCTTGGGTGGAGCCCCATATTTCCTATTTAGCAAGGCCTCCTGTTGATTCTGCTGCATGTTAGAGAACCACTGCTCTGAAATAAGTATGAAGAAATCTTATTACAGAAAGCTGAAAAGAGATCACGATAGACATGTGGGATCATCTATATATCCCCAAATAGAATGAGCCATACTACCTAGTGTCTAAAGCTAGAGTGGCACTTCCAGTATATGAAATCAATCTGTATAGCATTTTCACCTGATTGATTATACTTCCACTTATTGATCACCAAAGCTGACTCAGCTGACTTGACTGGACATGTGTATATTTTTTCTCTCACAGCTCCTTATTTATTCTCTCGATGCAGTAATTTATTGGCTTAGTTAAAGGGAATGAACTTTCCAGATAGAGAAAGACTTTTCTTTGGTCAAGACATACACATATCAGACTTCCTCTGTTGTTTTGTACCTTAGGGACAGAGACTGCTCCTGCACATGGAATATTTCTGTTGTCTAGACTGTATAGATTTGGTCTCTGGCAATATTGTATAATAAAAAATGTGCTTTTAATCAGACTTGATTTGAATCACAGTTCTGTCATTTGTAGCTATATGAACTGGGGGGAAGTCATTTAGCTTCTTTGAATTTCAGCTTCCTTATCTATGAAGTGAAGATTTTCATACCAACTTCTCAGGTTAATTTGAGAACTAGGGATAATCTGTGTAACAGTCTGGCACTCAGTACATACTAGATCTCCTTCCTTGTCTGATTTTCCCTTACCATTGCTCCTGCTCCTTGGCATTATTGTGACTTCTGGCTTCTTAATTTGCTTCTATATAGGGTGGTGGGAGGTTAAGAGCATGGGCTGTGGTGTCATACTATCTGGCTTTGAATCCCAGTTCTGAAACACATCCTGTGTTTCCTCATGTGCACAACTTGAAAAGTAATACAACCTACCTTTACAAGTTGTTCTAAGAAATAAATGAGTATAAGGTATTTATCCAATGATTGACATATAGTAAGCATGCAACTAATATTAGCTATTACTATTATCTTCATTCCTCAGCCCTGTTGTGACTTCAGTTTTCTTCCTTGTGCCTTAAACATAGTACTTTGGTGGAAAGAAACCATCTCTTCATTCATTCATTCAACAAATACTTTTGAGGATCTTCTATGTGAAAGGAATTGAGCACAGAAAGATTCCTGCTTGAAGTTTCTGAAGCACAGATTTCCTTTGAACACTTACTACTTCTCCAAGTTTCCTCATCTCTAAAACGAGGATAATAATTCCCTCTGTATCTATGCTAGAGTGTTTTAAATAAAATGAAGTAATAAATGTGATTTCAAACACTGAAATGAAAAGCTTTGAGGCCATACACGTACAATCAAATCATAAACACCTCCCCAGATAGCATAGCCTCAAGATAGGGGAGTACATCTTCTGCTCTTTCTTTCCAAATACATCCTCCAGCTTCCTATTTGTATTTTCTTTGGCAGGCTTAGTGCTCTTAGTAGAATGAAATGAGGGAGAAAAAGAAATTGGTTAACAAGTAAGGAATAAATAAGCAGAGAGATAAAATCCACAAGGTTTTGCTCTTATTCAAAAGCTTAAACTAAAGCTCTAGATACTATAAATATGTTGTATATTACCAAGCTTATTTGTTGGAAAGAATGTTTATCTACCACCAAGACTAAACTCTGGAAACAAGAACTCAATTTTTGAGCACTGAATAACATTTGCGTGTCTGTGTGTTGGGGGAAGTGTGGGTCCCTGCCTGCTCCAGCCTGTAGAAGTGCAGGTTGCTGAAGATCTAGTTTGGAACCACAGAAGACAAACCTAGCAGTGTTCGGGACCCCTTCTCAAGTTTGTCTTGCTATTTCTAAGAACCATTGCCATTGGGCCTCTGAGAATTCTCTG
>NW_011888782.1:40255446-40292583 GCF_000151845.1 Pteropus vampyrus | reverse complement strand
GGCTTAGTTAAAGGGAATGAACTTTCCAGATAGAGAAAGACTTTTCTTTGGTCAAGACATACACATATCAGACTTCCTCTGTTGTTTTGTACCTTAGGGACAGAGACTGCTCCTGCACATGGAATATTTCTGTTGTCTAGACTGTATAGATTTGGTCTCTGGCAATATTGTATAATAAAAAATGTGCTTTTAATCAGACTTGATTTGAATCACAGTTCTGTCATTTGTAGCTATATGAACTGGGGGGAAGTCATTTAGCTTCTTTGAATTTCAGCTTCCTTATCTATGAAGTGAAGATTTTCATACCAACTTCTCAGGTTAATTTGAGAACTAGGGATAATCTGTGTAACAGTCTGGCACTCAGTACATACTAGATCTCCTTCCTTGTCTGATTTTCCCTTACCATTGCTCCTGCTCCTTGGCATTATTGTGACTTCTGGCTTCTTAATTTGCTTCTATATAGGGTGGTGGGAGGTTAAGAGCATGGGCTGTGGTGTCATACTATCTGGCTTTGAATCCCAGTTCTGAAACACATCCTGTGTTTCCTCATGTGCACAACTTGAAAAGTAATACAACCTACCTTTACAAGTTGTTCTAAGAAATAAATGAGTATAAGGTATTTATCCAATGATTGACATATAGTAAGCATGCAACTAATATTAGCTATTACTATTATCTTCATTCCTCAGCCCTGTTGTGACTTCAGTTTTCTTCCTTGTGCCTTAAACATAGTACTTTGGTGGAAAGAAACCATCTCTTCATTCATTCATTCAACAAATACTTTTGAGGATCTTCTATGTGAAAGGAATTGAGCACAGAAAGATTCCTGCTTGAAGTTTCTGAAGCACAGATTTCCTTTGAACACTTACTACTTCTCCAAGTTTCCTCATCTCTAAAACGAGGATAATAATTCCCTCTGTATCTATGCTAGAGTGTTTTAAATAAAATGAAGTAATAAATGTGATTTCAAACACTGAAATGAAAAGCTTTGAGGCCATACACGTACAATCAAATCATAAACACCTCCCCAGATAGCATAGCCTCAAGATAGGGGAGTACATCTTCTGCTCTTTCTTTCCAAATACATCCTCCAGCTTCCTATTTGTATTTTCTTTGGCAGGCTTAGTGCTCTTAGTAGAATGAAATGAGGGAGAAAAAGAAATTGGTTAACAAGTAAGGAATAAATAAGCAGAGAGATAAAATCCACAAGGTTTTGCTCTTATTCAAAAGCTTAAACTAAAGCTCTAGATACTATAAATATGTTGTATATTACCAAGCTTATTTGTTGGAAAGAATGTTTATCTACCACCAAGACTAAACTCTGGAAACAAGAACTCAATTTTTGAGCACTGAATAACATTTGCGTGTCTGTGTGTTGGGGGAAGTGTGGGTCCCTGCCTGCTCCAGCCTGTAGAAGTGCAGGTTGCTGAAGATCTAGTTTGGAACCACAGAAGACAAACCTAGCAGTGTTCGGGACCCCTTCTCAAGTTTGTCTTGCTATTTCTAAGAACCATTGCCATTGGGCCTCTGAGAATTCTCTGGACATTTGTGTGTCTATCAGGTTATACCCTACCTGTTATTTGTCATCTCTCATGACTGGACTTAAGTTCTAATTCCTGACTTGGTCTCCCCTTTTCTGACAGCCTGCATAGCCTTTTATTTTCTCTGTCTCTGTTCCAATCAATTGCCAGCCAGGCCTATTCTACTGTAAACTAGAATCATGAGCTGCTGTTGGAAGATTCCTCTTTGGGTCTTTTCTATCACTTTTCCCCCGTAGAATTTTACAACAGCTCAGATTATGTCTAGGTCTGTCTGAGGTTTCATTTTGAATTTTAAATGGCTGGCCACCCTCAATGAATCTAGTGCATGTGAGTTCTTATCCATGTTATTATCAGCTTACCTCTTATAATATATTCTGCTGAGCAGTCTCAGAATCTCACAGCCTGGATCATGTGGGTCAAAGAACAATTTTTCGAAGAGAAAAAGAGTCACTTCAAACTTCCCTAGATGGCAATTTAAGAGACCCGGGCCATTCAAATCATAACATTTTTAAGAAGGCAAAAAAAATATTGTTAATTAAATGTTTAATTTTTATTATTGCTAGCATATTTATTTTAAGTAGTTTTAATTCATAGTATAACACAATTTTATTTATGTGCAGCATGTATACTTTATAGCATAGAGTACCCTCTTGTATAATCAATGCATACAGGATATTTATACTTATTTTATTGAACCTGAGCCTAATTTTACTATTAAATATATGGAAGAATTTTATGATTGTTTTTATGACACCATTGGCTTAAGCTAGGTTTACTTTTATGTCAAATTTCTTGTCAAGAACACAATTTTCAATTTCAATAGGAAAATACATAAATACTCTGTCTTTCACGAATATCTGCTTGTCTACAATTTCAATAATGCTAATGGACAGAGACCCAGGTTTTCTTATTTCTGTTGGAATTTTTTTTTCTACCTGTGTTTCTATTTTGGGATAATGGTTTCCCTTGAGGTTATGTGGTTATGTTATGTGGTGGTTGAGTCTTTTACATAAACGAAGCACTCATTTCCTTGAAATTCAAAATTCTCAAGAAACTAAAGTTCTTAAAAAATGCATGTATATGTGTGATGGCGTGGGGGAAATTCGAAAGTATAAGTGTATTACAACCAAAAATATCCTTAATTAGAAAATGATTTTAATTTTAAAGAAAGCTATTGAAAAGAAAATTGATTTATTTATGTCTGTCTTCTATAATTAGTACTTTATTCTCAGTGTATTGCGATTTATGATTTTGTTCGGAGATTTAGACTTTATTTGGCCAATGAGGCCTGAAAATGCTCTCCCTGTCATCTGGAACAAGATGGAGTCTGACAGATGTAGATGTGGTGTGTCATATCCTCATCAACACAGGAGGACATCTGGGGGTTGGCAATAAAAGTAAGCCATACCGAAGGCCTTAGGGAACATGCAAAGTAGTAGGAATTAGTGGTACACTAGGGAGAATGTTGAGCAAAATGTCGGGAGACCTGAATTCACTTTGGCGAATTATAATTGCTCTGAACTGCCATTAGATTCTTTATTGTTGAGTTTACTAATTTCCTGTAAGAAATGCAAACAGAATTTCTTCTACTCCATGTGTCAAACTGCTTTAATATATTGATGTTTTAATAAAAATTATATAATTACATGTAGAAACATGCATTGCAACTTTAAATTATCCACACTTGAAAAGAGAGTAACTGTTAAGCTTAACCATGCAGCCTTAGGTTAAGTCAACAATAAATGTAATTTGATCATTTAAAACTCTCATCTTCAGACTTTATACAATAAACTATACATGCTAGAATAATAAGATCTTATAAACAGCAAATACCTAATCATCTTTTGTTTGTTATTGAACGCTTTTTATTTTATGCCTGTTGTTTTTTGTCATTATATAGTGTAAGTTGCAAAACCTCATAACCATCTTTTTATACTAATGAAAAGTCATATAAATTTAGAAACTATTTCATTTCATCCGTGCAATGTTCATTTCAATTTAGAGTAAGCAAATATTTCACATGCACACAGTGAATCTCTTATAGTTCCATTTTAAGGTTGTCAAGTATTCTGATTTCAATCTTATTTGACCAATTTAAATTGCAATTTAAATGGTTAGATTCTACCATTAGATTTTAATTACCTTCAATTCTATCAGAGTGGGTTCCAACCCTTTGTAACGAATTCATTTTCTGCTTAACTGAAGAGACAATACTCTTTAAATAGTCTTTCCCCCGCTGCTAGTAGTTTTTCTGGAAAGAAGTAGTTTTAACACAGGCTGTTGTTTATTTCTTCTTTTACTAGATGACAAATGAATGAATAAAATGAGTAACACACTACTACAAGAAAAAGACAAAATGAGAAACACAATATTTACTTTGTGAAAGAAATATTATGTTCATTGTTTTTTTAATATTTGTGATTGAGTGAATTTATCATTTTAACTAAGAATGCTAAATTCTTATTTATAATATTATGACTCTGCACCTTTCAACTTTTATTTGCATAGGGTATGTCAAATACAACCTTTCTCTAGATAATAAATTATGTAATTAATAAAGTACGTAGAGAAAAAGAAATCCTCACTAGGTGGCCTGTGATTTCAAGCATAGCATCTATAAAAATCATGAAGAATCCATTGAAGTGTATATATTTACATGTATAAAAATACATTGATTTAACAATTAATAGGATCTTTGTTATTCTAGATTTAAGGTATTATGAGGCATTTCTGGACAAGTCATTAATTGCTTCATACTACCAAGGGCTCACTTAGTACATTGAATCAATAACCTTCTAAGTGGTCCCACTGGCCAGAAGGACTTAAGTTAGGCTCCAGAAGAAACTCACAACAGTCGGGCACGTTGGAGATGACTTTGTGACTACAAATATTGTCACATGTCACTAGGTGGTAAAAGGAAAGTAATTTTTTTCACTTGAGGCTTGAGGATTTTTGATGTAATCATTGTCTAAGAGTGAAGGTGACTCTATCATGATACTATAGCATCTTGGTAGAAAAATTTCCCATTATTTGTACATCATTTTAATCAAATTTCAGTGAGGCAAGAGATTGCCAAGTCTCTTTAAATGAAATCTGTTGCCATCATGATCAAATCTGACAGGCTCCTGGCTCGTACTTTAAAATAAAGTACTGTTTATCTTTGAATCAAATAATGAATAATGTAAAAAAAAGTCAAATTAAATTTTTATAAGATCTGCATATCTTACATAAAACATGCAGATATAAACAAAGACTTTGCTTCTATGCCTGTCACTGACCTATATTAAGGAAGGTACTATATGATAAAGTGGTTGACAGCTTCAGATTCACACAAATCTTGGCTCTGTCACTTGCTGGCTATGTGATCTTGGACACATTTCTTAATATCCCCATAGTCTGTTTTCTCATCTATAAAATGGGGTGACTACATATAGTTGTGGAGAGGATTAAATAAGATCATCTGATAAATAACACTTAACATGTTCTCAACATATTGGTGGTGGTGATAACGATATGTAGCTCTCAACTCAGACTAGAGTTCTTTGACAGCTTTCTCGTTCTTCATATTCAAGAGGTAGTCAGACCCTTCAATATCTAAATTATCTCTAAAATATCTCACATTCGTGCTTTCTTTTTAGTGCTGTCTTTCTGCAATTACATCAGGTCTTTCCAATGATAAAATTTGTGTGAGAGAACTTTGTAAATTCTAACACTCTATAGAATTATTATTTATTTTCAATACTGTTCTGAAACCTACCAGAATTAGAGTAATTAATTAACTGGAATCTACCACTCATTAGTCACTACACATTCCAATCCAGTCTTAACAGGGTTGCCAGAGGCAACTATTACAGCATGTTTTTTCAGATCACTCCCTTCCTCAAATACATTCTATGCCCCCTCAGCACGATGAACAACATTCTAGCAAAGTAGATCATTGCCTCACTTTATAACCTTAACTTCCAATATTTCCCCTCACATCCCATCAACATCTTGTTCTTTTCAGAAAGACGCCCTCCTCTAAATATGTTCAAGTTTGCCTTATATAAATAGTTAACTCTTTAACTTGGTAAATATTGATCAAAATTTTTTTCATATGCTTTTTCTCTGTACCAATTTCTTTCATTCTTTAAATTCTATCTTCCAAGACCCTACTTAATTTTTTTTTCTATTTAGCCTTCTGGAATCTTTCATATGAGAATCAACCTCTCTCTTAGTTCATTTTTTAGACCATATCACCTTTTTACCTTAGTTTGTCATTTACGACATAATCTACGAGTCTGGAAGGCAAAGAATGGGTTGCCATTTTCCCTTTACTCTCCAAAATGCCTAGTGGAACATCTTTCACAAAGAAGGTACTAAATCAGAAGAAATATTAAGTCCTTTTCTTGTAAAGCATATTTGCTAATAATACTGAGCTAGAGTAAAGAACAAAAGACAGAACAGCAGCTGGATTAAAAAAAATTCCCAAATCTATAGGGGACAGAGGTTAGCTTTGACTCTTCCTTCTCTTTTTTATGTAGTCCTCTTAGGCTATATATTCTTTTGATATTTATTTTAACAAGAATTCACTAAAATAAAAAAAGGCTAAGTGATAGTCATGGATTAAAGATGGAGAGAGAAACAGAAATTTCTCCCAAAACCAAAAGTGCCACTGCAGATCCAAGTCTTTGTTCCATTTTACTTAAGACCTATGACAAATCCCCACTGTCATACAGCAACAACAAGAAAAGTACATCCATATGTCCTTGATTATCTTTTTTTTCCTTCCATTTGATAATAATGTCTATTAGCCTGATGTGGTCAGTTTGGTATTCAGAGTAAGGTGAAATATTCATTGCAGAAAAAAATGGCATTTTATCAATGGCCATTCTCTTTATTTTCTGTATGCTATCTCTACCCCAATATTTTATGGTTCTCTTTAGCCCTAAATTGTCTTTCTGAGTGAGATGTTGAAGATTACAAGGCAGATTTAGAAAATAATTTCTTGGCCTTCAATACCATCGAGGTGCAGAATTATGAATGTCTACACATCTATCAATTGGGTAACATTGTAAGAGTGGCTTTGGACTCCTCAAATCTTCTTTCACTTTTTATGTAAAGCAGAAGACACTCCTGTGGGCTGTGTGGAAGATGTAACAGAAAGGGTCATTTGGAGACACAGTACTGATGGCTGTGGGCAAGATACTGTTTTAAAGTTTTGCCATACCTTTGGTGGAGTAATTAACTGGATAAATAGCATTAGCCTTTTATGGTTTCAAAATCCAGCCAGAGGCATCCATCTTTCTAAATATATGAACGGAATTGGTCAGCAGCTACAGTTGCATTTTACCCTGAAATGGCCCTTCAATGATGGCTTTCATTCCGACATCCTATGAGTTTCACTTTGCATGAGATCAGTGTGAAGGATGTATTGGGAGTGCTATTGTTTCTGAGATCAATTCCTCTCCTTTCATTTAAAGGTGCATTAAAAGTAGTTTACAAGGATATTCAAATCACACAGGTTTTCCTTTTAAAGTTTTCCACTTGATAGAACAGAGCAACCATATTATAGCTACATTGCTATTTGTACTGAATCCACTGTTTCAGAAAGATATTGTCTGCAAAACTGCTGCTAGCTAGAAAATGAATAAAATATCAATGCTGAGCTACAAGGTGCACACCAGATGTAAACATGCTTTTCTGAAAAGTATGCCCACCAACAGGAGCTGTGTGAGAAATTGGCGCTGAGCTCTTTCAGCCTCATAAACAGGACTCTAATTAGCACACTGATAAATACTTTAACAACCAGCAGACAGAATAAGCATTCTGTAGTCTAATTTATACAGTTCTTCTGACATTCACTGGTAGGGAATGATAAACCATACTGCTGATACCAGAGATTCATGAAAGCAATAACAACATTAACCAAACTCTATTTACAAAATAATCTCATTACAACTCACTTTTGAATATCCCTACAAATGATGACAGGGATACCATGGATAAAAGCAATTTATAGATACTTACCTCATATAAACTTTTAGATTTTAGTTTTAGTTTTAGATTCTTTGACCTCTTGTTCCTTTACTGAAACCTGAAGTATAGACTGATGTGAACTTTACTTTAACTCCCTTCTGCCTATCCTTGCTGAGATACACTAGGCTTTTGTATAGTCATGCATAAGCCTACTTTGGATCAGATAAAACAGGCTGTTTTATTGAAGCTTACCTATGTTAGGCTCTTTTAGGTGACAAAAACAAATAAACAAACAAAACAAAACAAAACAAAACCCAGAAGGGTATGCAGATTTCTTTACATAACATGAGTTTTTGATCAGGACTCACACAGAGGAGTTTGCAAGCATTGAACAAAGTCTCAGAGATACATAAGAAGTCAAGCTGCTCTAGTGGTCTAACAATACTAGTAATGAATTATTACTAGTAAGAAGTCAAGCTGCTCTAGTGGTCTAACAATACTAGTAATGAATTATTCTCCTGACTCAGTATCCTACTGTCTCTGTAATTCTTTCTACTCCTTTTTTAAAAAATTAATTACTTTCTTATTAAGGTAACATTGGTTAATAACATTATATAAATTTCAAGTGTACATTACAAAACGATATCTGTATACTCTACTGCATGCTCAACACCAAGAGTCTAGTTTCCATCTGTTATCATATTATTTGACCCCTTTTACCCATTTTGCCCTCTCCACATCCCCCTCTCCCTCTGATAACCACCATCCTGTTGTTTGTGTCGATTAGTTTGCTTTCTGCGCTTTTGTTTCTGCTATTGACTGGGATCAGGCTACATCCTGACTTTCATTTATTCGTGGTTACTTCTGTCTCATGGCTCCTGTTTATTGCCAACTCTCCATGTGTCTTTTCATCTCTGCTACTATATCTTCTGAGACTCTCTAATCTTGTATTCAATTTTCTCAGAAATAAAGGATCTAATCAGGACAGATAATCATAATCCTGTATGGAGCACTGACCATAACTAAATGTTTAACTCTAAGACACATATCACAGGCTGTGTAAGTCATTGTCAGGCTGAGTGTCTTTGTTTTAGCAGTTCTTCAACTATAATGAAGATGTTGGCTGACATGGTCCAAGTATGGTAAACAAGTGTTGGAATCGAGAATCTTTGGTTATAGAGAAACCACCTATTTCATTTGTGAGAATTGAGTAGACGATTCTAGGAAACTGATGAAAAATGATATGAAAGAAATATAACAAGGGAAGGAGGAGGAACTAATATTTTTGGGAAACGCATATAAAATTAATACTTGTCACTTATTTTATGTTTCATTGGAAACTAACAATAAGAAATAAAAGTTCCTAAGGAGAGCTTTTCTTTTCTCTTAAAGGAATATAGGTATTAAAGAAGTTTTCAACCAAATTGTCCACCAAACACAGCATGTAATTGTTAAAATTAGCACTGTGCTTTCATGAAACTGATACAACTTCAGCTCATTTGGTTGCTTTGCCATTCTAGAAGGTAGTAAGGTATAAGTACCCTAGAACTCCATAATTTAATAGTCATAAGGGAATATAAGATCATCTTACCAAAATCTCTTATTTTCCAGTTGAAAAATAAGACTAAGGGAATGGTCCAAGATCTCACAGCTAGTCAGTTCTAGGTGCTGTACCACAGTATGAAGAATGAGTTTAATGGTATAGGAAAACATTTTCCCCCTAGATCCAGTGTTCCACTAAAACTCTGTGAGCAGCACTTTTGCACGCATCTGGGGGAATTCTACCAGTGTTAAGTGATTACTCCATCACTTAAAAACTCCCAACCAACAGACCAAAGAATGGTCATAGAATTCATTTGAGTTATTGACAAATGGCTGAAAAAGCGATTTTCCTTCAGATTTGAATATTAAAATTCATTCATTTCTCCATGTTATTTATGTAACACTAAAGAAAATTAAAATATCATTTTACATTTTTTCCCAAAGGATGTGATCTTCCTGTTAATCATAGCATTGATACAATTCATAATTATTCTTTTTTTTCTGTCCATAGGCCATATTTGAAACCTTACAAAGATATATGCAAGGCTTTAGGCCAAGAATCAGCAGCATTGGCTGAGGATTTCACATCTTCTGATTACTCTTTATTATAGACATTGTTATTTATGTAGTTCCAATTACAATCTTGTAATTTTATCTTCCATAGGGAATACGTCACACTAAGTCAGCCATTTAGAGCACAAGAAATTAAATCAAGCTGAGAAATTCTGGGGTATAAATTATGTTGATTTAGGCACTTTACAGGTGCTCAGCGTAAGTGATAGATGTCTTATTCTCTCAGGTTTACCCTTTTCTCATCCTTGTGGCAGCTCAGCTTTCCATTAGATTTCCAGTCCTTGAGAAAACAAAGCCAGCCTTTCTGCCTTATTTTGGGGCACAATCTTAGGGTGAAGATTAAATTATTTTCTATATCACTTCCTAATACCCAAGGTGGGCAGAAGAGAATAGAGCTTTAAGGATAGAAAAAGCAATAATTAAATCTTGTCGCCAAGAAAAAAAAAATGTTAATCTGTTAGAAAATAAAACAAAAATCTCTCACTCATCAAATAACTATTCCAGTCAGCAATAGAATTTAAGTGCTTTGTAGAGCTTTACTAAGTTGGCAACAGTAAATTACTGAATTCAAATATACTGCTGGTATTCACAGTCTCAGAACAATCCTCAAATCTCAACTCTGTTCCACTTATGATCATATTTTTAGTAAGTTATGGCCAGCAATCACCTAATATGTTTTGACTATCAAACTTTTATGCAACTGGTAACGATCCTTCCAAAACGATTTCTGTGGCCAATGAAGCTTTCACCCATAGACCATAGACTCAGAAAGAAAACAGGAAATGACCAAGGCATTCTGTGTTTGCATTTGTATTCATTTGTAAACAGAACTATAATTCTTAATAGTGCATCCTTTCATCCTCTAAAAGTCACTCTTAAATGCTACAGTAATGCATATGGTTCTGAATAACACCAAGGATTTAAAAATATAACTCCTGTCCTTGTCATATCTTGGAATATCATCATATTGATTGTAGCCAGTTAAGAACAAAGACATGGGGTTAGAAAGTCCCAAATCTAGGGATTCTCTCTACTCCTACTCTTATTAAGACTAGTATTCACCAGGTGTAGCACTGTTCTTCATTAGTGGATAGTTCAGTGAAGTGGTTCTTATCAGGGAAGTCAAAGATGTGATAAGGGTCAGCAGAGCCTAATTATGAGAAATCTGCAAGGCAAGAAAGGTAAGGATTCAGTATGAACATTTGGATCATCAGGTAAGAAGGCATCGCTTACAAACCAGGGTTCCACCTAAGGAAGATGGAGCTTAGCTGGAAGGATTGTTCAAAGTAAATGAGGGAAGAAGAATGGATTGGGGTAGAGGTTGCAATAATAACACAAGTAACAACAATAGCTGGCATAGTTAAAACTCTTACTATGTACGAGGGACTTTATTAAACACTCTTCCATGAACTAGCTCACTTAATTATTATAGTAATTCTGTAGCTATTATTATTCCCATTCTAAAAAATAAGGAAATTGAGGTCTAGAAGAAATTCCCACTGCTTGTTTGTATTTTTATCTACTGTTTTAGATATCCCTTATCTAAATGCCCCTAGATATCCCTTATTAGATGCCCCTTGGATCCTTCTCCACTTTGCTCTCTGCACTAAGGGACTAACAGGAGGAGATTAGGGGGAGGTTTGCGAAAGGGAGAGAGGAAAGTGAGGTCAAAGTATTATTTCCTCGGGTCCCTCTCTACAGAGGCACATCAGGCTGCCTGTGCTCCTTGTTTCACTGACTATCTAATACTGGAGCACAGGATGGGGATGTAGTCTCTAGGCAATATGAGATGCCCAGTCATCATACTCTTGTAAGATTTCAGAGAGAGTTGAACAACAAGGGGTGCAGAAATCCAGAATGTGGGGCAAGAACTTAGATATCTTTTGCCCATGATCACAGACCTGTGTGGGCTGGATCCACCTGCAGGTGGAGTCAACTGGCTTCATCTGAGAGCACCATGGACTCAAGCAAGGCTCATTAGCAATTACACTTCTCTTGACATTGTGGGAGTTTGACTCACTACTCAGTAGTCTACTCGAAATCATTCTTTTTTCTTATTAATCGTTCTTTTTTTCTGTTGTTATGACATTGTGATACAGTGGGGCTTCCCCTAGGAACTTTGAAATAAGGTAAATCTAATTGCCCTCCCTGCCTTAAGAGTAAAATTTTAATGTCTACAGAGGTGAGAAAGCACAGAACTGCCAAAGAGGCAGACTAGCTCACAGGCCTGCAAGATTTGATAGTAAGCCAGTGAAATACATTAACACAGATTTAAAAAAAATGAATGATTCTATCAAAAGAGAGCACTAACAGCTTTCCAAACAAATAAAAAGGAGAACAAGAGAGGTAATGGGGACTCAACCCAGGCTGGCACAGTCTGGTGAGTAAAAGAGACGTTTTTGGCCAATGAATTTGACTATCCCTGCCTCTTTTGTCAAGACCCTCCTTACTATAAAATGGTGGCTTTATATAAATATCTAATTTTTCCAATGTATTCTCATCCAAAAACTCTTTGACTGTAATTAGACTTGCCATATATTTTGCCTTCAGGAGATGTGTCAGCTAGAATTGAGAAACTGAATCAAATAGATTTTACACTAAAATAAATCAGTTGTTACTCTGGTTTTATCAGTTTTTTGAGTTAGGTTAATGTGAGTCTGCATCTGAAAGATAAATCACTGTTTGCTGACAAATAAGGATTCACCTTCTTTAAGATGAAGGGCCAGATGCTGTACCATGGGAAAATTATTAAGCTACTCTCGTTCTTCAAAGCATTTTGAGAGGAGAACAGGCTGGCCTAATACAGGGGACTCCTTCTCCTCTAGTAATCTGGGTTTTTAGTTGTTTATTTATTTTTTAAAAAGATGTTAAATATCAGACACTTTGCTTGTACTGGTGATATTAATGATCAAGACGTAGCTCTGGCCCTCAAAGACTATCTAGTGAGGTCTCGAGCAAGTAATGCCTCTTCTGTCCTAACTTCTATCAGAGATTGCAAACATTGAGGGTAATTGAGAGATGAGATGATCTGGGACCCTGTTTGGATAAGTTGCTAAGTCAAGAGAAACATCTCTTGGTTAAAAAAAAAAAAGCTTCATTGACAAACTTCTGTTATGACAAATATATACAGTTTTGTAGGATCCAGGATTCATCCCTGCCTGCTCCCTTAGACTTGAATTTTCAGAACTTGCCAGGTTTCTTGGACAGCCCTCACCTGAGACTGGGCCTTAATTCCCACCTCACTCTTTGCCACAGCTAGCGTTAGTCCTGCCTTCTTCTATACTTAGACCAGAGTAGATCTATATGTATTCTTATTCCTGGAGAGGAGGTCAGGTAATAATCTGAACACATTGTCAACTATTATCTTATGATTGTTGTTATCTAAAAATAAAAAATAATTCTTTTCCTTAGTTAATGATTCCACTCACTACTTCATCTATTTGTTCAATCTATATTCTTTGAACAAGTGCTATTTGCAAGGCCCAGCAGTCCTTTCCTTTTTCTGCTTCATCCTACAAAGAGATAAGCCACATATTGTAATTGTATGCGAGATAGTCATATAGATTTCTTGTGGGAATGTTAGGGCTTTAGAGACTTTGTGGAGCAGGTGGTATTGAGACAGATCTTGAAAAATAAAATATGCTTTTACTGGTAGAGATAGCAAAGATTCAGGAAAGAACAATTGTAGTTATGAGGAGGAGGAAAGAATGCTGTTTTTGAAGTACAATTGACCTCTGACCCCAGCTCTGCCAATTATCATATACTTGACCATGGAAAAGTCAGTTTATCTCCCTCAAGCTTTCATTTCCGTCAAGAGCTAAATGAGATAAAAATACCCACCTTCACACAGTTGTGGGGATCATGCGTAATAATATATGTTAAAGTTTCCTATAATATTTAAGTGCTATATAGTGGTGGGATTTTGTTCACACACAGCTAGCTAAAGGAAAACTCAGAGGAGTTATGAGATGTGTTCTAGAAATTGCAGGTGTTTTGGCCATGAATTCTGTTTAGGTATTTATGCTGTTTCTCATTTGAGTGACCTTGGAAAAGTGACTTACTCTTTTTTTTCAATTACTCAGTTGTAAAATAGGAATGCAATTTTCTACCTACTAGTGTTACAGAGACACTATGATTACTAAAAGTAGATATTATTATAAAATGCAATGAGCATTTGGAAATGAAGAGCTAATGTAAATAAGCTCAACGAGTACATGTTTCAGCCAGGAAATAACATTGCAAAGAGGTGTCTTTTAATGAGCTACTGTTCTACTTTTACTGGGAAAATGGGAAATGTTTGACAAAGTTCTTGCAATGGTGGCAGACTAAGTAAATGCATTAAAATTTGATCTATATTAGGTGATTGCCTCCTTTTGAAAATTGTCAGGTTGTTTTAAAATTGCAGTATTCCTATACTTGATTTTGGTTAATTACCATCAGAGCTATCTGGAGGTTTGGGTATGAATTTTATTTTAATAAAAAACATCAGCCTAATTTGGGAATGACTTTCATTTCAAAACTGAATTCCTAATGTAAATGTCTGAAAGAAGCCTCTATAAAACCCAACAGCATACATAAGAGTTGTGTCTTCGTAGTGTAAACATAGCCTAAAATTGCAATAAAGATATAAACATAAGCTTTTTGGAACAGTCATTTGTAAATGATCTCATAATTCCTAATACTTCATCCCTTTCTTTTCCAAATACTGCCTTTAAACTCTGCTTAATTTGTTTCTCTGACAGTTGAGGTTTCGTGTGACACTACCGAAGTATTTTCTTCAATATTTCCATTATGAGCAACATCTCAGTATATAAAAAATGCCATGAGCAATGCTAATTTGAATGGTTTCTGAGCCAACATCAACATTGCTGACACTATGACATTATGTATAGCAAACCTAATCCCTCAGTAATATGATGCCTCAGTAAATCTGTGAACATTAACATACAGTTGAATCAACTTAGCACTGCCTCATGCTGCAGTATATTGACACAGAAACACTCTGGTTTTGGAGTGGAACAGTTCAAACATAAATATATAGTATGTATTTACAATTTATTTATAATTTGTGATGCGGCTGTCTGTCCGTCATAAACTCTGCTATTATGATGGCCCTCTTTTTCACTCTTACTATAATGAAAATTTTGTAAATGCTATTTTGAAATCAGATGTGTCCATTTTGCCTTCTTTATGACATTGAGACATATAAACCCACCTTAAAAAATATTATTAATCCAATTTCAAATTTATAAAACAAATTAACGAGGTGATAATCATTTCCTTTCAAGAGCGATTATTTTCATGGACTAGAAAAAAACCCATAGGACTCATAGTTCCTTCGGAGACATATATAAAATAAGATTTATACATGAGTGTTCAGAAAATAAAACCATTTACATCAGCAATCTTCCAATCTGTCTGGTGTCAGTAAATGGCATATGATATACCCACCTAGAATTCCTGCAAATCTAAAATAGTTCATCTTTCCTGCTTTGCTCAAGCTTTCAATGGATAAAAAGACACACATGTATTAGTATAGAAATAGACAATTATAATAAAACACAAGATGATAAGTCGCTGTCAAAGGATTTGCTGGTAATATTCTGTTTCTTGGATCAAAAGAGCATCTAAATAAAAACCAACTGAGTGCATGTTTTTCTAAAAAGTAGCAAATGTTTCATTAAAAAATCTAATGAGATAGAGCCTGCTAAATCTATTTTGGGGACACAGTTATCTTTCAAGGGTTTTTTCTGCCATTTTGAAAAATGTCGGAGGATGGTAGTAGTCAATTCTTTAACGGTAAACATTGGTAAACTTTATGATTAGCAACCTAAAATTAGGTAATGCTATATTCAGGCTAGTAACAGGTTACTCTCAAATGAGGAAGAAGACTAGGAAAGGGGAGGGCTTTCTCATATGCACAGCGAATCCACTGCAGTTACAACCATGCATGATTCCAGACAGCAGAAACAGAGACAAAAAAATTACAAACAAAACTAAACAAACATTTACAAAGATTGGCAAGCGAAGAGATTGGCTCCACAATTGGGAAGAATCCTTCAGCATCTCAGTGCGGTAGGTTTTTTATCGTCATGGCAAAGGGTGAATTTCACATTCTAGTAACTTGTCTTTTTAAAAAGCGAGCTTTGGGGCAGAATTTTCTTCCGAGATATATGCATAATTTCCACTGCTATTTTCTTACTATATGTTCTTTCTAGTTAGGAAACTCACGTGAAGTAATGGCCAGTATAATCTAATTGTAGAGAGGTAAAACTATTGAGTGATGTACCCTTTAACATGCCAAATGCTTATTTGTATTATTCAAAAATTGAAATACAATGACTTGTAGAGTTGAGTCTCTTTCTTTGAAGGTCCTTACTGCCACTGTTAATGGCTAAATGGTTACATTGATAATGACTCATCCCCTTTATCTGATAGTGTTAATGGCAGAGCAAGCCAGGAAACACAATTCAAAGGTGTCACTATTTCAACAGTGTGCAAATAATTATAAATACAATGAACTCTCTATATACTAAACTTTTTTCCCTCTCCATGATTCTCAGCCCATTTATAAAGAAAAAGTAAAATAATGGAAAGAGTGAATATTGAATCCAATTTGATCCTTATAAAATTAAATTGCTCAAAGTAGAGAACAAAGATGAAATGTTCAAGACTTTTGCTTACATATTTGATGAAACAGTACAAATAGAGCAAGGAATTCCTGCCTGATTGAAAAGTATGAGTTATATTGGAGGATTTACAATTCTCTTGAAATTTCTTTGTAGGCAGTTAACAGTTCAGACTAAAGCATCCACCTTTATCTCTCACGGACAATAAATGCTAAATGGCCCAAGATCCAAATTGGCTTTTTTTTGGAACCTGAATTCACTGAAATATTTAATTACCAACGCTAATTGTGTTGGAGGGGGAAAGGAGAAGATGAAGCTCTTCTGAATAAAAATCCATCTGCCATCAAAAATGAACTTTATATTTAAAAAGTGGTCAGTGGTAACATGACTTTCCTTCTCTGTCCTATTTTTGTTTCAGATCTTTGAGAAGAAAGGCCTTCGAAAATTGATACACTATAAAGAATGATACAATGGAAATTAAATTGCATCAATTTTGTGAGGAGATAAAGGAAAAATGTAATGTTTTCAATGTAGGTCTTCCCAACTTGACCACATCCTGTGTATCAAATAGGAATGAATGGATTTCAGTGATATTGAGCTTTGAAGTAATGACTAGAAAAGTTAACATCAATAACTTATTGCTTCATAAACCACATTCGAAAAAAAAAATCTCTTTGAGACAATATTATTTTGGCCGTTTTTTAAATGAGCAGAAAAAATTGAGGCATTTCTGCAGTTATGTTTTTTCTTAGTCAAATCGAGCTAAATCTCATTAAGTAATGATTCCACCAAAATGAGCTTCTGCAATTAAAAATAACTTAGATTAAAGATAATTTATTTGACAAGAGAGATAAGTTCTATTTGCACTTTTTATCATATAAAACAAAAGTCAATTTTCTGTTAAGTGTCCTTCACTCATAATTCAAACAGGTTAAATCTAATTAATGGGAACATTTTTTTTCTGCCAAGAAATTGTATCATCAAACAAGGAAGCAGATTAGTAAAACCTAAATCTGCGTAATAAAAAAAAAAAAGAATTTCCTCCTCTTTTTATGTTATTCATCCCATAAATATATTTTAAAAGAATATAACTATAATTTGTCAATTTTCTTCAAATCAATTAGAAAAAACTATGTGGTACTTTAAATCAAATACAGAGATAGAGTGACTCAGTGGGCTAAATCAAGTTTAGGAGCTGGACAATTGCTGTACTAATCTCAGCTTTGCACTATTATCTATGACCTCTTGGCAGTGACATTGGTCCTTATAGCAGGATCTGTGGGAGGAATTCCTCTGTCTCCGATCTCCAGCTGCTGGTACTTGGAAAATGATGAATATCCTTTGCCAATAAGAATATCTTAATTTTATTAAATTATGTTGACACCTATGTTGAAATCAATTGATTTATATGTGTATATCTATTTTTGATCTCTATTCTTTTCCATTGATCTATAGGCTTACCTTTATGCTGCTACCACAGTCTTGATAACTGTAGCTTTAGAGTAAGTCCAGTAAGTTATCCAATTTTGTTCTTTTCCAAAATTGTTTTGCCTATCCTAGGTCTTGGCATTCTATATAATTTTTGAATCAATTTAATGTCTGCAAAAAAGCCTGTTAGGATTATATTTGGAATTATGTTGAATCTATAGATCAATTAGGGAGAATAGACATTCAACAATACTGAGTAGACTAATCCATGAACATGTTATAGTGTAGAGGTTTTAAATATCTTTCATTAAAATGATCCCAAATATTTCAAATTTTTGATGATTTTTAAAAACATTTTCAAATTCTATTTGTTTATTGCTGGCCTATAGAATACAATTGATTTTTTATACTGATCTTTTATACTGCAAGCTTTCTAAAATTTGTTTATTAATACAGTATTTTTTGAGATTTTTAAAAGAATCTACTATGTAGATAATTGCCTACAAACAGAAACCTTTTTTTACTCCTTGGTTTTCAATATGTATGCCTTCTTTCTTTCCTGCCTTATTATATACCTAAGGCCTCTAATACAATAAAAGTGATGCCCTTTCCTTTGTTCTTAACCTGAAGAAAAAGAGTTTAGTCTTTCACCATTAAGTATGATGCTAGCTGGTAGTTTTTTAGAAGATGCTTTTTATTAAGGTAAGAAAGCTTGTTTCTACTTTTAGGTTTTGAGATTTATTAACAGTGGGTTTGGGATTTTGTCAAATGCTTTTTCTGTCTGTAAACTTTGAAATGATTGTGATATATCTTTATTCTGTAAGTGTGGCAAAGTACACTGATTGATTTTTTAAATGTGAAACCAAATTCATTCTTTGTCATTATCCTTTATTATACTTGTATTATCCTATTGTTTTGTATGATAACATGCTCTACAGGCTTTTGGCTAGGAGCAGTAGGCTATACAACTGTATAGCCTAAGTATTTAGTAATATCTTTATATTTTCTTTAATATATATTGCTGATATTGGTTTTCTAATATTTCTGAGGATTTCGTGTCTATGTCATGAAGGATATTAGGAGTAGTTTTTTTGTAATATCTCTCTCAGGCTTTGGTATCAAGATTATGCTGGCTTCAGAAAATAAGTTGAGAATTTTTTTCTCTGCTTCTCTTTTAAACAAAAATTTGGATAAATCAGATGTTTTGATCAGTGATGAACTGCATATACAATGGTGGTCTCAAAAGAGTATAATGGTGCTGAAAAGTTCCTACTGCCTCGTGATGTCATAGCTGTGGTAATGTCATAGTTCAACCCATTGCTCGCGTGTTTGTGGTGAAGCTGGTGTAAACAATCCTACCATGCTGCCAGTTGTGTAAAAGTATAACACATATAATTAGATACAGTATGTGTATAATACTTGAAAATGATAAATGACTGTTGCTGCTTTATGTATTTACTACATTATACTTTTTGTCATTATTTTAGAGTGATATAGAATTCTGGGTTGACATTATTTTTTCTTTTAGCACTTTAAAAATGTTCTTCCATCATCTTCTACTTTCCATTATTTCTCATGAAAAATCAGCTATAATTTGTATCATTGTCAGGTACAGTTCATTGTTTGCCCCTTGTAAGTGTTATGTCTCTTTTCTCTATTTTTAAGAGTTTTCCTTTATATTTGCTTTATACTAGCTCAATTATGACGTACTTAGATGTTTTCTTTGTAATTACTGTATTTGGGCTTTACTGATCATCAGTTTATGCTTTTCATCAAAATTAGGAAAAAGTTGGTCGTTATTTTCTCAAATACTTCTTTGCTACATTTACAATTTCTTATACTTCTAGGACTGAAATTATATATATGTTAAGACCATTTACTTTTATCATCCAACAGGTCACTATTGCTCTCTTCAGTTTTCTTCAATATTCTTGCTGTTCTTCAGATTGCATAGTTTCTTTTGATCTATCATCAAATTTGCTGAGACCATTTTCAATGATTTCCCATCTGCTGATATGCCCTTTCAGGGATTTTTTTTTCTTTCTAACTTTTCAGTTTTAGAATTTTTATTTCGCCCTTCTATTATTATTATTATTTTAGAAAAAGTAAGATTTATTGAAAGTACATTTTAGAAGGAGATGGACTGCACTAAGGAATCCTGTAGCCCTGTGGAATTTGGGAGTTGAAGAGATAAGACATTACGCCCCAAGGAAGGAGCAGTTTTTCAGCAAGGGGAGCTGTAACTCCTATTATTTTAAATTTTCATTTTTCTCCTCAGGATCCTTTTCAGTTAACTCTTTAATATTATATTTTCCTTAAATTCCTTGCATATCTTTTCTTTAAATTCTCCTAATGTGTTTCTGATAGTTCCTTCGACATCTTTCTTTGCTAATGTCAACATTAAGACTATCACAAGGCTGGTTTCTATTGATTGCTTTCTTTTGTAACTTTGGATCACATTTTCCTATTTCTTTGTATATCTTATAATTTATTATTTCATACTAGATATTTTGGATAATACATTGTAGAGAACATGGATTTTGTTATTTTTTTCTAAAAATCTTAATTTTTGTTCTAGTAAGAAATTTAACTATTCATTAAACACCTGGAATTTGTGTAAATATGGTTTCCACTTGGTTAATGCAGAGCTGACAAAGCATAAAGTGTTTCCCAAGACAATCCAACTTGCCATTCGTGCCATCAAATTCTTTCAAATTGTATGTTCCGTGAAGCTTTTGTCAGGGTTTAGTTTTTTTATTTTATTGGGCAGGTCTAGAATAGTCTGTACTAAACCTTGTGATGTCTCAAGTGGATTCACAGGGTACTCCCAGCATTTAAAAGGTCAGTACTATGTTTGGATCAGACTCTAGCTTCCAGCAGTGTTAAAGCTCTACTGTTTAGCTCTGAACCCTATACCATCTATTTTCTGGTAAGTCTGATGAAATCTTGCCTTGCATATGTGTAACCCAGCTCTTAATGAAGGACTTACCTGGAACTGCCAAACAGACTTCTGCCCACAACTTGCAGAGCTTCTTCCTTTCTGGTGCCCTGGCCCTCAAATTATAGCTGATTCAGCTACCCTACTCCCTGATTTCTACCTTCTCAGCTCAGTAGAACCTCAATATTCTTTCTGAATTACATTTCACTGTGCCAACGTCTGAATTACATTTCACTGTGCCAATGAAATTTTCTCCAGGCTGAAACTAGGGCGATCGTAGGGTTCAACTCATGAGCTTTCCCTTCCACTAGTGTTTGTAGTATTGCACTGCCTATCATCCAATGCCTAAAAATAGCAGCCTCACATTTTGTCCAGTTTTATAATTATTCATGTCAGAAGGAATTGATTAGTATTATTAGTATTATTGATTAGAATCGATTAGTTACCTGGAAACAAAAGTCTCCTCTTCTTAATTTTTTAAAAGATTGCAGTATTCTTGCACAATTCTCCAAGGATATATTAAAAACATGTTTTCCTTGCTCTATAAACTGTGCTTATCTCAAATGCAAGTTATTCTCTGTTGAATTTTGTTTTTCTTCTTACATGGCATTGCTATTTCTGAAATGTGTAGTGATTCTTGAATGCCTGTCAAGGTCACAGCAGGAAACCTATAGCATAGTCGAAATAGGATAATCAAAAGAGAGTTAACTTACCAAGGTGTGGGCACAGGGGAACTTTAGGATTTTTTAGTCCTAAAGAGAACAAGTTAGTTTCTATAATAGTACTTTTAAGATATTTAAACATGGGAATTGTTGGTACTTACATTTTCTGCCATGTGTAGTGAGAAAGAATATTTCAGCCAGCCAGCATTCATAGACATGGAGGAAGGGAGGGAGGGAGGGAGGGGGGGGGAGAGAGAGAGAGAGAGAGAGAGAGAGAGAGAGAGAGAGAGAGAGAGAGAGAGCGAGCTTATTGTGATCGATATTCTGATTTTAACTGTTCCAGCATCTATATATTTTGTATATTTCTTGTGAAGTATATTTCTTGTGAATTGTTGGTTCAGTGCCATTATTGGTGTTGACCAATAAATTCTCCTATTTTACCTTGAGTTAGTTTAACCCATGTCTGTCACTTGCCACAAGAAGAGTCTTAACTAGTACTGACAATAAAGGGTTGAAGGAAATGAGGACTGATTCAAGAGAATTTATTTCATGTGAATGGGGCAACCTAAGTTTTGCAAGTTAGATTGATTTTCTCTTTTTAAGGAATTTAGGCCCTGTTTTGCTTTTTAATTTTTTTATTCTTTCCCACATCCACTAAAAGGAAAATGATATCTGAGGGTTTATATAATATAGACTCACTATTTCACTTTTGTTTACTTAGAATTTCTCAGATTTTAGTTAATCAACTAAATAGGAATAGAATGATCATTCAGTAAGTTGATTCACCAACTAAGATTTCATTGGATATTTCATATCCCACGCACCGTGGTCCAGAGCTTTGCTTGATTAAAATCTTTAAACATTCTACTGATTTTAAATGCATATCCTAAAAAGGATTTCACTCATGATCTTAGGCAAAATGTCTATATACCACTTTTATCACTGCTTATGGAACAAGGAGTTAAAATGGTTAATGATTGCCAAATGCATCACTACTAATGGAACAAAGGACTTATTATTTACTGCTCAGGAGTTGAAGATAGCTAATTATTACATTGCCTATCTTCGTCCAGAATACATAAACGATTTAACTGCTTCACAGAGTTTTAAAAGAAATTATATTGTTAACATAAAAAGGCATAGCATATTCAAGTTTAATATTTATTAGTTATGTTTAAATAAAAACGTATGTAAGTTGAATAAATGTAATGCTTCCCTTAAAAATAAAATTTTTATTTTTACTGTTTATATGAATAGGATATGGTAATGAGATGAAGGGATGCATTAAACAAGACAGAGCCAAATTTTATAGTTTGGTTGGGGGAAGGAAAAACACTAGAGTTTTTAAAATAAGACTTACAATGAATGTTCATGAAACTAGATTCAAGCGAGATTGTTAAGTAACTGAATGCCTCTAACTCAGCAAAGGAAAATAAATAATTTTATACATCATGGTGAAAAGTTAGCAGATCCAAATGTATATTCAAATCATTTATTACTCATGACTTTAATCAGAAAATTAGTATATATTGTGGATTTTGGCATCTTATTTATGTCTTAGTTTGATGGGTATGCAGAGAATTGGTGACTATGTCAGGTGATAAATAAGTATGGTTTCTACTGAGGTTTGGGAATGATGCACAATGTGCAACTGATCTACCCGCGTTTCCCAGCACCACTATCCTACCCTATAAGCCATTTTTAGCTCTTCCTATTTTTCCCTGCATTACTGAGCAGTGAGAACAAAAACATTCGTTTGAAAAATATACATTTCAGAAAAGTCTACATAAGGCAAGTTCATCCAAGCATAGTGTGTTATTTGCTCTCAAGACATTTTTCCCACTTTGTTTTGATTATCTGTCTTGGCTTACTGTCAGCCTCGGTGCTAGAATTTTGGTTTCCTTATGAAAACCTTGGTGTGCGTGTGCATGTGCACTAATGCACACATGCACACACTAGGGTATAGAGGAGTGTCAAGTTGAAGAGAAGAGATAATAAATTACTTTTTATTAAAGAGATAGATAACACCAGATCCTAGAATAATTCCACTTGCCAGCACCAACTCCAATAGCATCATATCCAACCAAAGCTAGAAAATTTTCCTCTTGAAAACACCCTGTCTCATACTCACATAACCCTAAACCCACCCACCATTCATGAACACAGTCAATGGTGCCTATATCCTATATCCTCATAGCTCTTACCTGAGTGTGGGTGGTGGACTAGGGCTGCAAATCCTGCTTTTACAGTTGCCCTATTTGAGGATCACCCTTGGGGATAGGCTTCAATTTAAACCTAGGATCTGCATAGTTTAAGTCAGATAAAGGCTTTTTTTTTTTTTTTTTTTAATCTCCAGCATTCCTCTGTTTTCAGAATTTTGCTTCCATAGTTTTCTCTGATAAATCTCAGAGGTTTGCCGGAAAGTTGGGCAAGCACTTTGAGAATTATTGCACTGCAGGAGCACTGGAACTTCAACTTTTTTTTTTAAGTACCCACCCCTATCAGAAGTTGGAAAAAATGAATAAATCATTCATTAAATGGCTTGATGAGCCACTGGCTCTGAACTCAAATGGCTAGACTGTGGCATTTTCCAGAAAGAGGAAGTAGCCACTAAGGTTAGGCCAATAGTTAAAACTTTAAAAGGATAGTGCCATGGTGAGGACAGAAGGGGCCTGAAACAAAGAAAAATGGTCCAAGGGTTTGAACCAAGTTAGATCTGAACCATACTACTGGTGCTCTTCAGAAAGAGGCCTCTGCAATCTTTGAAATTCTTTACAATGTCTCTATTAAGGGACATCTTCTTAGTAAAACATAATTATGCACTTTTCTTCCTTTGATTTTCTTTCTCTCTGACTTCCAATGATCAAACCATGGCCATTCTTCTCTGATTATGTTCATGTTGTTTATATGAGAGTTATCTACAAGAGCGGTCTACTTCCTAATTCTTTATACAACACAAAGCTAGGTAGAGCCTTCTCCCCCTTGGCTTTGCAGTCCTCACCTCAAGAGTTTTGACTGCACCTTAGTTTAACAGCTTGTTGCTCCCTGAAACATACATTATTTATAATTGTGCAATAACACCTTCAAACTTCTATGTGCCTGGCCCTTGGCTATGACATGAGGATATATCAGTGAAGAAGATGCAGGGACTCTTCACACCTTTCTGATCACTTAAACTGCTCCCCTACAACCAAAGTCAACCTGTTCCCTGGAAATTACAAAGGACCATTCTTTCCTTCATTCTATTGTCACACTTCTGCAAGCTCTCATCCCTCTGGCTCATTAAAGCCTTTATTCTTTGCCTGGCTTTTCATATCCATTGCTGGCTCCCTCATTTTATTTGCCTAAATTTCCCAGCTGCCTCTTTTGCATTATCCACCTTACTCTGCAAACTCCCTTGGTTGCGGCATTACTGGTAATTTCTAATTAAAGTAATCCACAGTAGTCTTTCCTTTAGGGAAGAGAAAATGAAGAGTGACTATCTTATAGCTCAGGAGAAAAAGAAGAAACAAATATTTGCAATTATTGTGTGTCAAACATAGTATTTCATTTAATTTAGTAGCAGAAATATATAAAATATACTATGCCGAGTGAAAGAAGTATAAATAGCATAAAGGTAACATAACGGAGAGAGTGATTTACTCTATCTGAGCATTGAACTGGTGGCTAGATGTTCTTCATACATGAGGAGAGTGTTGACTTGGTGATACAAGAAGATGCTGGCCAACTCCTGGGTAGTAAGTAATATCATGCTGATTTGCCTGCACTCAGCACCCAAAGAGTATAAACTTTCAGTGATTTCCTATTAGACTGAGACTATAAAATCCTTTTAGTAGTGGACAGGGATATAGATCTGGCCTATCCTTCTAAATTTGGCTCTAGTCATCTTTCATTCCCTCACTTCACTCCAGCCATACTGGCTTTTGGGTTCTCAAAACGACTGAGTGCTTTCCAGCCTGGGAGCCTTTTTACATACTGCTGTGCAGCATGTCCTCCCCAACCCTTCTTTAAGGAATAAATGCATTCTTGGAGTAGAACTTGTGCATCAGTTCTACTGATTACCAGAATGAAGGCATTTCAAACAAGTTCTGTTTATCAAGTACTAGAAATTCTTATCTGACAACCTGGCTTGGTAAGCAAGTTCATTTCCTAAAACTTTTTTGTTCAGTTGAGACCTTTTGTTTCCCTCACAAACATTAGCAAGTGAAAAGGCTGAGTTTACCTAGCGAGTGAGTTTCCTTATGATGTGGATATGAGCTTTGGTCTTTAGCTTATCTTTGACTCTTTACATGTGACAGTTTCCTTGCTCATATTATGAGTGTTATGCATGTAACTAATTATGACCTTTGAATCTCTGATCTCTAATTACTATAGCCATATTTTGTGTAATTTTTAGCTGTTATTAAATAAACAAATAATGAGTAAATTATCTTTATTGTAACAAAATTAATATAGGGCTACCACCTGGATGGCTTGGATCATAGGGAACTTTTTCTTTTGAGAGACTCTTAAGCTGTCTAGGAGGACTTGGTTAAGTTGTGGCTATCTCTTGTGTGTACTGTACTATTTCTCTACTTGCTTGCAAACACCAGTTACTATTCTTTGGTAATACACCTTGGGGTAGAGGTTGGGAGAGTAAGGGGATAATTAACATAGCAGGAGATTTTATCAGAGTGGGAGACTATCAGTGGGACAAATCTGATGGACAAAGTGAGTGGTTATCTGCTGACTCTTGTGGTAGGTTAGAATTTGTCAGGGCTGATTTCCAGGGGTTGGTGATACTGTGAGGTGCTCAGCTGGTCTAGGCAATCAAACTGAAAATTATGTAGGGCAGGCTGGAGGGAATGGCGTGTAAAGCTGAATCAAAGTCAAAGCATCTTAGGATCCATAGCCCTTTAGTACAAACTCTTATCCTCCTGTCCCTCTCCTTGTCCTAACAAAATATTAAAACTAACCAGAAACTCATCAAAGGAAAAAGACTTTTAAAAATTTAGGGCTTTGTATGATGTGAGAATGAGCTAAAAGTGAGAGAGGAAGGTGTTATTTTTTTTTTGCAAGACATCATAGAATAAGACATTTGTTATTAAAATAGTGCTCAGTGATATGTTCTAATAAGATTAGGAAAGATCATTATCTAATAACCCAGGAAGACATATTTAGCCTTTTTATGCAGCATTCAAAAAAAAAAAGATTGCATTGCATTTAAAAGAAAGACTGAGAACAACAATCTTCAGTGGATGATTCTTGCTAGGAAAGACAGAATAATGGGAAATGCAAGTGCTGTGACAACTATTATGATATAGACTGGGAAATGCATTGAAGGAGCAAAGAAAAATTACTCTCACATAGAACAAAAATAAACTTTATTAGAAAGTAATACACCAAAAATATTGATGTCCAATAAAAGCAGATCTGAGGAAAATAAGTCATCATGACTTGAATTCATTTCATATAATGCCCAGCTCTATCTTCATATTTCTTATTTGCCAAGAAATCTCTTCCACATTGGTGTAGCTTGTAGTGAAAGTAAACAATTCAGAATCAACTTGTACAAATTTGTACTCACTCAGTAGATACCAGTAGTACTGACCCAGTAGACACCTTGGAAGCAAGAAGTGGATACAGAGCTGAGAGCAGGCCATGTAAGCACTGCTTTTATCAGAAATCAGCAATTTAAATTTTGCTTGCAACTGAAGCTATAAATGGCAAACCAAGATCTAGGAAGGAAATAGTTGAGAAAGGAATTACTATAGATATTTGATAAATACAAATGACATGAACTTTTTGCTCTTTGGTTGGCTATATCACAAAATGAGCTATTGTCTACATCATTGTTTACTACTCTTGTGTGATAATAAAAATCATCAGGGAATTCTATTAAAATTGCATATTTTTGGAATGAAAACAGCCTTTTGTATATTCTTTATGAGTCATCATATTTACTGTATGAGGGAATCAATATTTAACTTGATGACTACTTGCTTTTCCTTACGCTGGAAGACATCTACTTTGTGTGTAATTTTCCAAATAATCTTAATTATTAAAAAAAAACTCATCAAGCAAGTGTTAAGTCTAATGGTTCTTAAATTTGGCATGCTAATCATATATGTCAAATCAACTGAATTAGACTCTGAGGATGAAACAATGCCAAATGTTTTAACCATTTCTCAAAGTGATTTTGATGCTAACAGTGAAAATTATTGACCATTCTACAGAGACACCTCAGTCCTAGAGAAGTTCAGTAACCTAGCCAAGGCCACAGAGTTAGTGTGGACATGCAAGAACTAAAACTCAGAATTTTAGATTCTCTGAGTGTTCTTTCTAAAACACCAACAAGTTTGACAAGCTAAAATATAAAATTGTCTTCTTCGTAGATATATGAAATGCCACTGACTTTTACACTTTGAAGTGGTTAGTTTTATGTTATGTGAATTTCACCTAATAAAAACAATATCAAAGTGTACTAGATTTATTTTATCAACATGTAGGCAATTCATTTTCTAAATATTACCAAGAATGGGAACCATATGTTATGTCAGGCTAGTGCTATGGAAAAACTGCTGATATGGATCATTCAAACTACTAAGTCAGCTTTTTGGTCTGTAGGATGGGTGAATGGAGATGATAATTGTTGTTGGATTAATGTTAAGTTTTGAAAGAGGATATATGTCATATGCCTGGCACATAGTAGGTGGTCACTGCTAGATTTGCTTAAAAATGTGTAGAATGTCATGTATTTTTTTCTCTTCTTCATCTTGCCTCCCACAGGTTCTTATGCATATTAGGTGATTAATAATGTATTTATTGATTCATTGATTAATAGACACACATAGATATCACCACGGCCTCTTACTGGGTGAAAAGAAATTTCCTTGAAATCTCACTCTGAGAGAGAGCTTAGCAAATTCCACTTAACTCCATATGAGAATGTTCTGCTTTCCTGAGTCTGATTAGGTTACAAGTTGTAAGGGCAGGGCTTGTTTTGGGTAATTACAGCATTAAATGAACCCTGAAGGCTATTATATACTGGCCATAGCCAATGCATATAATAAATAATTAATTGGACAAATAAATAAATAAAAATTACAGCTCATAAAAGCTCCTCATTAACTTGTTCAGTACTAATCTGGCTCTTGCAATTAATTTTAAACTCTCTTGTTTCGCTGTTATTAAGTAAGCTGAAATGAAATAGAAATGATATAATTGTTTTTGCTTTCTCATTTGGAGAAATATTCATGCAGGCTCAGTTCTCTCACTATACAGAAAATGAAACTAGATGAGCCCCACTTGATACACGAACAACAGAATTCTGAACATTGATGAAATCATTCTTATTTCAATAGTGGGGAGATCTCTATATATTCCTATTCCAGTGTGGGAGTAAAATATATGTATTATTCCAGTGCAGAAGATATGATTTCCATGGATTTAGAAAAATAAAAACACTTATTTTGTTAATACTGAATCTTTCCAGGTGAATAATTATAATTCATCATTCTTTTGTAAACACTATTTTTTGATGCTTCCTTGATAGGAAGCCTATATCTTCTCTTTTTAGTGGGTAAAATTACATGTGGACACACATATACTATAGATTCACATCTTGGTGATGACTTGCATTTTCCATCCCCAAATTCCTGGTGTTATATAGTCAGAAGACAGGCTATGAGAACCCAGATATGAAGTTTACCAGTATGTCTTCCAAGAAAAGTATTGAGTGAATGATTTTGTCTGTTCCATGAAGGCCAGCTGGTGTCATCTTTAGAAAAATGAACATGTCGTGGTATTGTTTGGGGGAAATTTTGTAGATCTTAATGGTGTGTGGTGATGGAAATAGAGAGACTGCTCTCCACAGTATTAGTTTTATAAACTCTACTATAGGAAGTTATGGGTACTCAGAGAACACATTCTCTCCCAATCCCAACTCTGTTGATAGATCAACGATTACCTGTGCAAGGGTACTTCTTTCAAGATGATTGTTTTGGGTTCCTGAGACTTCAAATACAATTCAATAACTATTACTTTTCTAATCCAAATATCAATAGAGTGAATAATGTCCCACATAATTCATCTGAAGGGATCTTGACTTGATTAAAATGAATCATTTAGACGTATCCAAATGCCTTGTACAGAATTTCATTTTGAAATTTAGCAATGTGAATAGTACAAAAAGAACTAAACTAGAAGTCAGGAGAGCTGATCAATACTGAAATCTTTTCCAACAGGTGTGTGTAATGTTTAATTTTATGTGTCAACGTAACTGGGCCACACGGTATCCTAAAATTCAGTCAAGTATTATTCTGTGTATGTCTGTGGGGGTGTTTCTTGATGAGATTAGTATTTGAATAGGTAGACTGAGTAAAGCAGATTAGATGAGTGGGCCCCATCTAATCAGTTTGAAGGCTTGAATAGAACAAATGGCTGACCATACCTCACATAGGAAGAAATTTCCTCCTGCCTGAGTAGGAGCTGAAACACGTTTTTTTTTTTTTTTTTTTCCTGCCTTTGGACTCAAAAAGAAACATCAGTTTTTCTATCAGCTCAATCCTACCAGCATTCAGACTGGAAATATACATTTCCTCTCCTGAGTCTCCAGCTTGCTGACTGCAGATCCTGGGACTTATCAGTCTCCATAATTATGAGCCAATTTCTTATAATGAACTCTCTCTCTCAACATATATATGTGTGTGTGTGTGTGTGTGTGTGTGTGTGTGTATACATACATATATCCTGTTGGTTCGGTTTCTCTGGAGAACCCTGACCAATAATAATACATGTGACTTTGAGAAAATCTGCAAAGCTTTCTGAGCCCCACTTTTCCTTATTGTGAAGTGAAAGAATTGGACAACATAAGAACCCCGGTAGCTCCAAGTTACAATCTGTCTCTTAAATTTATAATTTACATATGACTTCTGGGATCCCTTCAGAGGTGATATTTTTATCTTATTATCCCTGGAAAGAAAACAGGATATACTTTTTTCTTTCATCTCCCTATTTTTCAGAGGTCTTTTAAAAAGTTTTCTGTCTCCTTCTTAGTATTCTGTTCTAATCTAGGTAACCCCATAGAGAGAGCAATACTATCAGTCAAGGAACCATGATTGGCTACACTCACCCTCTCTCTGAAGGAGAGGCTTTCTCTCAAACAGAATTGTTAGGTAGCTAGTCAGATATGAGTGACAGGGGAACAAAGGAATAGGGCCCAGCCCAGAGACCACCCGAAGAACACCCTAATGGTAGTAGAATTCTGGGTAAGCACATGTGCACTAGGCAGAGTTACATAGCAGCCAAATGTCAATCAAAATGACCTCACTGTCAATCACCTAAGAACGCCTTTATAACCACCCATCATGGCCCTACTATAACGCAGACCTCTTTCTCCCCCGGTTTCTTTCAGGGTTGTCGGTGATCGTTGTGGTTGTTGTTACAGCGCTCTGTTACAGCTGTCTTTACTGAAATCATGTGCCTCCTTAGACTGTGCTTTGTCTTTACAAAATGTACTTTTAATAAATCTTCTAAATCTCACTGACCTGTGATTCTTCACTGAGTCAATGAGGAAGAACCGAGGAAAAATGCTAACTACATTTCTGTGCCGTTATCCAATTCCCCTGCCGTTGGGCGACACCGAAGTTCAAATTGCTCCAACGGTAACAGAATGATTAGCAATACGTTAGGTATGTTGGAAAAAAACAGGAAATTCATGTAAATATTGTGGTACTCAGTGAAAGAAGCAGTGAGGGTACCATCGTGCTGTGGGTAGCTGAATTTTCCGGTGTTACTTGTATGGCTATGAACATAAGTTCTCCCTGGTAGGGACTGCGTGAGCGACCATGTTGTTGTTTCTTCTCATGGTTGGCAGCTGTAGAGTGCAGTGGAACAATCAGTTCCTTGGTTACCCTCCAAGGTGAGCAAGGTCAGTTTTAAACAGCTTTGCTGTCAGGCAGCCTCATATTTTACTCTTGTCTCCTGACCTCACAAATCTTGAGCCTGGCACTGAAGTCAATGAGTCCTCTGCAGCCTAATTCCCCGCAGTTACTTCTCTCCTCTTGCAAACAATGCCTCATCCTGGCTCTGCTGACCCACATAGATTTTCAGGGAGCAGGGCTGCAATTAGTCAGTGCAGCCATAATTCGACTGTAATATGTATTTGCTTTCACCATGCATCCTTTTTGGCAGTCTCAAATCAAGCACCCACAAAAGGAAAACCGCCCTTGAAAGTTTGGCCCTTCGTATCAAATTACGGCGCCAACTTTGAGCTTCGTCAAATGATTGCCAAAGGAGAGGGTGAGATTACGCTGTCATTTGCTTATTAGCATTTCATTTAAAAAACCACCATGTCGAATTGCTTTAATTCTCTTCAGGATATAAATATTTAAATTTTCCAAACTCCCATTATGTTCTTTGTCACCATTTTATTCTTGACACAAGAAATAAATGAACATGACCCACAGAAGTGTCTGTTAATCTTAAGGCCAGGAGGAGCCTAAAGAGGAAAGTTTTGTGAGATGGCAGATATTCTAAGAACGAAAATATCTCCAAACTAAGACAATTTCAGCTCCTATTTTCCCAAGCGATGGGATGTTCCCAACTAAAATTGCCTAAGGTACCCTGCTACCTAGGAGGGTACCTTATCTGCTACCTCCAACACTTAGGGGCTTAATGCAACAGCCATTTATCATTTTTCACATTTCCATGGATTTACTGTGTTCAGCTGGCCAGTATTATCCTGGTCTCCCTTAAGGTTTCTCATGTGGTTGCCGTCAGTTGGTGGCCACATCACCATCTGCAGGCTAGTGGAATCATCTGGAGGCTTGCCTGAGAGGCTGGGATGGCTGGACCTCCCTCTTTCTCAGAACTTCTCTACGCATGGCCTCTTTTTGTGGTAGCTAAACCTAGGGAGCTGACTTCTTATGTGGTAGCTCAGATTTCCCTAAAGCAGGCAAGAGGAAGCAGAAGCTGCCAGTTCTTTTCAAGTCTAGGTACAGAATGGTCACAGTGTCACTTCTACTGTATAGTATTGGCTAATAGAAGTGAAGTCACAATGCAGCTCAGATTTGATGAGGCGTGGTTTCTCAGGGACATCTTTTGAGAATAGCTAATTATCTGTCATAGGGTATTTGCATTTTGATAAGTACAAGTTTTTTAAAAAATAATTTTAAGCACTGAGACTGTTGTGTGTTTCTTCCTTTCTGCTAAAATTCTCTTCCTCCCAGCTTCTTGTTCCAATTCTAAGTTTCACTCAGCACTCATTCCATCACTTCTATTTTATTACTTTACTTGTCTCCCTCACTTTCATTGGTTCTACTTTCTTTGCCTTTCCCCCAAATAATAAGCAAGACCCAACCCCTGCCTTATCACTCTCTCTTGTTAATCTTCTACTCTCTCTTCCCCATAGAGTTCAACTTAAACCCATGACAGTTCTTTCATTTCCCCTTGATTTTCTTTATAAGGCCCATCTCCTATGACCCCTCTGTGCATCCTACACTTTAGGCATTTTAAACCTTAATACATTGCATATAGCCACCTAGAATTTATACTGTGGTCACCTCAAAAGTGGTATTCCTACAGTCATTCTCGTTCTCTTTTCCTCCTAAATTTCCTCATTTTTTTCACTGAAACCACCATTATCCCAGTTACCAAGATTAACCTTTGTCGCTTTCATCCATCACATCAGTTGGTCTTAGATTTTGGTCATTTTTTCCTTTCAATATTGCTCTCTTTATTTTATCTTATTTTATTTTTTTATGTTCACTCTGTCAGTCTCTTAAACATATGTCCCCCAGGTACTCAACTTTTCCAGGCCTAGTTTCCTTATTGAGGAGGTGGGGATTATAATAACTGGCTTATAAGGTGTTGTTGTTGTTGTTGTTGTTGTTATTGTTGTTGTTAATACATTCTTACTGTCACTTTCCTAGCCCAGACCTTTCTCTTCTCCTACTTGAATTATCATCTTGTTCTTCTGTCTGGTTTCCTAGGCTTATCTGTCGTTTCCCTTCCTAATTGCTCCAGCTCTTGTTGCTAGGCTAATCTTGTGTTAAGGTTCAAATCACTCTTTCACAGCATTGCTCTGGTACTTCCAGAAATGCAACCTGTTTGCTGTCGAATCAAATCTACTCTTCTGCCTGGTTCTCATTGTCTTCCCCAATCCAGCCTCACTCTATCAATCTTCCTTTGCTCCCTACTGCTAAGTAGCACCCACTCTCATTTCTAATTATTTCCTTTCCTCATTGATTCTGGCTTAAACGAACACGTGTTCAATCCCAACTGCAAGGTCCATCTTCTGGAAGTTTCTTTTTGCTCCTTTCTTCTTCTCATATCTCAATATCTTCCTGACTCTTCCAGGGTGTGTCCAAGTTTTAATACTCTATTGTTTTTCTTTCAACTTACTCCCACCTACTCTATGCTTTCCTTTCTCTGAGCTCTAATTGCAGACATATTGTCAGAACCACTTTTCACTAATCATTTTCATTTGCCCTTTACCAACATATGTGTTTCTTGAGATTAGAAACTGGCTCGTTGTCCTTGGTAGTTCTCAAGGTGTCACAATGTCCAGCGCAATGCTGACCATGGAGCATGTGCTCTAATATTAGTGGGTAAATTACATGAACTTGTAGTGGTGGCATTTTCTGGGTCATCATCCATGGGCCAGTGGGATGGAACTTTTTTTCAGGATAACTAAAGGTAGCAAGAAAAGGAAGAGGCTTCTCAATGCCTCCAATTCCCAGATGAGCTATTTCCTATTTTGGCCCTGGTTGTTAGAAATAGATATTTAAAAATAATAGTATCTAGTGTTTTTATGTTTTTTAACTGCTTATAAAGCACTTGCACTGATATTTACTTATTGATATTTTTATAAGTTCTTCCGGAATTGCTATATACTTTGTCACTGGGGGTATGAGGTATGAAGATAGAATAAATGGAGGAAATAGGAGTGAGGAATTTGGATTTATAAAAATATTTGGTAGTGGATTGCCTTTTTTATTGGCCATAATAAGGAGGCCTATCTCTTAAAGTGTTTATGTGCTGCATATGCGTGTGTGTGTGTGTGTGTGTGTGTGTGCGTGTGTGTGCGTGTGTGTATGAGTCTTCTTTAAAATTTCAGCAAAAAAAGAGAATTCCAGCCATATAGATATATAAGAAATAAATATGAGTGTTAACCAGCCCTCAGGAAATGGTAATGGCAAAAAACTGAAGATCCTATATTCAGGTTGTACTACAGAGAGATTTTGACCTTCTCCTTCATAAGCCGGCTTGTATGATTTAATAGATTTTCTGTTAGAAGAATGGATCAGATGATACAAAATTTCAGTGAAAGACAGAAAAAGTGAAAGCAAGAGAAAAGTAACGTTGGAAATGAAAAATGCATCAGTAAAGAATTGGAGAACTGAAACTTTTGCACCAGAATAGGAACGTTTATTTTTAAGATTATATCGCCACCTAGTAAATCAACATTGAAATACATCACGGCCAAAGGCAGTGTCAACCTGGTGCTGAGCCTTACTCCTCTGGTTAGTGATTTCCATGTGCACCTTTCTCTCTAAGCATTTGCACATGCAATGGGACAAACATGCAGCCAACACCAGTCTCTCAAGTTCTTAATGCTCAGCCAAGACACTTCTCCTGTTCATCTAGGGTAATGTAATGAAGAAAGGAACAGCATACATTCTAGATATGAAAATGTGTCAAGAATTTATTTCAATCACTGTTACATACCCTTGGAAAATGATTAGTTAAAACTACGCATTTTATCATTTGTTTAAATAATTTAACTCTAGGATGTTCATTAGTTAAAATATTTTGCATTTTCGACTTTCATTCTGCGTAGTAAAAGAAAGTGGTCTGGTCGTGGTCATTGTGATGAAGCATTGTAATTAAAAACACCGTACAGACAACCCTACTTTTTTTTTAAACACGTTTTTAGTTTTCCTGTTATTTTGAACAATCTCTTCTCTCTTTTGCAGTGGTTGTTGTTGGTACTGAATGCTTGATCACCCACTCTGGTTTTGTTTTATAAATAGATTATTAGCTTGATAAAATATTGTGCAGGATTTTAAGGTTTGGTATCTATAGACAATTGGTTACCAGGGGTGAAAATATATATATATATATATATATATATATATATATATGAAACCATTGCCAGTCCCAATGTTTTCATCTGTGAGATAGGGACAATAATAGCATATATATCTTAAAGTGTGTATGTGTTGCATATATATTATATATATATATCATACATATATATTACATATATATATATCATATATGTATACATATGATATATATATCACTGGACTTTTAGGAGGGATAAATTAAGCAGAAATGCTCAAAATGTTCAATATTATTAACAAAAAAATACATTGATTAAGAAATGGTAGAATTTTTTATCTTGCCATTCACAATAGATCAAAGTGCCTCAGCCGAACAAACAGATACAGAGAGAGAGGGCATACATTCTGAGACCAGGAAACCATCAATTTTTAAAAATTCAAGTGATTATATTTTAAATATTAAATTTAATAATTACAAAATTGATTAAATTCAAGTGCTTAAAAAACCTTGAAAATGCGTGTCCATTCTTTTTTCTATATTCTTTTCCTTCTTTTTAGAAACCTATCTTCACTTCAGTCTGTTCAAATGATGTCTCCATTTTATTTTAAGGACTGCTTAGAATATTTTGACTGAAGGCATTAACCAAGAGTTTAGGGTAGAAAGTAGAGAAGGGGAGGTTTTTGTTGTGAGAGGCTTTTCCTTGGGGGCTCAGTCATAGAACTACTAATTTACTTCATCCAGACATGGCAGTTTGCCTTTTGTCCTCTAGTAGCCATCTTTTTCCCTTAAGGTAATCGAACTTTTTTGCCCATCGCATAACCACACAACTAAAATATGTCCTAGTTTTCTCCTGAAAAGTATGGCCTTCAGACTTGTGATGTGTGTATAATGTCTGTCATACCTTTATGAAGAACATTCATGCTCTCCAACTCTTGTCTTTTTTCTCCTCTGCTGGCTGGGATGTAGAAATAATGGTGGGACTAGAGCAGCCATTGTGGGTCAAAGGTGAAAGTTAAGTTTTAAAGAGGAGCAGAGAAAAAAGATAAAAGTCTTCCTAGAACTGCTAATGTTCCCTAACAGCCCTGAAATACCTATGCAGACAGAAGTCTAAGCTATAACAAATTCTAACAGTTTCAAAGAGTAACAAGCCCTAGAAATATGAATGTAAAATTGTAGATTTTAAGTATGAAGGTTGCACCCAGCAAGGCATTACTTCCCAAAGATTCATCCTTTCAGGATGTTGAAACAGAGAAGACTTTACATGAATGCCAAGAAAAACATTCTCTTTTAATAGTTCTTAGGAGAATTCTATTGTGGGATTAGGAAGGTGGGATACTGTTTTTTGTTTGTTTATTTTAAATAAGCTGTGAAGAAATTAACCTAGGGTAGAAGGATGGCTTGGCTGGCACCAAGGTTTCATGCAGAACAAAGAAACAATTCACATAAAAAGGAGGAAAAGGAGAAGAGGCTATATCTGAGCACTATGTTTAGAGAGAATCTTGGAAAAGAAGGTCTCTGGGAGAAGATAAAAAATATTAATTGGGATTTATTAAGATATTTGCTACCTGAATTACAATATAATTATCAATCACCGCTAATAATAGCTAACCATTATTGAACACGTCCAATGTTCCATTATTCTAAAAGGCTTTACATCTACAACACATACAATCCTTACAGAAACTCTCTGAGGTAGCTGCTATTATTATTATTTATTTATTTATCACTGCTAATAATAGCTAACCATTATTGAACACGTCCTATGTTCCATTATTCTAAAAGACTTTACATCTATAACACATACAATCCTTACAGAA
>NW_011888782.1:40244668-40254411 GCF_000151845.1 Pteropus vampyrus | reverse complement strand
AAGGAGGAAAAGGAGAAGAGGCTATATCTGAGCACTATGTTTAGAGAGAATCTTGGAAAAGAAGGTCTCTGGGAGAAGATAAAAAATATTAATTGAGATTTATTAAGATATTTGCTACCTGAATTACAATATAATTATCAATCACTGCTAATAATAGCTAACCATTATTGAACACGTCCTATGTTCCATTATTCTAAAAGACTTTACATCTATAACACATACAATCCTTACAGAAACTCTCTGAGGTAGCTGCTATTATTATTATTTATTTATTTATTTCAGATAAATAAACTGAAACACAGAGAAGTGAAATTATTTGGCAAAAGTCAAACCTGATTGTAATGTTTGGCATTTGAACTCAAGCATTTCGCTCTAATCAGTGTACTCTACTGTCTTTATAAAATACTTACTTGATTCTCCATTGCTTATTATTATTTTTAGATAAGTAGAATTTGGTTACATAGAAATAGGACATAACTGGATATGTTATTATTTTTAATTAATCAATATTCATTAGCATACTAAATGCTTCCCAGTAAATAAATCTGCTTAACTTTGTTTAATTCAGAATTTCCTGAATTAAGGAAATAAGTGTACTTGATCATAGAACTAATGTATTAAGCACTGTTTATTAGCTCCCCAAGAAGCTAGTGTTTCACTGAGCATACTTTTTGAAATTCTAGAGGAGAAAATATATTGACCTGGGGATCAGGAGGCCCACAGTATAGTCCTGATTAGATACTTATTTGTTTGTATGGATTTGGGCAAATTGTTGAAGATTTCTGGGCTTAATTTCTTAATCTAGTAAAATAGTGGCCTTGGACTTGATGAAGAGAGATGAGTAATGACATCGGAGCTTAAGAACTAGCCTTGTACTTGGAGAAAGCAAAAACAGAGAAATAAATATAAAAAGTGAGTAATTTAATTAAGTCCAGGTTTAGATGGAAAGGGCAGAAGTAGAACCAGGGAGATTCCATAATGATTTCTTCTTAAACATTTGCGTACTGGCATCAAAGAATATATATGGTAGAGCCCCATAAACATCTGGCTTCTACATTCAGACTTCATAAACATGGAAATGTCACCATTTTCTATGTTACCTCAGAGTCGCTGTTTCCTATCAATATCCTTCACTTGTGACCCAGGACATCCAACTAGTTATTCTACATTTACCTTGTTTATATATCACCTTGACAAAACTTTAAAGGAACAACTCAGACATAAATGACAGTTGAACCTTGGCCAGTTCAATGAGGTAGAGAAAGATAGTCTAGGCTGAGAAAGTAACTTTGCAAAGGCTTGGAAGTAAGAAAGGGTGAGGTAGGTTCAGTAATCTATGAGTAATGCAGAGTGTGGGTTCATGGGATGGTAGGTGTGGAGTTGGTGAAGAAGGAGGATCACATAGAGAAGTGGCTGGAAATATAAGCTGGATCTGGATGGTGGAGTTTGTTCAATTCATTTTATTAAGCTGCTTCTCCCTGCATAGATTAAAATTTTAGATCTGTCTCAGTAGGAGTTTCTAACAATTAAGTACAAAATAAAACTCCCTTTATTCTGATAAGATTCCATGCTTTTTTATTTTCTCAGAAAAATTGACAGAAGTTAGTGTACATTTACTTTTCCAATTTTGTTCTAATAGAATAATTCAATCATCATGGTTTTATCATAAATATGAATATTCAGTTGTCTGTTTATTTACATAGAAATAATTTTCCCTCTTTCTATAATATGATAATCTCTACAATAATTCCTCATGATGCGGGCTGTCTTATAAGTGAGTTCTTTTGTAACTTTTGTAACTAAATTCATCTCTGAGTGAGACCGGAATAAAAGAGAGATTTGTGTATTAAATATAATAGATGCTATTGTCGGGGACCACTGGTTAAGTCAGATCCAGTTAATGTAGAGGAAACCTTGACTTATAAGACACAAAACACACTTCTCTACATGGTTTCAGTCTACCAATTCAATTCATTCATTTCCACACACTCTTTCCTTGCCTCACAGCCCCACTCATCTACTCTTTCCCACTCTGGATCTCTCAGTGTTCCCGACATTCTTACTCTTTTATGCTAAGCTTTTGAACATGCTCTTTTCTCTACCTAGTTCAGGTAGAGACTTACCTTTGGCTGTAATAATAATGTTTTGATACAATTCAAGCAATTCTTGACATCAATTCCTTACTGGCAATAGGCCAGCTATTATTAATCTTGCAGTTTGATTGGTGAAGGGAAAAAAATTGAAAAAAGGAAAAAGAATTGGGAGGGGGGATGGAGAAAGGAGATTCTTTTCCCAACTTCTGTTTTCAGAGATAACTTCTGTAGTCCACATTCAAAGCTAGCAATTTAGAGGAGAAATATCCCTCACTGAGATCCACCTGGAGGAAAGGAAGGAAGAAAGGAGCGAGGAAGGGAAGGAGAAGGGTGAGGGGAAGGAGCAAGGAGGAAGGAATCTACTTTATTCTAGGTACTCTTCTTCCTGAATTAGCCTACATAATCCCATTTTATCCTTCCTACAATCCTGTGAGATTGGAGTCACTATTTCCATTTTACTCTGAAGCACAGAGACTCAAAAAATAAATAACATTTCCAAGTTTATGCAGCTAATAAGATAATGGAGATGGAATTTGAATTCGAGTTTTTAAGACTCAAAGTTTACCTCTCTTTCCAAGTCAACAACTACCACAGCTGTGATTAATGCCTTATTACAATAGGAAGTAAATGACATCAAAATGTTATTGAGATGGTAATTATAGTCTCCTGATTTACAGCCCAGTGTTTTAGCCCTATTCCATTTAAATTATTTTCCTTTTGATGGGAAAATACTGTTGTATACGTTTTGGCTATAGCCATCGACATTAACCATCTACTAGATTAATTTGGCAAATGGCATTACTCATATTTTTTTTCTTGGAGCTCTTATATTATTTTTGACTACCTGGTACAGACCAAACAGCATGCATTGTATTTTATTGAGAAATTCTGAATCTTAAAGTTTATTCTTGGTTAAATGCCTTGCTCTTTAGAATACATTGAACTGAACAGAATGGGCTAAACTAAATGTTAGGCTAGGAATATAATAAGCCATATTCTATAAGCCCTTGAGGCTCTGAGTTCTTTGGTTATAATATCTAGAATTACTGTAATAATATAAGGGTAATGGGGAGGGATAAAAGGGGAAGGGGAGACCTCTATAATGCTGAAAGTGGTTGCAAGTACAGTGAATAGTAATAATAAGTTTGGATAGCCTATAGCATCAGACAGTGATAATACACAAAGGAACACTGTAATAACAACATTTTAAATGAGAAAATAGCTTTGCTTTATCCCACTCTGGTATATATAAGATATTTTATTTTTCCAAGTGACTGGATATATAAGTTTTTAATAGAATTCTCAATAACAAAAATTAATGTAAATGAGATTAGGATATAAATGCTTTCAAATAAACTGAAATTCAAATGGGCATGTGATATGTAAGAGTAGCTTCTTGCCTTTAAATATTCTAATAAATTTGGTAACAGGCTGTTAAAAAATTATTAGATTGATTTCGGTTAATTTTCCCAGTTGTTTCTGTTCTGGACCACAGTAAAGGCACACAAAGCAAATTAACTAGCCCATGAGCCCTATATAAGAAACTCTTAAAAATAATTTATTTAGCCAATTCACTCCTACATTTTTGAGTTCTCTGAATTATAGAATTCTCCAAATGAACCAGTGCCCCAACTTGTTTGCCAAAATATAAAGATAAAAAGAAAAATGAGCTCTCTTACAATACCCTCAGGGACTAATTACCCTGATCTGACTAGACTGGTTGTTAGATCTGAATTATAGTCATGAATAAGTTAGATCTTAATTAAAGTCATGTATGGGGTCCAAGAGGCAATGTCATACAGGCAAAAAACCTGTTTTATAATAAGTGGAAATTAGTACTATAATGCTTTTTGAGAAGTTGGGGTTCCGGTTAGAAACCTATCTGCTGAGATGTATAAAAAATTTCAGGTTTAAAAATTAACCCATCTTCTTTCACTATGTGTAGTCCCTTCTAAATTTTCAGTTTAGAGCCATATTAATTGTGAGGTTTTCAGTAGCAAAAATGAAATACTAAATTTTCAAAATTAGCTTATCTTTATTTTCTTTTACCTAAAAAATTTTTCGCAGCTTTTATTTAAGGTTTTAAACTTTTCTAATAGTTCCCAACATCTTATGTGATGGGAGACACTGAAGCAAGAACAATTTTGATTAGGTTAGATAATATAGGAGAAAATTTTCTAGTAGTAGAAGTTGTTTAACATTAGAAAATACCTCTGGAGTAGATGATGGAACTTTCTTCTCTAGAAGCTTTTAAATTTAAAAAAGTTTTATTCAGAAAGCAAGGAGATGAACTACATCTCTGTTTGTGGACCTATACCTTTCACTGAAAAATGAAAATGTTCTAAATTTGCCACAAGGCATCGGAAGAAAGTAAGGTTTTGAAAGTGTACACACAAACCCAACATTGACATCACCTCCTTTATTTGGTTTAATCTGAGGAGTCACAGGGCATACATTCTAGAACGAAGCCCAAGCTGAATGCTGGTTTCAATGTAAGTTAGTAGACTTAAAGAAATGAGGAGGAGGGACTCTAGGCCACTGTGTAGGAGTAGCCAGATGACAAGCCACATGTGGAAGCAGTTTCAATAGGGAAACTCATTTTTCTGAAATTTTTTATTTAAATCAAGGTGCCCAATATTTCCTGGGCGAAATAATTTCCTGGGGGTAGGTGCACAGTAGTTTAAATTTTTTCCTCACACTTAAATAGGACTTATGAGTTTATAAAATGCTCTCACATCTACAGCGTGTTGAATGAATAGAGGTGATTATTCCCATTTTATAACAGAAGATCAAAACTGGAAAAATCATTGATTTGTTCAAGGTCATAGAGCTAGAAAATGGCAGGGATAGATCTCAAATGCAAATCTTCTTACTCTAATGTCAGTATTTTTTGTGTATATCTTGCCAGTTTTAAAAATAGGTTCAGAGTCCTACTTTATTGGGAATTGAAGTAACAAAGGAAGTTCAACGATTTTCTTTCCTAAGAAGAATTCTCAAAAATGGCAGAGTAGGGTGTTTGGCTGTTGATTTGGAGATTTAAAGCCTCAATTTCGACTATCAGATCTACAAATTCAGTATATAATCTTATATTGATAAATAGTTTGAATGTATTTGCATAGACTGGGTCATAGGCTCTTAAATTCTTTTTCAATCCAGTGGCTCATAGATTCATATACTTAAATATCATTTCATCCACTACTTTGTTTTACACAAGAAAACTAGTCTACAGGGGTTGATTCTATGCTTATTAGACATGTATTACAAATGGGAAATCTCAGTGAAAATGTTTTGATTATAAAGAAAAATTCCAAAGTAGACTAGGAGCCTCAAAAGTCCTGACTAATATTCTTAACAAGAGTTGAGAAGAAAATGAATAATACCTTTATTAACTGAATTTTAACATTAAGTTTATGAAAATAAATAATATTATCATCATGACACATCCATGAAATGTTATACAGTGAAGTAAGAGGTGATGGATACAGATGATCAGTGTTCTGAGAATGATTAATCCATAAATCATTAACTAATCCACAAATATAGCAATTGTCTGGTTAGAAGATTTTCTAATTTTCATTGTTTTTTTCTTTAGGACTTAGTAGTTTTAAAGAGTAGAGTAATTTGGAGATGAGTCTGCATTTCTATTTGAATCATAATGCATGCAAAGAGGAGTGAATTTAAAAATGTATGTGCATGTCTTCTGCTTTCTTTTTTTAAAATCATCCATATATTTGAGTTGGTCTATAGCGTACTTCTCATCCCAATCCATCTTTAAACAAAATCATCTGTAATAGGATCTTCGTTAATGCCCTGAATGACTTACATATGCAGTATAATTGCACCTTTCTCAGAGATTAGAGTATAAAATAAGAGTATAATGTGAAAATCCTATACAGTCAGAGTTGAAATGTTATGGGACATTTTCGAAATGTCTCATAAAGTATAGTATCAGAGAAACCCAAATTAGTTTATACAGCTAATTTTCCTTCTTAGTTCTTGGAAAGAGCACCAGATAAAACATCTGGCTTATTTTTAGGGGCCATATTATACAAAACAGAGAAAAAGTCAAAAACATATAGCAACTTTAAACACTAGAAGTAGAATAAGCACAGAGCATGTGTGCATGCTGTGGGCCCACATTACCCAGAGCAAATGAGGAAGAGCAGAGTTCTCTTCTTATCTCATAATCACGCTAGAACAGTCACTTACTGAGTGAAATGGTGACAGGATTTACCTGTTATTTAAGACATTATTTCTCTTTCTCTCTTTTTTTCCTCAAAGTTCATAGAGTTGAATTAGTCATTTTAAATGTCTCCAGTTTTTTTCTGCACCCCTAACTCTTTATGTCAACCAATATTAAGTATAAAATAAATAGGAATACTGACTAGGTATGATATTTGATGGCAACGGCTACAGTCTCAATGTTTGTGTTGCCCCCAAATTCACATATTAAAATCCTAACCCCCCCACAAAGATGATGGCATTAGGAAGTGGGGACCTTGGTAGGTGCTTAAGTCATGAGGGTAGAACCCTCATGAGTGAGATTAGTGCCCTTATAAAAGAGGCTCCAGAGAGATGTCTAGTCCCTTTTGCCATGTGACAATACAACATGACCGGGAAGAGAGTCCTCAACTGACCATGCTGGCATACTGGGTTCAGACTTCCAACCTCTACAACTGTGAGAAATATTTTTCTGTTGTTTATAAGCCACGCAGCTTGTGGTATTTTCTTATAGCAGCCCAATGGACTAAGACAGAAACATCTCAGTTTGGCCTATAGCACACCTGTTTCTTATCCCAATCCATCCTTAAACAAAATCATTTTGGTGAACTGGCTGTGACTTCACTAAATATCACAACTGATTTAAAAAATATTTTGGCATTCTAGATGTTTGGCAGCCTTATAAAAATATATTTACTCTCATGGTAGGTGGTTCTTTCAATGGAGTTAACTGCAAAGTGGTAGAGAGAGTTAATACAAATGATAACAGACATGTTTTGTGGATTTAAGTACTTAAAGACTCCTCCCCGGAAGTATATACATTTACATCAAGGACCCTCAGCTTGAGTCTGGCCTGTGTCCATTGCAGGGATTCAGGCAAGTCTTGACAGAGCGTATGTACAAAGGGTATGGACAAGCTCTGAGGACAAGGTCTGTGCAAAGGAAGAAGCCAGGTACGAGAAACAACAATATTCCTTTTTTTAAATTCCAAACCCAAACAGATCTGAAAACAGATTTTTCCTGTTTTCTGCAAACACGTTTGGTGGGAAAATCTGAAGTGAATTGAATTATATATTCCAAGCCTTTATTTGACTCTCTTAGAATATTCCTGAGTTTCACTATGGATTGTTAGAATGTTTGATTACAGGGGTTACACCACAACCTGCTGAGAGTTTTATGAAATACATGGTTTAGACACCATGCTATCTTTTTAAAATTAGAAAAAATCTGAATTCTGAAATGCATTTGGCTTTCAAGGGAGGGGTTGTGAACTTGTGATAATTTGCTATGCAGAGTTTACACATTTTTCTACTAACTTAATTCACTTTGGGCCCTAGGGTTGTGGTTTTGAACCTGCTTACTGTCTTATCTCTGATGCGACCTTTTCATTTATACTATAATGTATGATTAGTGAAAAGGCTAAATGAGGGTAATTATCCTGATTTCTCCTTTGTATATAAAACTCTAAATAGAAAATTTAACAGATTAAAGTAAAATTTTGATTGTTGTTGGGACATTCTTTGGTATCTTGAGTTTGAAAAAGCATTAAAAACAACCCAACCTGTCAGAAAGGCAAAAAAAAACAAAACAAAAAAACAAGAGTGATAGGTATGTCCGGGGAACTCAGTGGCACTTGAGGTGTGGCTTCACCATAGAGTGCATGAAGGATAATGGCCTCTCTATCACCGAGATTGTCGTCACGGGTATAACTCACTGAGAATCAACGAGAAACACTCTCTGCTGCCCAGTATTTCAAAGCCTTTTATTGCTTTATTTGTTCAGAAGTGCATCAGGTAAATGGAGTGCTTATAATTGTAGGTGTAGTATCAGCCATTAAAGCAAATATATTTACAGTCCCTGTAATTATATTTTGGTAAAAGTTGTTCTGGATGGCTTGGCAGGACTCCTCCCTGGGTAATATGTTTACTTTAGTATTTTCTTCAATGATGCGGAACAGCTTATAGTCTAAACATTTTCTTCCGATGATAGTTTTATTTCTGTCATGACCTTCTCTTTCAAGTTCAAAAGAAAAAAATAAACAATTTATCGAAACATACAGAGTGACAGATAAATGTAATGCACTCCAGGGACTTATTGATTTATTGACCAATGGTCACATTTTAAAAAATCTATAATCCAAAGGCTAATGAAAGAAGGAAGGCATAGTAAGTATGATGTTAAATAAAGTATATGTTTTAGCATGATATTTGAACTCACCCTGATGTCCTTTTTCTTAGATATTCTTGCACACATTTTTCTATTGCTGAAGCATTTATGTAGAACAACAGGGCAATAAATGCTATTTAACAGAAATACTACAGTACAGCTTTCTATTCCGTAAAAACGTGAGCCTTCTCTTGGGAGTGTTTTAAAGCTTACTTAATTAGGTCACCTTTGGGCAAATTGAGTTTTGGGCAAATGAAAAGGTATCTTTCAGATCACCTCAATACCATTTAGTCTCTTGGTGTGTTAATTTGCCAGTGGAATCCTAGGGAAGAGAAACAATTGTCAATAAATTAAAAAAGTAAATGCTTACTTATAAATGAGAATATTCTGTATTTGTATAAGATTTTCAAATTGTTTTTTGAAATATGATATGAATTACTTGAGGAAAGAAGTTTCCATTATAATTTTACAACATCTTTTTTCAGAATGCATCTTCATATTTTTCTCCACAACAGCTTCATAAGTTATAAGGTCATTGGAAGAATGATTTTCTCTCTTTATAACAGTTTATAATGCTTAATATGGCAATTAAATAAATAGTGGCTATCCGCATTATGTCAAAATAGTAGATATCTAGTTCTGTGAAACCCAGGAATCTGGACTCAAATGAGAAACAGAAATGCAAGTTAATATGTCTAATGTAATTTTTTGGTCACTCGAAGCATTGGAAATCTATGGTTTGGGCCTTCCCCACACCTCCTCCCCCCATGGGAGATGGTCCCTTATATAAAACATGCAATAAAACATGTCTATTAATTATATCTTATCTTGTTCTTGATATGAGGAATTATGTCGTAGGACTCTTTAAATATAGAATTTCTTTTCCCATTGCCAGTGGAATAGACATCCATCTATAACAGGGTCTATTAAAACCTTTCTATGACATTTTATATAAAGATATTAAGAGAGAGAAATTCTTTCTTTTAGATTATAATCTATAAAAATATAAGAGTGAACCAGCCAGCATCCATCTTTCCACATACAGAGAGTCACTTTGTTGAAGGAGAGAATGAGGTCAATATACAAGAGCAGGAAGAAATGGAGCCGAAATATGGAAAGAGAGTCATTTAACTCCTTGAACTAGCCACACCTGAATTTTACTTTCAAACTTCCTAGTTACATAGCTCAGTTCCCCTTTACTTACTAGCTTGTTTCAGCTAGTTTTCATTCACATGTAACTTGAAGTATTCTGACTAATAAACT
>NW_011888782.1:40223647-40244618 GCF_000151845.1 Pteropus vampyrus | reverse complement strand
GAAACATACAGAGTGACAGATAAATGTAATGCACTCCAGGGACTTATTGATTTATTGACCAATGGTCACATTTTAAAAAATCTATAATCCAAAGGCTAATGAAAGAAGGAAGGCATAGTAAGTATGATGTTAAATAAAGTATATGTTTTAGCATGATATTTGAACTCACCCTGATGTCCTTTTTCTTAGATATTCTTGCACACATTTTTCTATTGCTGAAGCATTTATGTAGAACAACAGGGCAATAAATGCTATTTAACAGAAATACTACAGTACAGCTTTCTATTCCGTAAAAACGTGAGCCTTCTCTTGGGAGTGTTTTAAAGCTTACTTAATTAGGTCACCTTTGGGCAAATTGAGTTTTGGGCAAATGAAAAGGTATCTTTCAGATCACCTCAATACCATTTAGTCTTTTGGTGTGTTAATTTGCCAGTGGAATCCTAGGGAAGAGAAACAATTGTCAATAAATTAAAAAAGTAAATGCTTACTTATAAATGAGAATATTCTGTATTTGTATAAGATTTTCAAATTGTTTTTTGAAATATGATATGAATTACTTGAGGAAAGAAGTTTCCATTATAATTTTACAACATCTTTTTTCAGAATGCATCTTCATATTTTTCTCCACAACAGCTTCATAAGTTATAAGGTCATTGGAAGAATGATTTTCTCTCTTTATAACAGTTTATAATGCTTAATATGGCAATTAAATAAATAGTGGCTATCCGCATTATGTCAAAATAGTAGATATCTAGTTCTGTGAAACCCAGGAATCTGGACTCAAATGAGAAACAGAAATGCAAGTTAATATGTCTAATGTAATTTTTTGGTCACTCGAAGCATTGGAAATCTATGGTTTGGGCCTTCCCCACACCTCCTCCCCCCATGGGAGATGGTCCCTTATATAAAACATGCAATAAAACATGTCTATTAATTATATCTTATCTTGTTCTTGATATGAGGAATTATGTTGTAGGACTCTTTAAATATAGAATTTCTTTTCCCATTGCCAGTGGAATAGACATCCATCTATAACAGGGTCGATTAAAACCTTTCTATGACATTTTATATAAAGATATTAAGAGAGAGAAATTCTTTCTTTTAGATTATAATCTATAAAAATATAAGAGTGAACCAGCCAGCATCCATCTTTCCACATACAGAGAGTCACTTTGTTGAAGGAGAGAATGAGGTCAATATACAAGAGCAGGAAGAAATGGAGCCGAAATATGGAAAGAGAGTCATTTAACTCCTTGAACTAGCCACACCTGAATTTTACTTTCAAACTTCCTAGTTACATAGCTCAGTTCCCCTTTACTTACTAGCTTGTTTCAGCTAGTTTTCATTCACATGTAACTTGAAGTATTCTGACTAATAAACTTAATGTTTGGAAATGAAAAATGACTCAATAGAAATTATTTTTTTTCTAGAAACCATGTCTGCTTTTTCAGAAACTGACATTAGGTAAAAGCCAATATTTTGCATTTAGATGTAAAGATTATTCACTATAACTGAGAAATATAAAATCAAGTGTTTTGGTTATATTCATAACTAAAGCATAACTAGCAAAATAGCAGTAGAAAATTTGTATATTCTCCTACAGTGAAGACAAAAGGATTAAAAAAATTCATGTTCTTTAAAAAGTACATTTTAAAGAACAATATCTAAATACAATGATGGCATACTTACTCACTAATCAAATGTTATCAATAATCGCTTAGCTAAATATTGACTTTTATACTTACCCTTGAGCATAACTTTTACTTTTCTCACCCATTTAATTTTATGTCTGCATAAAATGCCACTTGACTCTTTGTTTTTATCTTTTGCAATGATAACTCTTGCTATAGATGCTGCAGCTACTTCAGATTTCAGAGTAGACTTAAAACTTTTAAACTCTCTGTTTAGGTCCTGTGGGATGATTTTGATTTGCCTTCTGCTTCTAAATGTACCCTGCAAGGGAAAACCAGGCTGTTGCATGTGGTTCGTTCTGCTCTATATCTTGGATAGACATAATCCTCACAATCCTCCTCCTCACCTCTCCCCTCTCCATCCTCATGGTCAGCAAAATAAAAAGACTTCATTGTAGATGAACTGTCTTGTTTCCGTCAAACCCTGTGACTGTTTTCTCTGCTAGACAAAAGATTACTTCTTCGATCATCCCACAGTCTCTCTATTTCCTTCTTTGAAGCTGGCAAATGATCACACTCTTGCCACCTTATATTATTTTGAGATACAATTTAAATAAACATACCTGTACAGTTTTAAAAATCGGATACACAGGTTTCTCATATATAGCAGATCAGGTAGTGATTTGTAATCCAAATGTTTATAAAATGCAGAGTTACTTTTAGGGCCCCAAATTTCTTTCCAATTATTATCATCACTATATTGTCATAACTATTTTGTAAATTCCCCCAGATAGAATTGGTTTTAATGAATTCCGATGATTCAGAGTACTCTCCATATACAGTTATTTGACCGTTGTTTGTTTTTTAACACTGGCAAGCCTGCAGCAAATTTTAGAATATAGTAAAAGATGTTTATCATACCCAGTATCTAATAGATGTAATCACACAAAGGTTTTCAAGCCAATTCAGAAGATTCATTTTCTAGGAATAAGATTACAGTAATTTATCATTACTGTTATCTTCTAGACACTGTAGTTTTGGTTGAGGTAAAGATTTGCAGTTTCCCATCTCCCTGTCCATGGTCAGTGTTCATCTAATAGCTAGCATCATACCTAAGGGTAGATTTATACATTTGTTTTCAGTTCAAGATTTCTTGCTCCCGTTGGTGAACACAAATGCTCCTGACTCCTCTCCACCTGAATGTGCACAGAATATAATTATGGCGGAAACTAACATTATCTGAAATACATTTTTATTTATGCTTGTAGAGCAAGGTCAGAACAATTAATCTGAAAGATGGTAGCACTATGGATTATGCCAAACAGTATTTCCCCTAGGAATGTAATACCACATATCACAAATAGGCCAAATATTCATATGTATTCCCACTGGCTTCTCTGTCAAACCAGGTTTACTGTCACTAAATATGAAGTTTTCAAAATAGACTGCAGGGGATGTTTCTGGTGGTGTGTGCTTCATGCATATGTTGAAATAATTTTGCGATGATTAATTTTTTTCTAAGTTTATTGAAATATAATTGATATATAATATTGTATAAGTTTAAGGTGTACAATGTGTACACCTATATCATGAAATGATTCCCATGATAAAGTTAATACATTGTGATGGTTAATTTGGCTGGGCCATGGGGTGCCCAAATATTTGGTCAAACATTATTCTGGGTGTTTCTGTTAGGATATTTTTGAGAGAGATTAACATTGAAATCAGTAGACAGAGTAAAGCACACTTACCTCCCTGAGGTGGGTGGGCCCCATTCAATCAACTGAAGGCCTCAATAGAACGAAAAGTCTGACCACCCTACCTCCCCATTCCACAGTGAATGAGGATTCCTAATACATGACTGCCTTTGAACTGGGACATTGTTTTTTTTCTTGCCTTTGGACCTGAACTGAAACACCAGCTCTTCCTAGGTCTCGAGTCTACTAGGTTTTGAACTAGAATTCCACTATTGCCTTCCTGAGTCTCCTTATTCTCTCTCTCAATACTTCTCTCACTCTCTTGATCTCCTGCTCTTGCTCTTTCCATAGATATGGATAGGTATAGACAGCTATATGGAGAATCTTCACTAATACAAATATTATATTGATGATCTGTAAAATGGAGGTAGTAATGTTTGCTCTATCTGACAAACAGTCTGGGGAAGTCCCAAGTTCATTCTAAACATCCAGAATGGCAGGTATGATGATGTTGAATAATATCAGATTTAGTGCTCCCTTCCCACAGTTTCCCAAAGCAATTTGTAACATTGAGATAACACGGTTAGACCACTAAGCTTCTCAAGGTAAAGTCTGATTGGTGAGTCCTGACACTAAATCATTTCCAAAGAAAATCTTTTGACTCTAATATCATATGATAACTAGCCTGTTCTTAAATAAACAGAAAAATTATGTCCAACTTTACTTATTTTGAAACATTAAAACTTTTACAACTAAATTGATAACTGAATAATAATAATTTTCCTTTAACTTTGAGCTTTCTTAGAACCAGGTAGAATAATAGCAACAAAAACCATGGCAAAGATATGATAGTTGATGATTAGTTAACTGGCACATTTCAAGGGTCCTATTGCTGAAAAGCCATTGTTGCTCTGGTTGGAGAAGGGGCCCACTGAGAAACTGTGCCACCTTCCCATTCCGGTCACTTCTTCCTTGCTGAGAAAAATGTCCATTGTCTGCCCTACTCTGTATATAGGAGGGGCAGAGTATGCCTTTAGACTTTTCTGAAACCCCTTGACTGGCTGTCATTTGGGGTTACAACCAATTGATAATCAAGTTAGCAAGGTAATAATTATTTGACAAAATTGCAAGCTAATACTGTAAATTGTTTTTGATTTGACAAAATCATAGAATCAATCAATGCTAGAAAAAGGCCAGTCTTGCTACACCATAAGCCTTTCATTATTGCCATTCCTTATCACTCCTACTGGCATCAGTTACTTCATCCTATAGGGCATAGGGGTCAGAATTGTGGAGAGGTGGACAGCAAAATCTGGTGACCTGGTAACTCTACTTAGACAGCAGAACACAATTGTATTTTTAAAATACTAATCAGCCTTATATAAATGTTTCTCTTGTATAGATGTAATCTAAAACACATAAAAAATTCTGGGGCTTGATAAAACATATCAGTCTAAAGACCATGTTCTTTTTTAAATTGATTTTAAAAGCTATGGCCTTATGTAGGCTGCGTTCTAGGATTTGAGTTTTATTTTGAATCTTTAAAAAACATGTGTATCATCAGAAAAAAAGAATGTTTATCAAATTGCAGAGGAATTTGATCCTGTGAGTGATTGTTGCTAAGGGACCATTTCATGCAAATTAATCTGTAAACATTTGGCAGCTAGATACTTGATGGGAGGGGGAAAGAGTGGAGAAAATTAGTCAGATGGAGAGCAAGAAAATCACTCCCATCTGATTAGAAAAAGGTAATCATGGTGTTTTCTTGCAGACCAGCAGCATCTTGATGTTTCTCTAATTTCTCTTTCATTTTTGCCTTTCTTGGGCGTGAGGGCAAGGAGTACTGAGGAATATGGAAAGGATACTTAGTGCTCAAACAATTGCCTGAAAAAGTAAAGCATGTGAATACATTTCAGGTTAAGACGTAACTATTTAGGTATCTCATTAAAGAACAAATCAAAAATTGGGAATGCACTTGTCAGATTTCCTTCTCCCAAAGCTCATGGGAGTTTTCAGAGTTGTCAGCAAGTCCTGGTCACATTAGAAAAATGTATTTTACCAACATTTGAGGGAAAGAGCTACTTCACAGCCATATTTGGGACTGGTCAAACATAATCTGTAAAAGATGCTTCTAGAAAATTCAGTCATATTTTTCTTTTAAATCTCAGTGATGAATATTTACCTGTTAATAAGTATAGTGTTAGAGATTAGTAATTAATTATATTTATTTTGATTTTTATTTATGCAATTATTTAGGGTTTAAAAAGTTTATGTAAGTTGACACTGAATCAATAACTGTATATTGCTTAATTGTGCTTGAGTTGGAAACATGGAACCATAATTAAGATGTGGTTAGAGTGTACATTTATTCTAGCAAATCTAAAGTTAAAAAACAATGGTGATTGTGATGGTATTGCTTTATATCTTGCCTATGGTGATGGTCACATGAATCTGCACATGTGATAAATTACATACATACATACATACATACATACACACACGAATGCATTTAGAACTAGTGAAATCAGAATAAGTTCAGTGGATTGTACCAATATCATTGTCCTGATTGTGATATTGTACTGTAGTTATGCAAGATGTTACCGTTGGGAGAAACTGGGCAAAGTGCTTACCAAAACATCCTCTATTACTTCTTACAACTGCATGAGAATCTACAATTATCTCAAAATTAAAAGTTAAAATAATTCTGAATATCATAAAATACATTATTTTTTATTCACTTATATCCTTGATAATTGATATTTAAACACTGTTAAAGCTAACGTGTGGAAATTACTCTGAAAAATTATGGAAGAATTTAGAACCTGCCATTTTTCTACAGATCAGTAAGCAATAAGCCTTTACTTATATGCCATATACTTACGGTTCCAAAAGGAAAATTCTGAACTATTGTTATGCTCATGCATTGTGCTCATAAAATTGCCAACATGTTACTAGCATAATTTTCTTTAAATTAATCCAACAGAACAGCTGCAGAATACAATATTGTCTATGTGAAGACCTTACTATAAGTGCACAGGAAACTCTTTCTTTTTATCATATTGCCCGTGGATGAGTCAGTTTGAATAGATACATTAAAAATTTTAGAGCACATTGAAATATATATTTTTTAAATGGTTATCAAAAATATAGATAAATTTAAAAAATAAAAGCAGTTATGTACATTTTTTTTACTATAACGAATAACCCTGATGAATCTGTGCTATATTAAGACAACTAAACAACTTTTTTAAAAAAAATTCTTAGAGACCATTAGAAAATATGCATCGATTACTTTCTCATAAACTATTTTTGAATAGCTATAGTTAGGCACTTTTATAAGAGCAATAAAAGTGGCTTTGATGTAAGTGATAGAATAAGTTAGAGCTTGGAAGAATTCAAGGTTTTGATAAATACCATTGGTAAACTATGAAAAGAAAAATCCATTGAAACGTAAAGCAAAAGCAATACAGTTCTTATTTGAACTGTACAGGAAAGACCTTGGAGCCCAAGATATTGATCTATATGGAAAGAAATACAATGCTGGTATACTGCTTGATGCTTCAGGAAAACATAGCTACATAGTCATACGAGTGGAAACATAGTTTCCTGGTACTCAACTTTTAAATAGACTATCAGATAAGTTTTAAAAAATTTAAGTGATCACAGGAGAAAATATAAATGCCAGTGTAAAGTTACAGTTGATGGAGGCTGGGAGGTGGAAGGCAGTGAGGGAAGGTTTAGATTGCATGGAGAAAGGCATCATGAGACCTATAATTAATAGAACAAGAGATGGATTTTCAGGATGTTGTCTGAGGTCACAGAGGGTACCTTTAAGGTGGAAAAAGAGAGATGGGCAAAGTGAGAGTTAAAGCTCCTCTACCAAAGCAAGAAGTTAGTAGACAAAGTTAATAAGCCAAAAGTTAATATACTAATAATAGTACAGTTTTTAAGGCAGGAAAAAACATACCCAGAAGTAGCAAAACATGATAACATGATTGTTTTTGAAATGTGGAAAGGCCTAGGGATGAATATGAAAGGTATTTTTATTTTTTAATTTTTTTTATCCACAGATTTGTATGTACTGTTTGATTACTTTTTTAAAAAAATAAAGCAGAGATTTTTATTTTATGTAAGATAGTAAGTTCTCCCATTAAGAGGTACTTGAATTTCAGTTCTTCACTCATTTGAAAACCATTCATTGAGCACATATTTCATGCAAGGGTGAATTCTATTTAAAAGAAAATAAGATTTTTGAGGATGATGGTTTTTACTAAGTATATTTAGCCAAAATGAATTTCTGGTTCAAAAATTAAGGGTTTGGATATTTGTGAATGTCTGTCTGTCTGTCTATCTATCTATCTATCTATCTATCTATCTATCTATCTATCTATCTATCTATCATCTATCTATCTATCTATACATGTGTCTGAAAATGGAGAAATGACAAGTAGAATTATAATCAAGGTATACTTTGAGGTTTGATAGTCATGAATATCATTTTCAAAAATCACAAATAATATTTTTTTTACATCTAAACTTCTTGATTTTTGTACTTAGAAATCATGATAATGATTGCTAGTCAACATCTAGTCCTTCTCAATCCTGTTTATTACCTTGACCTAGTGTTAAGAAATCTGAACCCCAAAACTCTCAATCCTGACCTCTGTTAAGAAAACATGCTTCTTTATTGTGTCTGGTGTACATGGCCCTAAGAGATTATAGTTTGTGAGCATTTTACTTGCAAAAAAATCTACTAAAGAATTCTGGTGAGTTAGCAATGCAATGTCTGTAAAGAAAATGTTTCCCAATTTAAAAGCTATTCAAATCTTGAAAGATTATTGAAAATAATTGTTGATGTGTGATAATTTGTTCTAAAAGATTTGATTTACAATATAAAACACATTATTTCTGCATCTGTTGTCAACATTATATTTGTTTAAAAGCATCCAGGCAGTAAAAAGTCTTGCTACATAAAGGCAAAGTTTAGGAGATGGTAATGGCAATAATTTTGTTGTAGAAACTGCCTCATATAGGAAGTCTTACCTCCAGAGTCTGCTTTCCTGTGATGTTTAAGGGAAAAAGCATGGGCTTAGCAGTTACTTGGCAAAAGTGGGACAAGCACCCAGGTACATAACTCAGTCTATTGTCTCAGTCTATTTATCTGCAAAATGAAGAAGCACTATTGTCACTCACAGAGTCACTAACAACATCATTGAACACCCGGTAATAGTTATTCACATGTACTGGGCACTAAAGTCTGGCAGCTCCAGGGCTTGTAGTGAATCTTATTCGATTCTCCCAACTATTAGAATCTAAATAGGAGCATTTTAAATAGGAGCACATTGAGGCTGACAGAGATCCTAGTGCTTAGTTAAGGGGTGGAAAAGAAACCAAAACATGTCTCTCTGATTCCAAAGCTCTTGTACTTAAAATGCTGCCCTAAATCACCCACTTTATGTGGCCTTCAGGTTTTGCACAGTTCAAATACTCTGTTAGTAGCTTTAACTACTGTGCACTGGACCCTGGAGATGGGCTCACAGCTACTGTAGGACATTCACAGTCCATGTATGTCGAAAGTAAAATATATAGACTGGGTAATGTTATACACATATGTACACTATGATATATCAAGAGTAAATAGATGCCATGTGATTAATAAAAAACAAATGTGGTTACATAATTATTACAGACGTGTTTAATTTTTTTCTAAACAATTTCTAGAGGTACAATTTATATCATTATGAGACATGAAAATTGTATTGTTGTTAAATAGGAGTCATCGGACTCAGGGTCACTGCACAACTCCAGGGGTGCCATAACAAAGGGCCCCAGACTAGGTGGCTTAAAGTACAGAAATTTTTCTCACAAGTCTAGAGGCTGAAGTTTGAGATCAAGATATTGGCAGGATTGGCTTCTTCTGAGGCCTCTCTCCTTGTCTTGTAGATGGCCATATTCTCCCTTTAATCTCACATGGTCTTAAGTCTGTGTCCCAATCTTTTTATAGGTCGTATTGGATTAGGGCCCACCCGAATGACCTAATTTTAGCTTAATTTCCTCTTTAAAGATCCTATCTCCAAATATAGTCACATTCTGATGTAAAGGGGTTAGGACATCAACAAACAATTTTAGGAGGACACAATCAAGCCCTTAACCCTTCCTCTCCTTCTTCCACAGAGAATTGCATGTGCATAGTTTGGCTTCTTCAAACTTCGCAGTCTCCAATTTTATCTGCTACTTCCCTGGATTTTCTTGCATAGACATTTAATGGCTCTACTTTTTGTCCTCTGCTTCTCTGTCTACTCTTGCATTCATAAGCAATTTCATCCAACCTCCCCTTAGAGCTTTAGACTCCAGGGATTCTAATGAACAGCTCAAACTCAACATGGCCAGAACAGAACCCTTGATATCTTTCACCCTCAGACAACTCCTTCTCTGTCTCAACAACAATTACTGTCATTGTTCGGCACCAAAACTTTGGAGTCATCCTTTATACTTCTTGTTTCCTCACGTCTGCATCCAATATATCGAAACATGTCTATTGGCTCTACCTTGAAATGTAAATTCCAATTTCTAACTTTCCATTTCTCACCACTTCAAATAGCTACCATCCTAGTTCTAGCCTGCACTATATCTTTTATATAAACTATAACCATTTCTTTAACTTATCTCCATGCTCTTTTCATGTGTTTTAATTCTCCTCATACCCACTATCATGATTAAAGACATAATTCTGAGTTGTGGTGATCGTATATGCATGTATAAAAAGTCGCTCATCTGTACTCTTAGATTTTTCTCATTTTGTTTTACGTAAATTTTTAATTCAACTTCAAAGAATTCTGAGAAAACAAACATGATTCAGTTCATTTCTTGTCCCTGCTCAGAGCTCTTCATTGACTAAATATCGCCATCTGAATGCTCTATAAGTTTTCTGTCATATGTCCAGTTGAGCCCACCAACTTCGTTTGTTACCTTCTGTCACTTCACCCTGTTCACGCTGGCCTTCTTATTTTCTGAATGAATCAAGTTAAATTTTGTCTAGGGTCTTCTCCATCTAGCTCTAACACTTTTTTTAAATCACTGCGTCTTCACTTCTCAAACATCACTTCTTTAGCAAAAGCCCTACCTGATTCACGTTATACCAAATACCATTACCCGCCCCCATTATTCTTTATCTTTTTTTACTGATTTCTTTCACCAAAATAATCATTTCTAAATATTATACATTTAATTGTTTCTTTGATTTCTGTCTGTTTTGTCCAATAATGTATTTCCTGGCCTAGCATAATATTTTACGCGTTGTTAGAATTCAATATGTATTTGTCAAATGACTATATATATGTGTACATATATAAATATACATATATACATAAATAACAAAAAAATTAAATTTATTTGATCACAATTTTAAGACCATTTCAAATAAAATTTACAGTTTGAAATATTCTTTTGCTTCAATTCTCCATTTTGCTTTGTATGCAGAGCTCCAGCTTTAATGAAATCTACTTTTAATTCTTTGCAATTTAGACAGTTAAACTTTACTAAATTTGGTCAAAAGCTATTGTTATATACAATCAGACAGATAAAGTTCATATGGCATATTCGTTTTTCCATAAATATCTGTAGTTAAATAGAGTCCATTACTTAAAAGACATTTTCCAATGGAAAAAATTATGCAGCTATAAATGTCTTCTTATATGTATCTCAAATATGTATCTCAAAATGTGGCCTATAGTAAGTTTTTGGCAATTTTAAGATATTAGAGAAAGGCTCCCTGTTTGTAAAAATACTCTAAAGGCTTTTGTAAAACAAAGAAGAGTTTTATGGTGTGAATAGTTGGTCTTTAAGTATCGATCATCTTGGGAAAATTTTAATTCTTTTGACCCTTTTGAATATGTAAAAATTAAGTTCTAATAATTATAATAATGAAATGATCACAGGCTAATTATATCACAGGGTAATTATAAAATGAAATAAAATAATTATGAGAGAACACATTGCAAAGTGCAATACTTTAAAATGCTAGAAATTATCCTTTAAATCAAAACAAGAAATATTTGAGGGCCTATCATTTGAAGCACAGTGACCAACAAGGAAAAAGTTATTTTAGCTCTAAAAGAATAAAACCATGTTGGAACTAAAAATTACGGAAACTTTTTCAACTAGAAGCTAATGAGTGTTCTGATAAATATAATTGGTAAATCTTGATAATAAAAGTTGATTTTAAAATCACTTTTATTTTTTTTTTAGTTTTAATTTTGGTTGAATTGATTTTCTAGAAACTTAACTTTGGCATCATGTTCTTAAGTTTTCTGTCTCCACCAAGAAAATAAAAATGAATAGCTTATCTTTCTCTTTATGAAAAAATAATATCTTTCAAAGTGTTAACTGAGACTGTAGAAAAACTAACTGACAAAATCTCAAATAGGAATACCTTAATTCTTTATATATTGCACTGTTCTTCCCAGCCTATGACTGCAGATAAAGTTGTACTTTATTTACTCACATCATAATGGCACAAGACTCCATGCACATCCTTGCCAGAAATTATTACTACAAAGAATGTCCTTCATGCATTTCTGAGAATTTTCCCAACGTACTGCTTCACATAACACCAGAAAAAGATTGTCAGGTTCTTTAACTAGGGCCTCTTTCTGGCCACCAGTCTGTTACGCCTGTTGCCGAAGACGCTTGTTAATTAAGAGTTCTGTTAGGCAAAGTATCTATATTATTGATGTTGCTTCTGCCCCATTTCCATCTCAGGTGGGGTCCAAAGGTCAGTCTTGACTACTTTTACCTGCTGTCTCAGATGCTGGCATCTCTGGAAGCCAGGCCCTACACCACCCTGCTATGATTTCCAAGAGCAACTCTACTGCTGTCCTATTGTGGCTGAAAGTAAAAGCTCACTGCTTCCACTCATTTCCACACTGCTTCTTCATGGACAGGAGAATGTCACCCTACTCTAGGCCTTTCCACTTTTTAGAGTCTGTGATGGTTAATTTTATGTGTCAGCTTGATGAGGCTAAGATAAATGGTAAAACTTTATTTCTGGATGTATCTATGAGAATGTTTTTGGAAAATATTTGTATTAGAATATGTAGACTGAGTAAAGATCTGCCCTCACCAATGTGGGCAGAGCATCATCTAATATGTTTTTTTAATTTTATTTTAATTTTATTTTTTGGGTGAGGCAACCTTTGGTTCACCTCACAGATTGCAAGGACCTTGTCACCTTACAATCCCTTATTTTTTATTTTTTATGCCTACAGCACCTGGTCTTTTTAGGTGGTCTCCCATCCAAGTACTTACTAGGCCCAACCCTGCTTAGCTCTGAGATCAGATGGGATCGGGCTTGTTCAGGGTAGCATGGCCATAGATATCATCTAATATGTTGAGGGCCCAAAGAGAGCAAAAAGGCAGAGAGAGGGTGAAATTTCTTTTCTCTTCTTGATCTGGTACATCCATATTCTGCCCTTGGACATCAGAACTCCTGTTCTCAGGCCTTAGGACTCTGAGATTTACACCAGTGGTCCTCTCACCTTCCTCTCTGCCCTTCGGTCTCAGACTGGGAGACACACCATTGGCTGCCTTGGTTCTCAGGGCTTTAGACTCAGACTAAATTACACTACCAGCTTTCCTTCTTCTCCAGCTTGCAGTGGACAAATCAAGGGGCTTTTCTGACTCCATTACTGCATGAGCCAATTCTTATGATAAATCTATCATCTATCTATCTATCTATCTATCTATCTATCTATCTATCTATCTATCTATCTATCATCTATCAATCATCTACTATTGGTTCTGTTTCTCTGGAGAACCCTGCCTAATAAAGAGCTCATGCTCCTTTGGCTCTAAGCCCTAGCTCCATTGTCAGTTTAAATTCTTGCCCATAATTTGTTCTAGGATTAACCACTACCTGGGATGATTGACAGTGGCTATATCCTTATACTTTAGAGGTTAATTCCATCTTTACTCATCAGGTCATAGACTTGACCCATAGTTCTGATTAGATCATTAAAAATTAATCTGAGATTGGTAAATTTTCTTAAATCCAGTTATTTAGTCTTTCATATGATCACTTTGTTACTTATATTAAAATCAGACTGGTACTAGATATTTTGAAAACTTTTAAAGTTTGAGCTGAATGACAATTCAGCCTGAATAGAGGTAATATATCTTAGCAATAAAGCTCATTTTATTAAAGGATACCACTAAGTAAGTACATAACATTTTATTGTATACCTAACATTATAATTTAATGATAGGCAATAACTCATACATCTGTTATTTTTTATATATTTTTTGCCAAATCTTCAGAAAGACAGGTTATAACTTAGCGATCACATTAGACATGTCTTCAATAGAAATGCACTTTAATTTGCATATTTCTTAAGTAAAAGATACATCATAAGCACACATGTTCAGAAATATTGGGGCTTAATATTTAAATGTGTATGTAATATGTAATTATTGTCTTTATAAGTTATTACCTTTATAGGAGATAATGATCTCACCTGGTGAAAAATCTTGCATTCAAGTGCTCTTTGTTCTTATCACTTTGTTATTAAATAATTGTCTAAGACTTGAGAAGTATCTAAATGAGAATACTATTTAATAAAAATTGCTGGACTTAATTCTGTTCTCAGATGTCCAAATTCTTATTGACTTTAACTCTTACTAAGAACATCTATTATATGGGACCATTTATCTATAAATGAGTCTAAGTAATTATGTGGGGTATCAGCATATTTGTGCATAGTGGTGTGAAGCGGATTCTGGATAACCCTCTAAGCTTTTACAAGAAAATAGAAAGAAATTGATATCCATTCAGATACCATAAGGAATGTTCTTTTATCTCACTGAGAGGCATTTATTCAAGCTAACTTTAGGATCATAATGTTCAGGTGAAAATACAAGAAAATTTACAAGTCCTCATACTTCACAATGTCGTTTTGTATATCTGAGTCTGTCTAGTTCACAGTGGAAGCTCAATTACAATTTATATTTGGAGTTAGGCATCACATCCTGGTATGTAGTTCTGTTTTCATGTATTTATTTGCAAAAGACATTGAGTCTCCTAACAACTTGTCCACATGCAAGGATCAAAAATACATTTAAATATTTGCTGATATTGAGATAGTGCCTAAATAAATCTAAACAACAGAGAGTGCTATGAGATCTTGAAAGAATTTGCTAAGGGACAAAGATTCTCATTACACCAACCAAATTTGCTGACATAGCCTGAATTGTAGATGGTCAGTGATTCCAGTACAGTGAGAAGCTGCATTTGAACTCTATCATTTTTAGTGAGATAAAATTAGCACAGCTTTATTATCTCACATCTTAGTCAATCTAACATGCTTCTAAGACTCGTGCAAGTTTTGGGTGGTTATAATCTATACCAGACTCTGGATTCTGATTTTTGCTGGACTAGGTCTCACTCACTTTGGCAATATGAAGGCAACTGGTGACATTAATTTGGAGTTGATTCAATGAGGTCATGTAGGATGGGGGAATTTGATTGAAAGTGGGAGGTGAGGAAATGGAGATATGAGAAAAGACTATTTTGAAAAGATCACTAGAAAGATCAGTGAAATGGAACTATAGATGGAAGATGACCTAATATCTAAAGAGGAATTTATATATATGGAAATATCGAAGTATATTTCTATGAATAATAAAAACAGCTCATACTTTTATAGTTTATGTGCCAAAAAAAGTATTCTATAAGTATCAATTTAATTCTCAATTTTCATAAAAACCTTCCATCTTACAAGTGAAATTGACTCTCAGAAGGGGTTAGTAATGGGCTCGTTGTCATGTGGCTACTACAGGGTGGGGCCAGGATTCCAAACCTAGGACTATTGACAGAGCTCACATTCCCTAGAGTAGAGGGCTCTGCCTCTCTTAAAAGTAGGAGTGATCCTCCATGGAGAGAGAAAGTAATGGGAGAGAAGGGGGAATATTGCAGGAGTGAAGACCTGAAGGATGAGAAGAAGCTTGATATCAGTGTGCAAGTGGAAGGGTTCAGTCCTTAGAATGAGAACGGTCTATTTGATGGACTGCAGATGAAGGGAAGTTGTTAATTTTTGTGGTGACTCTTATGATTTTGTTTCTTCTTTCCTGAGTGTAATAAGAGTTAGGAGTGAAGTAAAGAGAGCTAGTGTTGAACATTATGAAGAGAGAAGAGGTGTGAAATATATGCAAAATAATGACCTCATTTCTTTCATTTCCCACCCCTGATCATGAAAAGGATATCAACCAAATCAAGTGCCTTTTAAATTTAGGATCTTGGCTACTTTTTACTATAGTGCTCGGTTGACAACCATCTGTGCTGTGGTTACTTTATTTTTAGTTAGTGACCCAGGAATTCTCTTCATCATGAGGCTTGAGCTCTTTCCATGGCCAAATTTCATGAAAATAGAGGAATGTCTCTTCTCTAAGAATCTTATTGAGGACATACGGGAATTAAAACAAGGTTTTAAGGTGGCCAAGGGGTAAATTGGAGGATTTCATGTGCCTTGTTAAAACAAAATACCACAATTGAAAAAGAATGAAACTTTAAAACCAATTGTCTGAAACCTCACCCCAGGAAGTTTTATTTTCCTACAGATTAAGCATGTCTTTTTATTTTCTTGGAAAGGGATCTGCTTGTAAAAGTGTTTTATGTAAAGTTTAAATGCCATTACTTTGGTGTCACAAGAAAATGTGCATTACTTAGTGAGTGTTCTCAGCATCTTTCCTTGTTACTCTCTATCAAGACATATCTTCAATTCCTGGACCATTAATGCCTGACATATTTGTCAAATATATAAACATGCACTATGAATTTGTTTAAAATTTGGCAAATAACACAATTATCTCTTCTGCTACTACTTATATTTTCAGTTGTAGCTAAGCATCCTTGACCTAACTAGGCTCTTCCTCATATTAGCCTGAAGGTCCAGAATACTTCTGATGCTGTTTCTAAACCAAGACACACAACTGTTTTGAGAAAGAACTATGTTACTGAAGGTTTTGCCTTTTTCTAAATGACCAACTACATTTAACCAGTCAGTAGTTTTCTCGAAGGTGTTCTAAGAGCCTTTTGACTCTTTTTGTATCTTATGGAAATTTTAAGCAAAACCAGGTAATCAGAGCATGCTTTTGAATCTACTCATAAAAGCGATATATCTGCATGCTTGTGACCACCCTTTTTTGTATCTATGGCCAGAGTTACCTTATCTTGTTTGATTGTTGGTCGCCAATCATTGGCCTCAACTTTTTTCTGTCTTGTCTCTTGCTAATTTCCTGGTAGTGGCATTCTTATATCTCAGCTTTTGCTCTTTCACCTAACATCTCTACTTTTGAAAATAACTTTAAATTTTCACATTTCTACGTTGGCCCTTTAGAATGTATGCATAGGCGATACTCAAACAATGCATTTGAAAAAAATTTTATTGTGCAACTATTTAAAAAATGACGATAATTTACATCTATTGTGTACAATATGTTAAGAAACAAAGCAGATTATTATAGCGTATATAGAGTATGATCCCATTTTGTATAAAAATGTTTTTAAGTAGTTTGGAAGGGTTAATATCAGAGTATAAACTGGTTATCCCTGGTAAGATGGTGATAATCCAAATCCCTTTGCATTTTATTCATCAATAAAGGTATTTTACTTTAATATAAAGCACAGTAGAGAGAAAGGAATAGTTTTCTTTTCCACATCGCTTTTCATCTTATTTATTCAGTTTAGTATGATGGTCATGCACCAGACCTACTTACTACCTCTGTAAACTTATGCAATTCACCTCAAATTGTCTATGCCTCAGTTTCCTCACCTATCAAATGGGATAATCATAGTACCTATATCAAAAGGTTGATTTGATATTTTAATAAATGTAAGACGATTAGAACAATGATCTAAACACAGTAATTTGTGTTTTTCTTTATTCTTATGTATTTAACCCCAATGTCATGTTAAACATATGGTAGAAACTGAAACTCACACAGAGGAGTGTGGAATCAACACTTGTTCACAGTTTAGAGGGAGAGACAGACAAATAAATAGATGATTTCAGTGAATATGCTGATTACTATAGAGATGTGAATATGCTGATTACTATAGAGATGTATCGACTGTTACTAATTATTATTAATTATTGTTTAAGAGGAACATGTAACTCAAATTAGAAGGCTTCCTTAAAGATGTGACATCATGAAGGATAAATCATTTTGGTGAGGAGGAATTCCAATAACACAGGCACAGATCCACAGCCAGAGGGTAACAATACTGGTTTTAAACTTTTCTATCTGCAATTCAATCTGCTATGAATTTGAACTTCTAATTCTGCTTTAAACATCTCAGTTCTTCCATCCACTTCCAGTATTCTATGTGATGGAGACATTAATTTCTCACTGTCTTCTAGGAGCTATGGAGAAATTATAATAATTTTTGATAAAGAACACTGAAAATTTATTTGTAAAATCTCCTTTGGGAATGGGATGATTAATCTTTGAATAAATAACTTTATAAGCCAAAGGAAAAAAGGCAAATCAGAAAAAAAAAATTAATCTATAAATCCCAGACTCTGGCTTTTACTTGTTCACTTATTAGACTTATTTCAAAAGGGGGAATTAAAAAAAAAATTTTTTGATGGAAACCTTTAAATGAAAAGGGGTTAGGGGAGGCACAACTAATTTCTGTATGCACTGAGATAACATTTAATGGTTTAATTAAGATGCAGATTAGGTGATAGCTATAAAACCTTACTATTCTGGGATCTAACCAGCAAGTTAAGATAGGGTTTTCATTTTGAGCAAACAGATGGAAACAAAGGAAATCCTAGTTAAGAGAGTGGTGTTGCCAGATTAGTAAATTATCTGCAGTATATACAATATTCTTTTTTTGTAACTTCAGATTTATTTTTTCTAATTCATATCTAGTATATTTTGGTATCTTTTATAATTTAAGATATGATAACATAAACTTTAGGGACTTCCCTTTGAATCAATTAGATAATTATTTTAGTCATAGAGATGTGATAAAAAAGTTAGCCCCTGACTTTTTTCAATTTTTTATTGTTATAAAAACACATAATATAAAATGTATTATCTTACAATTTTAAGTGTACAGTTCAGTGATATTAAGTTTATTTATATTGTGCAACAATCACCACCATCCATCTATAGAACTCTTTACATTCTGCAAAACCAAAACTCTATACTCATTAAATAATAATTCCTAATTCTTTCCTCTCCCTAGCCCCTTGAATATTAAGTAAAATGTGTTCCAAAGTTTTTTTAAATCTAAACTGCAATTTATTATATGAGCAACATAGTAAATGATGATTGAACTCTCAAACTAGTCCACAAACCCTATTTATTGATTAGCTCACGATCTATTAAATTGATAAAATAGACAAATACAAAGGATTATAAATCATGATAGGCAGGGGTTGAAATTTTTGGTCAATGAGAAATATGCATACAAAACATCACTTTATTGGGTACAAGATGATCCTTAAGCAAAATTTGGAAATGAGCAGTTTGTATTCGGTGTCTGCCATGTTTTTATTGTATTTATCTTCTGGTGCTTTTCTCTTTGACTTCTAAGCTCTTACTTCCTGGATACTATCCTATTTTAAGCCTGAATGTTATGCCCCATACATGTCTATATCATTCCCCAAGAGTCCCATAATTTCAGAAATACCTTCTTTTTGGGGCACGTTTTTGTTGGAGATTTTCAAAAGTGAAAATGGAGATGCTATATTAAAACAGGTTTGAAGGATACCTGCAAACAACCTCCTACAAGTCATTTTATAATTCTAGAACTCCTAAGAATTCAGAGGTAGCATTATGTCACCAGATAAAGGTACAAGAAACAGATTCCATGTCACCATGCAAAATAGTAACTGAAGAACATTTACAAGTACTAGTGATGAGATTCATTTTCTGGGCTCATTTTCAGCCATTTTTCAGATGCCAACTTTGCGGCATACAGAGAAGCTGTTCTGTTATTAAACTTAAAACATATTAAATTACATTTGCTACATATGGATCATAGATGTTGAACTTTATAAATTCCCTCTAATCAGAATCTCAATTTGCATTCTCTATCCATTATGTTTTGTATGTTTTATACTTCTCGAGGAACATTAAGCTAACATGAAGTGGGTAGGAGTGGGAGTAAAATTTTAAATTGTAAATTTTGAAAAAGGAATGGTGGCTGTAAATCCCTAGGCAGGAGATCATTCCTTTAAGCTTCTATGGGTGGTTTGTATGTAGTGGCCTACATCTAACGGTCCTGATTTTACTGGTTATCATTAGCTTCTCATATATCCTGTCAGGAAAAGAAGGCAAATTGTTTTGTAGGCCAATAGTCACCCAAATGATATTTTATTACCTATCTTAGGGTATCATATTCATCTTTTCCTGGGAGAATTCAAGGTGTCTAGTATGCTGATTACTATAGAGATGTATCGAGTATGTGGCCTCACCTAGCTCTGATTAGACAATCTATAACCTATGACGTTTGGTTTGCTGGAAAACTGACAATTATTTGGTTTTGTGATGTAGGCTTTTGCTTTTTGACAGTTTGGACTGTGATAGTTTGCCTTGGGATCTCTGTCATCATGTAAATTTTTTGGGGGGAATGCAGATAAGGGAAAGATTCACTTTGAGTTTTAAATGCTGAAGATTCATGTTAATCCCCAGTATTCCCTCACAGAATACTTGGTGATAGTGGTTGAGACAGACTCATAAGAAGCTTTTCTGATTCAGTTATTCTATCTGTCCTATTCAGTTCAATTTGCCTGTGTTGGGGTCTTCTTCTGTAGCAAGAGAACCATTGCTTATCTCTGACTGGTATCCTTGTATGAAGGTCATCCCTCAGCTGAATGCCATCATTTCTTGCTAGCTAGGACATTTCAGCAGATGCCTTTGTTCTAGAAAAAATCATGCAACTATTTTTATAGCATACTTTGTCTGGTAATTAAAATAACCACAAGTATTGTGGTCACAAACCTGTTCCATTTATTATAGTATGCTATTTTAATAATATTTCAATTCTCAAAGGTTATTCGTATTCTGACTGTAATGCTGAAGCAAACAATTTACTCTCATACTTGGAGAATAGTAATCATTAAGGGTTAGATAAGGGTTAGATGTTTGAAAGGTATATATTTTTTTAGTAACACTAACTCTTTTCTTTTTATTATTTTAATCATTTCTGTACTTGGTTTAAAACTGTGATATCTTCATGTCAGTAATTCTTACAGGTATAGTGCCAAGGAAAGTTACCCTTTTCAGCTCAAAATATTGCTATGGGATAAAACTGGGGGTTAAAGAGACAATATAAAAGTAAATCAGAACAGACATTTATAGGGAGGAAATAATATTTTTATTGACTGGCCTACAGCAGCAGTAATGTTCAGAAATGGGAAAATGCCATCTTAAGGAAAATAGAAAAATAAGACAGTTTGAAGGATCAAATACTTGTAATTCACAAATTTTCTCAATGTTATAAAAACTTTTTTTATCAAAAAGAGAAGCTATTATTTATATGTTAAGCCTTGTCTATATAGACAAAAGGAGGAGGAATTATGTAATGAAGCTGATCACTTAAGTCTTATATATCTTTACTTTCTATATATTTGGTTT
>NW_011888782.1:40199389-40222952 GCF_000151845.1 Pteropus vampyrus | reverse complement strand
ATATGTATATATATTTACCTTCCAAATAACAACTTTATACTTTATTATGCCAATATACCCATTCCCCACTAAGCGTTTGAGTGGACAGGGCCAAGTAAGTGCAGAGTTCTGAGATCTCTGGCCCAAATATCTTCCCTGATTGGTATAGAGATGACCTTAGAAATCAGCCTGCAGTTTTCAAACTGTTTCATTAATTAAACGAGGCAGAAAAGAGAGGACACTGTAGCTAAAGAGAGGACACTGTGGCTATGGTCTAAATGATAACGTCAATTTATTTGTCATTTTTCTATGTTACCCTTTACTTATACATTTTTAGAGATGGCACTGTTAATAAACATCATTTTATTCTAATTTTGTTATATATTCTTACATGCTATGCTGCATATGAAATTGCATTTATTCTATGTAATATCGACTTTAGTCACAGTAGTGCCTTACTTTTCTATACTTTAGATATGAAAAAATCTTTTCACTTCTGATTTTTCAATTTAAATGTGTATAGGCAAGAATATCCTCTTATAAACATCTCACCAACAAGATTTCCTATTTGCAAATGAAATTTTAAAAATTTGCTAATGTGATATTTAGCTAGAACACTAGTTCTTAACAAATACGGCCTCTTTCCTACTGTTTTGAGACTATGTTAGTAACCTTTGCTGATGGGAATCACAAACTAGCACTAAAAGAAATAAGTTTAAAACACTCAGACGAATGCTGAAAGGTTTGAAGTTGAGTTTGGGAAGGCATATAATTAGTTGAACTGTAAATTTAGGTTACTCTTGAGGTATTGGTGGAAGATTGCATTATCTCAAAAAGTATTTCTTTGGCTTTCAAAGAGAAAAAATTCTTAGAAGAAATAAACTGTATGCATCACAACTTTATCTGATGGAGAAATGTGAGATTATAGAAGGGATGCTATAATCCCTTCTATAAGAGTAACTCAGGAGTGCTGATGTGGCAGTTCTAAGATCTTGATTATTAGCAAATTGGTTACTGAAAGCTAATCTGTATTAACTATTAGAGAATCACTGGCTTTTGGAAATGTCCTCCAGGCATGTCTTAAAGAACAGAGGAAGCATCCCTAATACCATACATGAGGCATCGAGGGTTAGACTGGGCTGAGGCATTAAAATTTGTCATATGCATTCAGAAAAGGTATCTTGTTTTAGTTCATATTGAATTTTTTGAAAATACTATTATGTCTTTTGCTATACTTAGTATTTTAAAAATTGTTTAAACATTGTCCAGAGAAAGGAAAGCATGTGAATGTGTTGTTTCCAGAGTCCCTCAGACTACACAGCTATTATCAGTTATAATAATCAGAGTAAAAACAGCTACCACTTTTTGAGTTTTTATTAAGTGTCAAGTATTGTACTAAGAATTTTACATGTGTTCTTATTTTCATCGTGAAAATAACTCTTTTAATCAGGAAGATACTATTATCTCTGTTTAACAGAGGAGGAAACTGAAATGATTAACAAGAATTTTAAGTAACTTTAATAACTAGCATAAGATTACACAGTCAGCAAAAGGTAGGATCACACAGTCAGGACCAAAATCCTGGTCCTTTTTAACTCTTAAGGTCTCTCAAGAATTGTAAACTCTCTGTGGTGCTGAATTTTAAGCTAAACTGGAAAAAAAAATATGTGTATATATATATGCCATGTCTGTCTTATAGAAAAATTATAGATAAAATGCCCAAAACTTATTAGCTGTCTGTATAGTAGAATTAAAAAAAAGAACAAAAAACAAAACAAAACAAAAAAACAAAAACAGAAAACAGACTTTAAAACTTCAGCCATTTACCAGGCCTACAAGAATGTAAAACTTCAGACATTTACCAGACGAAACATAAAAGTACAATTTTAATTTTTGCACATTCATATTTCTGAGCTAGAACATTCATTCGATCCATAGTTATTGAGTGTCTATTTTATTCCAGATAACCCTGCTAAATCCTGGGGATATAAAAATTCCTGACCTCAATGAGTTTGATGGAAATAGAAATAAAGAAGCAAACAAAAAATTACAGATTGCGATAGGATCTATTTAAAAAAATGTGTTTGTGATAGAGAACAACAGGTGAAAAGAACTAATTTAGGTAGTATGATCAGAGAAGTCCACTCGCAAGAGTACATTTAGGTAGAGCTGAAGGTTAAGAGAAAACCATTCAGGTAAAAAAAACAAATTCTAAAAACCTGGTACAGGAGGGTGCTTGAGGTCCTAGAAAAATCCAGAGAAGACCACTGAGACTAGAACATTGTGAAAAGATAAGTTGTTGATTTTCACAATAGTGGGTTAAGGATATACTTAAGCATTTTCACTTATACTAAAAGATTTCTGAAAATAAAGGTTTGGAAGAGTAGAAACCTATAGCATCTTTCTTCTTATTCTTGGAAAAGAGAAGCTCGTTTATCTTCATTACTGATAGTTTATCGATTGGTGAACTTTTCCAATGGTCCATTCAGGCCACAGCTCAGAGACCTCTCTAAGACGTACAAACAGGTAACTTGGGGTACTCAGGAGTTCCAATGGCCAGGAGATTTATTCCTAGGATTTCTGAGAGTTTGAAATCTGAGGCTTTTTTTTTTTTCAACTGAGATTTTTGCTATGAATTTGAGGCTTTCTTATTCTATTATACTCTTGTCAATATACACACTTAAGATGTACGATTTTGGTTCCAAATCTACATATTCAGCAAAATGCCAGGACTACCATTAATTTTTAGTATAATTTCAGGCCTTATAACGCCCCATTTTCCTTTTAAGTTTTTAGAAAATTTCTTTCACCAATAAATTAGCTTTCCCAGTTAATACCTCTAAAAGTGATTCCTAACTTGGGACTTTGAAAGCCTGAGATATTTGTATCATCCTTTCTTAGAATCACTGGCTGCTGGTGAAAATTCATAACTTTGGGGGTCTTCCTAGGTTCTTTGGGAGAAGTTGTACATGTCTATTGTACATACTATGAGGGTTTAAGAGAGATTTCTAAAATTAAATAAGTAACTTACTAATTGGATGGCTTAAGAGAGATTTTATGTTTATTCGTTGTTTTTAATCAAGAGAAGACATATAATTAATAATCTACTTTTGTTGGAGACTGTATTGGTCCTTGGTAGGGGTGGTTTGGGAGGATAAGAAGGAGGGATTAGAAACTAACTTCCCCAGTCTGCCAGAGATCAAATATGATATTTGGTTAGTTGGTGAAGAGATATTTTGATGATGCAAAGGGCCTAAGAAGGTACAGTTGTTAGAGGCAGAAACATAAAATCTATAATATTCTCACTTAATAATTAGGAGAGCTGGCTTCTGGTCCTAACTGTTCTATAAACTTTTTGTGGTTTGTGGAACAAGTCACGTAGCCTGTCTTGGCCTCAGTTTCTTCATCTGTTAAATACATAATTTATATCAGATTCTCTTTAGAGCACCTGTATTACTTTATTTAAATAATTAATGAGCACCTACAAGGTACTAACTACTGTGATGAGAGGTAGGTAGTCAACATAAACTAAAAACACCTTTTGCAATTACTTCTATAAGGTCCAGTTTTCTTATGTGTAAAACAAGGGTTTCAAATAATGCCTAACTTATAGGGTTTGGGGAATAACCTATATACTTGGGATACTCTATGAAGAGCCATGGCACATAGGATGTGCTCAAGATATAGTAGTTATTACTATGACTGTGATGCTTGCTCTCATAGAGCCCCTGAAGGAATACAGACAACTGCAGTACCATGATTAAGTGCTCAGGTAAGGAAGGAGGGTTTTGGTTCTGGAGGCAGCTCACATTATCCCCAGCCCAGAAGTTGGCTGAAGGCAGCCTATGATGTATGAACTCTGAGCCTTAGATTCTCACTCTTCTCCACTTTTTATGTCATAGTCATGCATTTGGTCTGTTCTACTATGGAGTTGGTAAAATTTAGTCTCCAAACTTAGAGGTCATTTTGTACTTTTCAAATTTTCCCAGTAAAGAAACTTTGATTAATGTCAAAAAACTTGCAGATCTCATTGGGTATTAGTTGTATTTTAGTATTTAGTAATCAGTTGTAAAATATATAAGGACACATTGCATAGGAAAATACTTGCAATCAATTTATGTATTTAAATTCCAATGGTATCTCTCAATGTTAAAAAACAGTATTGTACCATTTAGAGGTATCATTTAGAGAGACAGAACTAGTATTTATGTCACAGATGGCTTATATAATTGTGGGGCTGGCAAGTACAAAATTTGTGGGGCAGGCTGACATGCTGGAAACTCTTGAGGAATAGTTGATGTTACAGTCTTGAGGCAGAATTTCTTTTTCAGGGAAACTTCCTTTTTCTCTTAAAGCCTTCACCTAATTGGATAAGACCCACCCACAGTATGCAGGCTAATCTCCTTTATTTAAAGTCAGCTTATTATAGATTTTAACCATTGGTGCAAAATAACTTTATAAAAATACCTAGATTAGTGTTTGATTAAATAACTGGATACTATAGCCTAGCCAAGTTGACACATAAAAGCAGTTCAACAAGCTAACAGAGGACAAGGCAGACGTGCAGTCCATCATTGGCCTGCAGAGCCTCTTTGAGACCTGCATGAATGAGGCCTTCGGCGACACCAAGTTCTCTACTGTGCTGGTGGAGCCTCCACCACTGAGCCTGCCTGGTGCCGGTCTGAGTACCCAGGAGCTGTGCAGTGGCCCTGGTGATGGTCCCTGAAGCTGGGCCCCCCGAGCCAGCTCAGCCTAGCTCTGTCCTTTCATCCCCCCCTCCCCAAGTACACATTTCTAAAAGATATCTTATAGGTTCACTCTATAAAAAGCATTTTGACATGCATATGGATTGAAGAGGCTCTTTGGTGTTCTAGTGGTCAAGGACCATAGACTAGGTTAATGAAAATAGTGTGATTCTTTAGGACCCATAACTTTTCTAAAATAAGGACACAACCAGAACATTAGACAAGTGTCCAATTGCTTTTTCTATGAATGACTCCGATTTTGCTTATGTCATAGTTGTTGGATATGCCTGGCTCACTGTGACAACACCTAGCAAAACAAGCAGCCTTCTCAGAAGTCTACACTTGTGATTTGTGATTCTTGTTTTGTTGTTGAGTACTTTTCCAGAAACCCATCTGGCAAGATAAAACTGCTCAAACTGGATAGCAAAAGCAACATAGAGAGGATTATGAATTATTACTAAAGCATATTGACTTTTTGAAATGCTGGCTGAGATTTAAAAGGAAGTAGAAAAGCCAAATCTTTGGTTGGGAAAGGCTGGCTCTTATACAGGTAGAGGAACATCTTTATAAAAATTTCTAGGAAAGACATATGCTTTTATAAAATAAGTCTTTTCATTTCAACTATCATTTCTCATCTCCTCTCTTTGCTTTTTCTCTTTCTTTTTCAATTCTTCTGGTTCAAGATTTACAAAACAATGTGAATTTTATGAGCTCTGGTCCAAATAGATTGAAAGTAGCTAAGAAGAATTATAGCTGAACAAAATATTTACCTAATCTGAAAAATTTCGTATAACATATTACAGTTGTTGAAGTTGCATGGTTTTGTCATTACAAAATGTTTGAGAGTGAGGAATCTTTTTTATAATTCTAGCCTAATCTTAGCACTGACCAAATATATTGCCACTTTTAAAATTATTTAAAAAGGAATTCAAATAAGGGAAATAAAATAATTGTAGAAATCAAAAAGTCACTTGAGGAAAAGTTAAATTATGGTGGGAAGAACTCTAAAGAAAAACTTGATTACTTTCTGAGAATTTGTGGGGCATTTAGTAGGGGGATTTTAACTAGTTATACTCTGTGTTCACAAGGAAAGGGTTAAGAGAAAATAATCTTATTGGCAAGAGACAGCTATGTTAGACATCGGAGTACTTCCTGAGCATATAGATGATAAAACACTAAAATTTCCTGCTGAAAGAAGCAATTCTGTCTTTATCCCTGAACATGTGATATACTTAATAACAAATATTCCCACTTGAATGAGAAATTTCTCTGTCTTAAGTTGGGAGGCTGTACCACATTATGCTTTCAAACTCTCATGCAACTCACCAGATTGAGTTGAATCTTTTATGTATACAAGCAGATATTTATTGAATATCTACTACATTAGTTTTTCTATACTGCCATAATAAATCAACACAAATCTGGTGGATTAAAATAATATAAATTTATTATCTTACAGTTCTATTGGTCAGAAATCAAGGAGGGGTCTCACCTGTTAGCCAAGCAGTGTTTCTTTCTGGAGGCTGTAGGAAAGAATTTGTTTCCTTTCTCACTTGGGGTTTTGTAAGACTTCGATTGCTTGTGGCTATTGGCTCAATGCTATTTTCATCTTCTAGAGGCTACCTGCTTCCTACATTTGCATTGCTTCTAAGACAAATGCTATTATATTAGATTTGGGTGAAGACCAAGGTGTATACTAAAGAAAGCACTATGCTAAGTGCTGAAGATTGAGTCATAGAGCAGAGATTCTTATAATCTAGGAGTTTCTAGACATGCCTGGGGTAAACAAGACATGCATATGAAAAGTTACCTATCAATAATTAATACTATATACTAAACCACAATGGAGGAGCATACTCATTGAGTGTTTACGGATTAGGGATGGAGACTTACACTTTAGCAGATCTGGGTTTGAGCCCTGACTCTGACTAGCTATGATGAGATCTTGTGCAAACTATTTAATTTCTCTGTGACTTAATTTTCTGATCTAATTAGAACACTATGTACTTTGTAGGATGTCTGTGAAGATTAAATAAGATTGCATGTATATTTAATCTAACATTATTTATGTACTTACCTACTTATAAAGCACAGTATTTGGCACATAGTAAAATGTTATAATACTGTATAAACATTTTATTATTATTTGTGTGTAAATAAGACTGGGAAGACTTCCTGGAGAAGACAGGATTTGGGTTGAACTATGAAAGATAGGGAGACTTTTGTGGGAAGGGAAAGGCACACAGAGAGGAGGATTAGAGAGACTAAATTAGAAAAGTAGAAATTCAGCCTTTAGTGGTCTTTCTTTCTTTCTTTCTTTCTGATACACCTCCAAAAAGTAAAGTGGTTTTAGTTCAGGGAGGTTAAGGAAATGTAAGAGAATGTCTGAAATTATTCTTCTAATATGATTGGCAAAGTACTTAAAGATGGCTTTAGCTGTGGCATAGGACTTTTAACCAGAACAATAGCCATCAGAAAATAGATATCAATAGAATTAGAAGGTCTTTTTTTTTTTTTTTTTAGAAAAAATCCATATTGTATAAAGAGCATTCAGATGTTGTCGATTGACCTTATCTTAAATAAAGTACTGAGGCTGAGTCACAGTGTCACAGACAGGTAACTTAGCTAACCTGTCACTTCTGTCCCTTCACTTAGAGACTTTAGTGAGTCCTAAGTGTTATTTAAGGACAGAAGCCCATGGGGAAACATGAATTTTACTCTTATTCCCTGGAACATTCTGGGCAAATGAAGACCTTCTACTTTGAGAAGTGGTTCTGACAAGGGGTGGGGCATCCTGCTGCCACATTCTTTAGGAGGTGGGCGGGGTGGGGGGGAGGTAGGAGGAGGTAGGTAGCTACCATTCTTTGGATGCAAAGTGAAGCTTTTGCCAAATACCTGGGGTGGGGGTCAGAGGTTTGGTGTGCTATAAGACAACAAAGCATAAACTTTGGACTGGTCATAGCTGATTCAAACCATGTCATGGCTCACTACACAAATGACAATGATTGAAATGGAAGGCACAGGCTGGAGTGGTTTAAGAATACCATATGTACATCATGCTGCTTGGATTCAAATTTCTGTATAGGGTGATCATCATCCAGGTTTCTCTGGGATGAAAAGTTTCCTGAAATACAGAACATTCAGTGCTAAAACTGGAACAGTTTTGAGCAAACTGGTATAGTTGATAAAACTAACTCACTAGCTGTGGGACCTGGGCAAGTTATTCACTCTTTTGTGCCTCAGTTTCCCCTGCTGTAAAATGTGAATTATAACACTGCTCACTTCTTAGGCTTGTTGCATTATATGTATGTATATTTTATCGGAACTCATCACATAGTGAAGCACTAATAATTATTGCCTAGATGTATGTGTTAGTTTTATATGGCTGCTTTAACAAAATACCACAAACATTGGCTTAAAGGAATAGAAATATAGACTCACAGTTCTGGAGGCCAGAAGTCTGAAATTTATTTATTAGGCTGAAATCAGTTGTTAGCAGTACTGTACTCCCTTTGGAGACTAAGAGAGAATTAGGTCCTTGTCTCTGACAGCTTCTAATGGCTTCTGGGATTTCTTGGTTTATGGCTGCATCTTTCCGATTTCTGCCCCCACCTTCTCCTCTTCTGCATGTGGAATAATCTCTCTTTGCCCTTCTTTTATAAGAACGCTAATGTGCACGTTTAGGGTCCACCTGGATAAAGTCAGGTTTATCTCACCAGCTCAAGATGCTTAACTTAGTCACATATGCAAAGAAGCTTTTTCCAGGTAAGTTGACATAGGTTCCTGGGACTAGAACCTGATTATTTTGTGGGCCAATATTCAACCTACAACAGGGTACTGCTAACCTTCCTTAACTTTCTGACCTTTATCCTGTTTTCATTTGTAAAATAGGCACAAATATCTGCTTCACAGTCTTGTTGCAATGATCAAATGAAATAAGAGCTGGGCACATAGTAGGTGCTCATTGCAGATTGAGGGTTTTTTTTTTTCCTCCTTATTTATTTCTCTGTCTCCAGTACAGAAATACACATGCTCACCTACCTGTGTTGAGAGAGAGCAGAACTGGGATTTACATGCATTAGCTACTTCATGTTAAGGTTTCTCTGTGATATTGACGGTTTATACTGCTTATGAAGACCATAGGACCAAGTGCAATGGTTTTCCAAACAAAATCTTTGAAGTCTCTATGGTCACTTAACCTTAACAGTGCTAAAGAGTTATTTCTCACTCTACTTCATACACCTGTGTATTTCTGCCTTTGGATTCTATATAATTTTCTTGAAAGTCTCTTAGAGAAGGAAGGAAGCCAAATTATTACTATGTTTCCAGTGACCCTGAGCTCAAGAAGTGTTACAAAGGGGTGCCAAGTACAATTTGTAAATAGTGGTGAAATTCCATAAAGTATAAGGTGTCTACTGGGTGATTTAATTTTTCAAGAGCCCTCAATTGCTTTTTTGGATGATTATAGGGGAAAATTTTGTTGCTTCACATGCAGTTCCTATATTCAACAACAGTGATGTATTAGTTTCCTAGGGCTACTGTAACTAAGTATCACAAATGGAATGGTTTAAAATAACAGAATGTGATTGTCTTACAGGTCTATAAACTAGAAATATGAAATTAAGGAGTCAGCAGGGCCATACTTCCTTTGAAACCTATATGGGAGAATCTTTTCTTGCCTCTTCTAGCTTCTGGTGTTTGCCAGCAATCCTTGGTATTCCTTGGCTTTCAGATGCATCACTCCTATCTCTGCCTCTGTCTCATATGGCCATTTTCTCTATGTGTCTGTGTCCAAATTTCCTTCTTCTTATAAAGATGTGAATCATATTGGATTAGGGTCCACTCTAATGATCTCATCTTAGTTTGCTTACATCTACAAAGAGCCCATTTCCCTTTAAGATCACATTCACAAGTACTGGAGGTTAGAGCTTCAACAAATCTTTTTTGGGAAGCCACAGTTCAACTCATAACAAATGGCTTGATTTTCTTTTGAGACACCATCATACACTCGATTCTCAGGCATAACTTGTTTTGTTTTGTTTTTTAAATTAAGTTTATTGGGGTAACGCTGGTTAATACAATTATATAATTTTCAGGCGTACATTATCATTTGACATCTGTATATTCTATTGTGTGTTTACCACCCAAAGTCCAGTTTCTTTCAGCTCTCATATATTTGATCCCCTTTACTCACTTCACCCTCCCCCTAAACCCTATATTTGACCCCCTTTACCCCATTTACCTCCCCCCTCTCCCCCACCCCACTAGTAACCACTAGTCTATAGTCCTCTGGTAACCACTAGTTTATAGTCCATGTCCATGAGTCTCTGTTTGTTTGTCCTGTTCATTTGTTGCTTTTAGGTTTATATCCCACATATAAGTGATATCATGTGATTTTCAACTTTTTCTGTCTGGCTTATTTCACTTAGCATAATTATCTCGAGGTCCATCCATGTTGTCACAAATGGCAGTATTTCATCTCTTCTTATGGCTGAGTAATATTCCATTGTATATATGTACCACAGCTCCTTTAACCAATCATCTATCATAGGACATTCAGTTGTTTCCATGTCCTGGCCACTGTGAATTAATGCTGCTATGAATATTGGTGTGCAAATATCTCTTTGGATATAGATTTTTAAGTCTTTGGGGTAAATACCTAGTGGAGGGATTGCTGGATCATATGGTAGATCAATTCTTAGTTTTTGAGGAACCTCTATACTGTTTTCCATAATGGCTGTACCAATTTGCAGTCCCACCAACAGTGTATGAGGGTTCCTTTTTCTCCGCATCCTCTCCAACATAAGTTTTAAATAAGACTGAATTGACCAACTCTCAGTTCCAAGAAGAGACTAGGACTGATTTAGTCAGAGAATCCTGCCCCATCTCCCTGGCTCATTTTCTTGGTTCTGGGTGTGTATATATTTCAGTTAAAATTGTTGAGACACTAGAGTTCTTGGGGTGAGGTGGAGAGGCTTTCCCTTTCCTTCCTTCTTTCCTTCCTTCCTTTCTTCCTTCCTTCCTTTCCTCCCTTCCTTCCACCCTCCATCTCTCTCACCCTCCTTTTCCTTCCTTCCTTCCTTCCTTCCTTCCTTCCTTCCTTCCTTCCTTCATTCCTTCCTCTCTCTCTCTTTCTCTCTCTCTCTCTCTCTCTCTCTCTCTCTCTCTCTCTCTTTGAGGACATATGTGATATAAGGATTTAAAGTCTAGTTCTACTAAAAACATCTAACTACTATTATGGGCATCAGAAAATGAACAAAGCCAACCTATATAGGAAAGAGTACTAAGAAATATAGAGAGTTATACCCTGATGACATTGTGCCCCAGCCAGTCAGTATTTGAAATCATTGCTAGATTTTTCTATTACCTGAAACAAAATAATAATAACAGTTAAAATTTATTGAAAGGTTATTATGTACCCAGCTGGGCACTTTATATGGATTAGGTCATTTATTAGCTACAAAAACCCTAGGAACTATTATCTCTAATTTATAAATGAGGAAGCTGAAGCACAAAGAAGCTAATTTCCTTATTTGATTGAATTCAGACAGTGATTAAGTGGCAGAATGGGAATTCAAACTCTACAATTTGACTCCAAGGCCCATTCTCTTAGCCACTGTGCAATATTGTCTCCTTCTTGGCTGCTAGGGCCTGTGCCAACGCAGCTTTGAGAGACTCCAAATATTTTATATATATATACCACAGGAAAGACATTAACACAATTCAACATCCCAAGCATCCCTTCCTCTCCCCTCTGTAGCTCTGTAGCAAGTTAACACAAAGGTAGTAACTTAAAACAACACGCATTTATTATCTTCAGTGAATCAGGCATCTCACATGGGTCCTCTGCTCGGAGTCTCACAAGGTTAAAATCAAGGTGTCAGTTGGGCTTGAGGTCTTCTTTCTGGAGCTTCAGATTCTATTTCAAATTCACGTGATTATTGTCAGAATTCAGTTCCTTACAATTGTAGGACGGAGCTCTTAGAGGCCACCTGCTGTTCTCTGTCATATGACCCTCTTCACAACATGCCTACTGGCCTCTCCAAATCCAACAGGAGTGACTACCCCATCACTTCTGCCATATAACACAACTTATTCAAGGGAGAAACTGTTCCATCACGTTCACAGGTCTCACACTTAAGTGAAAAGATTTCACAGGCTGCATATACATCGGGGTAGAAATCTTGGATGCCATCTTAGATTTCAGGCTTCCACACTCCCTTCCTGCACTCATAATGGGAACGGGCTTCCCTGGGAGAAGCATGCACATGTGCTTCCCTGGGAGAAGCATGCACATGTGCTTCCTGTCTTAGACTTGTCAATATCTTCTTAAGAAAACAACACAAATCTGCTATTCCTTACTGAGATGCGGGAAAACATGGTCTTACATACAGAACATTATGAGATGAACAGACCTGGAAGATTATTTAGAGTTTTCTAAAATGAAAGAAGACTTGAAGGTCACCCCTTTCTAAAAAGGATTACTTCCTTTGACATGGCTAAATTAGGCAGAAGTCACCTTGCAGATGGTTATTTAAGTTAGTTGCAGTTCATTAAGATTGTTTTGTGAGTAACTGTTTATGTTTCTCCATTATTTGTGGGGTCAGTCCCACTAAATCCGGCCTGCTATAGTAACAAATCTTTTGGTAAAAATCTGTTTAGACTACAAATACTTAGAATCAACTTAAATTTATTAGCCTGAATTCAAAGAGGATTCTTAATTCTAAGTCTGTTTAAAATGAGTATTAGTTAAAATAGGTTTGTTTTTTATTTTCATTAAAAGAGCATTTTTATGAAAGATTAACCTTAAGTTACCTTTTTCATTTAGCTAGTCTGCTTAGGAAAATAGGAGGTAAATAAACACACTGTTATTGAGCAATTTTTATCTTTTGTTTATGTTAAGTAGGCACAGCAAGACTATCATTATTGCATAGAAAATTGTATTGTTCTATTGCTTTCAAGCATTCAAACAGAAACTAATGTAAGCTTTTAAGCTATTATATTTAAACACATATTTCCAAAGAAAATTGATTGGTCATTTAGGGTTTTTTCAATCACTAACTCTGGTCATCTTTTTTCTCTGTTTTGATTTTATTTCATATTGTTCTTGTGGAGAAAAGCCTTGAAATGTTGTGTGAAGTTGATTTTATGGAGAAGCCTTAAAATTACTATTGATCATTTTCAGTAGACTTAATTCATTTAAGTGTAATTTCAGATACTCAGTTATTTTATATGCATACCATACTGACCTTTTTTCTTGGTGCTAATTACATTGCCATAGATTTAAAGGCTATGTGCCTCCCTCCCTCATGCTGCTTCCTCCTTTCCCATTCTACTGCTGCCAAGCTCTAGTTGTCTCACCCATTCCAGCTGAGGATGCTGTTGTTTGTGGCTTCTCTTAGCCTCCCTGGCTCCTCACAGAAAGCAGTCATCAGCATACTAATGATTCTTGTCCCAGAAATCCTTGGGAGAAGAGGGATTATGATGATGGAAATAATCTTGATTTTTTTTTTTTTTTTTTTTTTTTTGCCTTATCCCCACTTATCAACACTTTTAGGCAAGTCTCTAAAGCCCAAGACTCGCCTAGATGCCCAAAACGTTCTTATCCTTTGCTGATCCTTTTTTTGCTGTAATCCATCCCTATCAATATTCTTACTTTCACAATTCAAACTTTAAACCTGTTTCTAGACTTTTTTGACTCAGTGATTGTTTTTTTATCAGCTCTCTTTGAAGACTTACTTGTTTCACTCAGAATCATAGCAAGTCGTAACAAGATGACCGCTTCAGGTAGTAACTCATGTTCTCATTTGGTTCCGTGCAACAGGCATTGACAGGCACATCCTTGAAAGAAGGGAGAATAGTGTCCAGAAAACAGGAGAGATGGTTTAGAAGATAACATTAGTTGGCACAGTTGAAATGTACACTCATCTGATCCCTGATGGAACACGACATAATTTCTTTGAGACTGAACCATTCTCTGGGGGTGCCTAGTAAAAAGAGCTCTAACACTTGATGGGAAAATCTGTCTTTTCTATTCTCAGTAATAGCTGAACTAGTTGCTACGGCATTTTAAAAAATATTTTATGAGAGACTGTAGGAGACTTTGACTTTTATAGTCGTGGTCTAAGTATTTGCTGAATTTTAGGTTTTAATTATATTTCTCCACTAGCCAAGGTCCAGGCTGACCCCAATCCTTGGGCGATATAGATTGGATTCTCTAGAAAAAGTCTTAGAAACTGAGAATTACATGCAGAAGATTTATTGGGATTGCTCTCAGGAGATACATCTGCAAGATTGAGTAGAGCTGACCCATATGAAGTAAATAATGAGGCATCAACCAATATCTATAGCAAGATCTGAAGATGGGATGACCCTCATAGTTATCCTGAATTGAAGGAAAGATCAAGGACTTTTTATCTCTACTTAATCTAGTCATTTACTTCTTTAGGTAGAACATCACATTATCCACTACAGTACATTGCTATAGAAAGAATTAGTCCACATATAACTGTAATAGCAATATTTGACCTATAACCAAGCAACAACTCAACATATTAAACATCATCTATCATTAAATGTTATTAAGTGCATTAGTCTTCACAGCCATTGTCTTGGAAAAAGACAAATTTGCCTCAGATGGTTAAAATGATGAGATTTCTATTAAAGCAGCAGTCCAAAGATATGGATAGGTCAGGAGATACATAAGAATGGTAAAGAGCCCCGAAACTAGTAACAATAGGATGCAATTAACTCCCCTGGGGGTGGGGAAAGGAGATGTAAAGAGAAGTACAGAAGTCCAGTGAAAGTTGGAGTTGGGGAGGAAGGCCTCCACCAAAAAGAGCTGCAGTCCTGTAGTTGTACAGCTACTGACAGAGAGGCAGTGCTAAAGCCCTTGATTACATTCTGGTGCCATTGCCCGATCCAACTGGAAGCCAAATAACAAGTGAGCCTGGGAGATGCAATGCACAAGAGTTAGTCTTCTGGGGGCAAAGAGTAAGATAAGAAAAACAAAGAATTAATAACTGGCAAATGGAGAATAATCAGCACAGTTCACAGACAAAACATAGATTGCTCTTTTATCCATACAGCAAGCCATTTTTCTCTAACTTATTTGACAAATAATCCCCAAGTAAAACACTTAATAAAAAGAGTCTACCAATGGAGATTCCTGGTCTACAGATAGAATTTCATTCACTCATTTTACTTTAACTTTTTTTCTCTTTAGAATAAGCTCTCAGTAATGAAGTGTTGAAAGAAAAAAAAATCATTAATTGCTAATTCTATGTTGTAACCACCAATCCATTTCACTTGTTGGGCAGGTGCCATACAAAGAATGGTGTTTTTGAGATCATGACAATTACAGATACTAGAGAAGCCACGAGGAGGATAACTAAAATAAAATAAATAATTATTACTGAATGTTCAGTGTGGTGGATGTGGCTTTTGCAGTACAAAACCCATTGATAGTCACATGATTAAATCTTACACATATTTTTTTCCAGATTTACCCCCTAAGGGGTAAATTACCAGCACAGTTCTGAATAACATTATTGTAGTTATTTGTCTTTGTGTGCATAATTCCCCATCCATGATGTTTATAATTTTCTCCTTTGTGTTTCTTTGAAAAGTGGCACAATTATAATATTTTTATTATACTATGGCTTACACAGATAATTAAACAAATAAATATGCTCCTACACAATTCATTTTAAGTGTTCCCAATCTTTATAAAACTCCCTCATTTTGGAAGAATAAAGACATTTAGAAAACATACAACTTTTGTTTTCTTTTGCAAAGGCATCACCTGGAAGATTAATAGAACTCATCAACTTAACACATAACCTTAAGAATTCTCTTTCCAATCAGAAATAAAACTAGTACAGAATGATAACAACCTCACAGCTTTTATACTGGAATGGTAAGAACTGTATATTTTCATTTCGGAGAAATTTGCAAAGATTAAAAATGTATTTCTCACAACTTATTAGCATTATTGAGGCAGTAATTTAGTTAATTTTAAGTGTTTAGCATACTTACTGAGTTAAAATCTCAAAAACTTGGGGTTTTAACTTGTACCATTCTTTGAAGTTTCCAAACCTAGTAAAAATGGGTACTTAGCTACTGTAAGGAATCCCCCTTCCCCCAATCTGGATTTTATTTTCAAAGTAATAGAATTTTAGAGTTACCTGGAAAAAAAAGGTTTATTTTGCCAATAAAGAAATCGAGTCTCAGAAACATAAAGTGGCTTTCCAAGGTCTCACAACTGGTTACTGCCATAGGCAGAACTATAATGGCAGTTTCCTACATACCACCACTGTGTTGTTTCTCCCATTTGGCTGCCTCTTCTAAGGGCCTTTAGATTTTCTGTTTCAATAAACATTTTTGAGCCTCAATGCCAAGTACTACTTGAGGTGTTGAGGGCAGGCGAGGAGTAAGACATGGTGTATGCTCCTACAGAAGCTAACAATGTAGTAAGGGAGACAGTTAGGTAGATGAATAATTGTCATGTATTACGCATTGTAATATACATTTTGAGAACACAGAGGAGGGAGTGCTTAGCTCTCTCTTAACTTTCCCTGGCTTTGGGATTTGATTCTTGTCTTCAACTAATACAATCAATTGCGCCTTTAAACACAGCAAGTCCCTGTCCCTAGCAGGCATGATCCTGGGTTCCTACACACTACTTCTGTTGTCTTTCTGTGCTTTCCTGCCACTCCCACCAGTCCTTCTTACTGCCCTATTGTTTCACACATGGTTGCTGCTTACTTGCTCCTGTTTCTGATTTTGAAAGTTCCAAACCATCTGCAGCTCCAGAAGTGGAAGCCGTTCTCCCGATGAAGAGAGAATGCCCACAAAAGTAGCTGCTTCTTCATATTACTTTTCCCCAAATTAACTTGTTCTCTGTGTTTCCCCTTTTCCCCAACCTCTAACATCACTCACCCCCAAACTGGAGAATGGACTTTCAATGACACCAGCTAAGCGTTACACGTAACTTAATCGACTCATTGCACATGACTGATGACATTCATAAGCATGATGTATCCTCACAGATTTACCAAGGATGAGGTACCCCAAACACATAAGGCATAACTCTCCCTCCCCAACTTCATAAGAAAGACTATAGGAAGAAAAGGAACAAGAGTGTTTTAAAAGAAATAAATACCTCACAACTCTTTACATAAGGTTATAGAATCAACCTTGAGCAAAGTCTCTATCCTGAAGTTGGCTTCTTCAGTTAAGAATCGGCTAATATCCAAGATCAAGTCTAAGGTACCTGAAGGTTTCCTTCTCAGGGTGTTTTCCCTCTCAGGAATATCTCACCTGCCCCACATTCAATAAGAGATTCAAAAGTGACTTCATTTCTTCTTTCTGTCCTTTGCAAGTTTGTTGTCCTGGGGCTGATCTTTGGTGACCAAATCATCTTTCCAGCTTCTCCCGGAAATTCCCACATCCTCATTTACTAGGGATCACAAGGTGGGTGTAGGGAGTAAGCTAGCCTTGGTATCCTGGCTATAAAGAACTACTTCACGGTATCTGCAATATTTGGCTAGAACCTTAGTCTAGACCCTACCCTCTGTCCTACAACAACAGGCAGATGTCATTTTGGGGCAAGTATCCTATTAACCTCATAGCCCCATACCACATGGTATACAGTCCAAATAAAGCTTGAATTGCCTCTTTTAATCAGCAGGGTACTTTCCTGTTAACTTTTAGTATGTGATTAGCATTTGTCCTAAAAATTAACACTGATGCCTCTGGGAAATTTTAAACTTTAGTTCTTTCAATTAATTATGGTTATGTATACTTTTATGTAGTGATCTTTACTAATGGTCAGTGAAAAATCAATCGCGACTATGTGTCTTATTCATTAGATGTATACTACAGAGGTGTGTGCATTTGGGGGAAAAAGGTAGAATTTTTGCTTAATTTAAGTAGTGAATGTAGTGAAAAACAGTTGTGCAATATACACTTTAGAAGACTTATTATAAATAATGTGAAAACTGATTTTAAGCCTAAGAGAGAATGTTGTACATTTGAAGTGGCAGATGTTGGGATTATCTGAGAAATTTCCTGTCTCTTACTGTGGCTGCTTCACATGATAGAAATTCTAAGATCTGGAGGGCAACATCAGTGCTCTCCTTATTAAAGACTGGATGTAAATCTGTGCTGAATAGGTGATCCATGGCTTCTCATAGTTCAGAGCCCTTTTCCATTGAGGATGAGTGTCTTAGAAGAAGTCTCATCTGTGCCTCGATTTCATTAAGGTCACCTATAATCTCTGCCAACATTCTACTGCTCACACAGTCCTGTGTGCTTGCTCAAGGGAGAAAACAATGGCTCTTCTGAACATGCATGAACTCCCTCTGGAGATAATAGAATTTACATGTGTACACAGAAAAAAACAAAACAAAACAAAACAGCCTTTTATTTAACTATTACATTAACTTCTCTCATTTTCCTTGAAATAAAATTCTATGATCATTTCCCTCCAGTTCTGTGGCTTTGCACTGTTGGCGTATCTTTGCTTTTTGACTGAGGTCCCCTACGATACTTAAATGGAAAATCAATGTTTGATGACAGATACTTTGTGTTCATTTAATATGTGAATTATATTCCTCTTTGCCTTTTTAATAGATGAATTTTGCCATCCGGAGCATCTTCATTTCCAGTCTAACCCACCAATATTCTCATTTCTTCCTTCATTGGTCTCTTGCCTTCCTGACAGTAGAAACACTTTGCAAAGTTGCATTTGGCATTACTCTGTATTTTTAATATCTTCCTATGCTATTAGTTAGTATTTTGTTTGTTGTTCTGAATATCTTTTTACTTAAAAATTTTGTAAACTTTAAGATCATTTCAAACTCATTTCATTTTTAATTTCATGTTTTTTCTTTGTTTTTCTTCTATAAGTATCTTTTACTATACACATTAGAAAATTTAAATGTAATTGTAATTCCGTAATTTTTCCTTTTGGCATCTGAGTCTACTCAATTTAAAATTTTTGTCTTAAGGTGGGGCAGGAAAGGATATATGTTTGACTTTTTTTAAAAAATGACTAATTTATAAGTTATACTTAAGTGGCTTCATGCAGGAGAAACACTGATGTCAGGAAACCTTCTCTCAAATAATGGTTTTGCTGCTAACATGCTTATTTATGCCTTTAGGCAAGTTGCACTCTGAGTTTGTCTCCTTTTTGGAGTGAATTGGATTTTTGTTCTTTTTAGCTTTATAATTCTATGTGAGAAAAAACCTCTTTGGTTTTACTCTAATATATCAATTGAGGATAAGACAGGGGAGAGAAAAAGGAAAGGATGTTTTTTGGCTACATTAAATTGCAAGTCATATGAATGCTTTGATTAAGATGCTACCTCCCTGAGGGTTGTGTTTGGGTTAAAGAGATAAAATAAACCTCCACAAGCTCTAGTTCTTTTCTTTTTCACTTCATCCTCTCTGTTTCCAAGATGAAGGAAATCCATTATATCATTAGAGAAGGTCAGGGGATAAGAGATTAGCAAAAGTCCTTTGTTGCGTATTGGGAATCAGGGGTAACTAAATAATGGTGTATTTCTCCCATTAAAATTGCCTTCATAACCTTCGCCAGAAATAGCATTTAAGACTAGAAGAAAATTAATGCTCAGTAATTTTTGGATCTTTATTTAAATGTGACTTTCAGATATCTCTCCCAAGAGGAGCACTTAAAAAGATCCATCAAAGCAATAGTGCTAATAATCTGCCATGGGACCTGGGAGATAGGTTAAGAGACTCACCTCTCATTAATTAGGTGGAGGAGTCACAGAACGTTAGTAGTGTATCTGAGCCTGGTGTTCATTTTCAGGAGAGTCATCTATCTAGGAGTGAAATGAGATTGGGATTATCAAGCATCTAGCCAAAAGGAGGAGAAGGGGCAGAAAATGATATATATGTCATAAATTTGAAGAGAGTAAAATTGGTTTTTGTTGATATGCTTAGAAAGGTATTTACAATGAAAACATTTTGGCATTCACCAGAAAGCAAAGAATGACTCTATGTATGTGTGTATATGTCTTGGAAGTAGAAATCCAAGTGGGGATTAGGGATCCACTTCTGAGAGAACATTTAGTCCTAGCAGCAGTTCTGGATTTCTGTTGCCAAGCCTCATGCTACCGCTTCACTTTTTGTCTACAATACCCATGAGTCACCGATAAAGTCTTTTATAATTACCTTGCCTGGGTCATCTTCCAAGCACTTCAGGGAGGTGCTTTGAGGTATTTAAGCCTATGATATTTGTTGATTCATTCAGTTACTGGGGGTATAGTTTTGAAGGAAGAGAACAAATCATGTAGCAAGGAGAACAGCTAAAAGCTGTAAGACTCTTGTTCTCTGGTATTGAGGGAGTCAGGCCATGTCTTTTCAGGATCAAAATCATTTACCAGAGACATAATTATTTTTAGCAGTGAGCTGGAACAACATGATTTACCCACCATAACCAAACCTAAGAACTTTTTTTGTTTGTTTTTGGCTATTCTCTTTCTGACAGATGTATAGAAGAATAAATTCTGACTTTGCAAAAACTATCATTCATAGATAATAAAAAATACATAAAGTAGAGTTAAGAGCTAAATTCAACAACATTAGTTTGAAATATCAATATAAGATTTATAAATAAGTCACCAATAAAACTTTGGACATTATAGAGAAGTTGTGTAGCTAAGTTAAATAAGAAATAAAACGACCTAAGTTGCATCTCTTTTCTACCCTGTGCTGCTTTGTTCAGAGCCTCTACTCTCCTTCCTGGAATCTCCCAGTCACTGTGTCATCTCCAGTAGTAAGACTCTTGAAGTACACAAAGGGCCTTTGTTTTAGCAGGAAGGAGTGAAGGAATTCATTAAGGTCAATTGGATATTTAAATGTTCCTTATGTTCTGTAGAGAGATTGGATCAATGTGAAACCAGGGGATAAGAGTAACACAAGTGACATGAGTAACCACAATAAATAACCTCAATTATCTAACCAGGCAGTGTGGCCATGATGATGGAGGTGTCTCTGAGCAAGAAATCGGAGTGTCTGCAGACGTGGTTTCCTATGTCTATTTAAACTGGCTTGTGTTCATGCAAAATCAATTCACACTTCTGAAGAACTAACACTTGTGGTGGTCTGTGATCTTAATTAGCAATCATAGGGCTCCTTCTACCCTTTGTCAAATGACTAAAATAGGATTGTACTAACTTTAAGGATTTTAAAGTTATTAAGACAGCTTGAAAACGCATCATTTCTTTTATACTCCTACAACCAGACTTTTGCCTGTTAACATTTCTAAACCAAGGCAGAAATGGAACTGAGAATACACAAGAGGGTCACAACCTTGCTTGTAGAAGATAAAATATCTTACCTTTGACCTTGCAAAACCCTAAACAATTTCTTATGTGTCAGGCCAACACTAGAGACTGAGAATCCAAGATGAGTAATTCTTAATAAAATATGTCTTCACATAAAAGACCACAGTGTTGAATTTTCTCTGACCCTGTGCTTCTGGTAAACAACGAAGTTAAAAGGAACCCCCTCACATTTACCTTTTCTGGAAAATGCACTACTGTATAGATCCACTCCCTCCAGCCCCCAGATAAACTTAGGTAGGGCTCCCAGATACCTCCTTTTGTAACTTCAAGCAGACTTCCTTTCTTTAAGATAGCTTTAAGATAGCTCTGATTCAAACAGGCTTTGTCTAGTATAATGACAGTGTGACTCACTTCTTTTTCTGACCCATCCTTTCAACTTTGCATGCCTACTCCCTTAATCATTAAGCCTTAGGACATAAGGTTCTGGCCAGTGTCAAATCTGATATCTCCACAGAATAAAGCCTCAGGTCCATGATCATGAAGACAATAAGTTTTTGTTAAACTAAGGATAACATCTTGTCTTTGGGTGTGTTTCAACCCAGGACCCATTGAGGTGAAACAACCGCACCACCAGGGAATCAGACAGGATGCTGCCATGGCTGATTCCAGAACCAAGCTTGATGACCAATTATCTCCAGCCCTGTCTAATCAGCACCCATGACCCCAACTCCCTGAGTTTTCATGACTAAGGATTCTTCCTCTATATAATCTATCCCCTCAAGACACCTAGGGAGCCAGGCCTTTGAGAGATAGCTCACCTGTATCACCAGGACTTGCAACTCTTTAATAAACTCTCACTTTCTTTGCTGCAAAACCTGTATATATCTCATTGACTTATGTGTGTACAGGCAGATGAACCCCACTGATAAGGTTAACACTTTGTTTACATATGACAGGGCAGACCCAGACCCTCTGTATTCCCTTTCCAAGTCTCATAAATAAGTAGCCCAACTGCTTGTCCCCATTAATTAACTAGAATGAAGTGCTTGTTAACCAAATTTTGGTATAATTCTTTCCTCCCCACAAGTCCCTAAACTTTGACCAGCTCTCAGCTTGATCGAGCACTAAAACCTTCTCAAGGTCCCCTCCTGGAAAGTTAGAAAATAGACTGGTCTCAGGGTAAAATTTTCTCTGATCTGCTGTCAGATCCTACCATCTTCCATTCCACTTCTCCACGTCTCATCCTCTATCTAGTCTTGTTGACTCCTCTTGTTGTCATCTCTCACTCCTTACAATTATACTTTTGAAGAAGGTTTTTTCTTACTAAGACCAGAATGTCTTTTTTTTTTTTTTGTCAAGGATAACAAATTTTTTCCAAAAATGATTTTTGTTTGTTTTTACATGTGGTTTGTAAGGGGGACCTCTTTTCTCTGTGCTCCAGTGATTCCAATGAGAGAAACTGGCCTAAAAGTACTTCCTGAGACACGTGCCAAGTTCTGGTAAATTTTACAGAAGTAAGGTTCCATTTGCAACTGTTTTCATTTACCAGCAAGAGCCCTGGAGTCATGCCTTGGAGTAATTCTAAGATAAAAGACTTAAGAGAACATGATATATAAATGCAAAGTGGGTTGGCTTATAGACTCAATTGCTATATAAACCAAGTACACTTTGTGTTGTTTAGTAATATTTCTGCATAGAAAAAACCAGCACTCGCACCAAGCTTAAGTCATTGCGTTTTTAGTCAACATGTTAAATCCTAGTGCTTTGGCTGTTTTAACTACTGGCCTCCTTACTGAGTCCCCAGAGAAACAGAGCTGGAGAATCTAGTTATGCCTGGGGCAAGACTTTGATTACTCCACAGTCAGAAGCAAAATAAACTATCTGTAGATACATGAGAGAATAGATAGATTGGCTTTGGAACAATGAAGGGAAAATTGCAATTACGCTATTTCTTCCCCATTTTCAAAGCTGGATTTCACATTATTTATTTTATATCTTTGTCTATTGGTCTTTTGATTATCCAATGCTTTCTACATTTTGATAGATTGGTTTTACAAGGGCAAACTTATTTATTACTTTCTTCTCTTAATTTAATGTCAATCATTTTTCATTAGAAAAGAAATGTCCTTCTTTGTAATTGAGAACTTTACTGATCTTTTCTATTCTGCTCTAATATTTTAGTACATACATTTCCTTTTATTTCACTATTTATAAAGTCATTATAAATCAAACCAATTGCTGTGTAACAGGAAATGGTTGACATTTTCTATCTCAAAGACTCATTCATAATTTCCCAATTACATGTAATTTAAATACATAGCATCCAATCTGCAGTGTTTGAAATGGTGCCAAATTCCATCTGCTTTCTTGCATATTGCTATAGTTATTTCTGAGCATGACATGAGAGAGGGCTTCTGAGAAGTCTAACTTGAACACAAACCTTTCTCAGTAGAACCATACTGTTAATCTTGTAATTTTCTGTTCAATAACCTTTTCTTTCATAAATGCATAGTTTATTGATTT
>NW_011888782.1:40189563-40199339 GCF_000151845.1 Pteropus vampyrus | reverse complement strand
TGATCGAGCACTAAAACCTTCTCAAGGTCCCCTCCTGGAAAGTTAGAAAATAGACTGGTCTCAGGGTAAAATTTTCTCTGATCTGCTGTCAGATCCTACCATCTTCCATTCCACTTCTCCACGTCTCATCCTCTATCTAGTCTTGTTGACTCCTCTTGTTGTCATCTCTCACTCCTTACAATTATACTTTTGAAGAAGGTTTTTTCTTACTAAGACCAGAATGTCTTTTTTTTTTTTTTGTCAAGGATAACAAATTTTTTCCAAAAATGATTTTTGTTTGTTTTTACATGTGGTTTGTAAGGGGGACCTCTTTTCTCTGTGCTCCAGTGATTCCAATGAGAGAAACTGGCCTAAAAGTACTTCCTGAGACACGTGCCAAGTTCTGGTAAATTTTACAGAAGTAAGGTTCCATTTGCAACTGTTTTCATTTACCAGCAAGAGCCCTGGAGTCATGCCTTGGAGTAATTCTAAGATAAAAGACTTAAGAGAACATGATATATAAATGCAAAGTGGGTTGGCTTATAGACTCAATTGCTATATAAACCAAGTACACTTTGTGTTGTTTAGTAATATTTCTGCATAGAAAAAACCAGCACTCGCACCAAGCTTAAGTCATTGCGTTTTTAGTCAACATGTTAAATCCTAGTGCTTTGGCTGTTTTAACTACTGGCCTCCTTACTGAGTCCCCAGAGAAACAGAGCTGGAGAATCTAGTTATGCCTGGGGCAAGACTTTGATTACTCCACAGTCAGAAGCAAAATAAACTATCTGTAGATACATGAGAGAATAGATAGATTGGCTTTGGAACAATGAAGGGAAAATTGCAATTACGCTATTTCTTCCCCATTTTCAAAGCTGGATTTCACATTATTTATTTTATATCTTTGTCTATTGGTCTTTTGATTATCCAATGCTTTCTACATTTTGATAGATTGGTTTTACAAGGGCAAACTTATTTATTACTTTCTTCTCTTAATTTAATGTCAATCATTTTTCATTAGAAAAGAAATGTCCTTCTTTGTAATTGAGAACTTTACTGATCTTTTCTATTCTGCTCTAATATTTTAGTACATACATTTCCTTTTATTTCACTATTTATAAAGTCATTATAAATCAAACCAATTGCTGTGTAACAGGAAATGGTTGACATTTTCTATCTCAAAGACTCATTCATAATTTCCCAATTACATGTAATTTAAATACATAGCATCCAATCTGCAGTGTTTGAAATGGTGCCAAATTCCATCTGCTTTCTTGCATATTGCTATAGTTATTTCTGAGCATGACATGAGAGAGGGCTTCTGAGAAGTCTAACTTGAACACAAACCTTTCTCAGTAGAACCATACTGTTAATCTTGTAATTTTCTGTTCAATAACCTTTTCTTTCATAAATGCATAGTTTATTGATTTTCATATCCGGCTGCTAAATGACCTCATAGCAACCATTCAGCATTTCTTTTCCATTCAGGCCAAGAGAAGCCGATACCTTTTTTAACTTTGCTTCAAATTAATAAAAGGTCAATTCTGAAAGAATGTGAACAAAATTTCCTTATGTAAATGCTGGCATAACACTTGAGCTTTATGATGCAATTCTTAGGTTACATCTCAAAATTCTACTAGAAGTTTAAATAATTTATGTTATACTTTGAGACGGTAAATCCAAATTTTTCTAAATGTAATATCACTAGTAAACTATCTTTATTTTATGATTTTGCCTTTTCAAGATTCTTTGTTTTCTCTCCTGCTGATATCATTGGTTTTCCAGAGTACTTGTATAATACATAACGTACACTTGAATTTTTGAAAATAGGCACACTAAGTTGATTTCAAGTAGATAGAATTTAACATGCCTTTGAAAAATTATAAATATCCTCGTGCTAAAGTCTGCTATCCCATAGATACAACAAATAACTGAAACAAATGGGCTAAAGTCACTATATATTTTATAATCTCCAACACAGTCTATGTTGGACTCATAGCAAAAGCTCTGTTATTCCTTAAAAAATAGATGTGTAATTGCCTGCAAAAGTATCCAGATATTTTCTCATTCATTTAAAAAATTTTGTGTTTTTCGTATTTAATTTTATTAGAATTTTAAAAAAATATTAAATATTGATAGCATGCACTGCCTCTACGATTACTTTCATTTTTAGGTGAACTCTCAAATGTTGGCCACTTCAGTTTGGTTTCTGTTATCCTTCTCCTTGGATCAACACCTTCATGATTGAATGGCAGACCATTCAATCCAGCAATCATATACAATCCACTTGAACTTGCCAGATGATTTCCTGTCTGGTATTTCTCTAGCAATATCAACCCATGAAGCTCTCAAACTCAGCTCTTTGTTCCAACTCAGGGCAACTTAGAAGGGGTAGGCCAGCTTTAGAGTACCTGTGGAGTTGACTTAGCCCATTATGTGACTGCATAGGAGCCCTAAATGTCTCTCTGTCTAGTCTTCCTTCCTTCCATTTCGTACACATATTGATTCTGAAAGTATTCCCCATTAAATTTCCTGCAAGTTGATATCTCAGTTTGATTTCTAAGGAAACTGCTCTGAAACAACTTGGCTGCTTGCTGGATTGAATGGTCTGCCAAATTTTACCTTCGGTACAAAATTGCTAACTGTTTTAAATGGGTCTATGTCCAGGATGGGCAGGATTAGTTATTAGAAGTACACCTTAGAAGGCAAGGTACATCGACAGGATCCCAGGCACCTGGGAACAGGCTTGTATTGTCAAGACAATACAAAACACGAAACAAAACAGAAACCATGTTAGGAAATTTAGATGGAAAAATAATGGGATAAAGTCAAATTCTTAAAGCCTGTGGGTAGCACCAAGATATAGTAATTTGGCACCTGATTAGAAGTCTCATATAGTATCAGAGTCCCCTTTAGAGTAGGAAAGTCCTGTGTTTAAAGTCAGGCTGACTGGGTGGTCTGAAAGATGTCTATCAGATTTGGCCTGGAAATTGGGACATGACTAGTTTTCAGGAAATAGATCATAGATCACATTCTCGTACCCAATTGCAGAGTGAGGGCTCTAAACTTTGTAAAGAAGAATGTGATTCCTATAATGTCTGCCACCGTATTCTTGAATTTCTTCCCATTTTCTTGTGTTAAGAGATATATTGGAGTTGACTACTTCATGATGGTTTCCATATTGATAGGCCAGTTGCCTAGAACAGAACATAAGTTTACAAGATCAAAGATTTGTGATAAATTCTTCTCAAATTCAAATCCTCCAGCCCCACTCACTCCCAGCTCAGTCATGGAAGTACTCCACTAGCACATTCTAATTCCTCCTTCTTCCCTTTAGATCTTCTAATGTGTGCCGATATCTTAAACAGGCACTGTAATGTCCTTTCCCAGTTACTTTAACTTGCACTTATTCTTCCTCTTTCTGGATTAAGTTTTCTTCTAGATCTTTAAGATCAATTTTATTTTACATTTTTTCTGGGCTTTGACATCCTCTTCCAATGAATTTCTATAATTATACTTCTAAATCACTTTCTTCTGTTTAAGACAGCAACTTTGTAGCAAAGTTAAAAGTTTTCCTGCAGGGCCCAAATTTTTCATTCTGGGAAAAGAATTTAAATGTGGCATAGTGGGGTGGGATTTCTCTTAATATAAAGAGAATGTCCAGGGACTTCATTACAGTCTTTTCAGGCTATTAACTTATAGAAAACAAATAAACAAAAGTAAGACACAGACTCATGAAAGGGAGAAGTAGGAGATTTAGCAAAGAGAAAGAAATTTAGAGTATCTTAGGGAAGTAGAAATCGGGAATGTTCTACTTAAAATATTCCTCAGGAATAATGACAGAATCCAAAGAATGAATCTTTACAATAAAAATTCAAGTTCTTTTGAGGAGAAACATGGGGCTTCCTAACATCATCTGAATCAAAATCTACTCCATATGTGTATGTGACTGACTCTGACAAGCTATTAGAACTATTGTATTTAAAAAATTTGTCTTACTATCTGATTCATTGTCTACTCTTCTTTAATACTTATAGGGCACTTATTTCAATTCCTGACTGAGCACACAGTATAAACACAATAAATGATAACTATTGCTTTACTTTTGTTATTTTCCTAGGTGAATTTTAAAATTTATCAAATTTGAAAAAAATTCATGGCTGGTACATTCAAATTAATTGCTGATTTAGTGCATAAAACAAGGCAAAGCTTGTAATCAAGCATGATAAAGAAGAGAAAGTAATGTAGAGAGGAGGCAAGAGAACTAAAGTGTTAACTCAAGCTCTTTTCTGAGACTGCAGTATGCTGATCAGCCCTACAGCCAAACCATGAAGAAATCTGCAGAACAAAGGAATATTTCTGCTGGGATTGCTAACAAACCATTGACCCACACCATGAAGGGAAAACAGGAAAACAGTCCTTAAGTGACGCTCTACACGGAATAAAATCATTCATCCCCTATGGATGAAACCATGGAGAACCTATGGATCGAAGGCTGAGAATAACCAGCATGCCTTTCACACGATATATCCATACCTTTCCTTACTACCTACTCTTATCTTTTCACACTATATGTCCATACCATCAAGGAAAATGGGTAAACAAAGTCTTTAAACTATAATTCATAGAAACTAAGGATAATAGATAAACTGAACTCCCCAAACACTGGGGGTCCCATTTAGTGTCTTGTCTCTGTCCTCTCAGTGTCTTTTTCTTAGTCCTTCTCAGTGTCTTTTCTTTGTCCCTCTCACTGTCACTGTCTCTGTCTCTCTCTGTGATTCTCTGAGTCTCTCTCACTCTCTGCCTGTGAGAAGAGACCATATTCTGTCTATGAAGCATTATCCCTTCCTAATAAACTTTCCTTTTGACTTTAAGTGTGGTGTGCATTTGAATTCTTTCTTGTGCTCACCCAAGAACTCTTTCTTTTGATGTAGGGCTTGAGTACCACCCCCTCCCAAAAAAAAAAATTGGGGGAATTTGATCTGTCTTGCATCAAAAGGAAAGATGAAACTGTGAAATAACTGGATTGGACACAAACAATGTAGAAAATAGAGACAAATAATATGCTAAATTTAGAAAATATATTTTTTGAGGAAATCAATATTATAACATGTAGCTTTCCCCATACTGAAAAGTCTCAAAAAGGTATCTAAAGATTCTGTGTGAAGAATTTTTGAGTGCTGCCAATCTTACCTGGTCCTTAAACCTTTATTTCCACATGTTTATGGTAGGCACGTGGGGTGTCGTGGAGAGGTAGGGGAGAGATTTTGAGTAGCACGATAGATATACTGTTAACTTTTCTTTCTAGAATTCCTTTGACAAATTAACATTCACACATCAACCAACTCATTTGGACAAAACACATTGGCATTGTAGTGCAAATGGAACAGAGGTGAATGACAGCCTTGATGGAGCCATGGGAGAGACATTTTATAACTGACCATGGGTACCAGCTCCTCATTTTTTTTTCCTTTTGGTTCTGATCCAACATAATCCATTAGACTGTCACAATTCACACTTGCTTGTTATTTATTTAGTAAGCTCTATTGAGTCCTTTAAGACTTGTGGGCAAAGCTCCTTGACTTGAAAGACTGCATTGCTAAGGGCAGAAGTGTTAATATAGATTTTGGCCCCTCAACCAGGAAAGCACTTAAAGAGACGCACCCACTAAATGATTCAATTAGTCTAACCTCCCACCTGCCCTTTTTAAGAGAAGAGATTCCTCTGCCACAGCAGTAGCCCAAGACCATCCCCTTTGTCTGCACTCTGCTCAGAGAGGAGTTGTTTTTCAAGTTGAAAGCTTTTGTAGGACAGATCTAAGGGTACAAGAAAGAAAAAGGAGTTGCTGATGACCTGAGGCCAATGCTTCATGAAATGACTTGAACTATTGCATCATCTGATTATACACTACTGGATTATAAACTGTTAAAAAACACCACCATAAAACTAGCATGTCGTACTTGTGATATGATAGCTTTCATGATAAGAATTGGGCTTACTCACAGATTGTGGATTTGCAGCCCTTTCCACTTACACAGTAATTTCCAGGCAGTTTAAAACCACTTCTAGACTGCCCTCTCTACTTGAAGCTACTGCTGAGTCTAAAAGCCTTCTTGATTCCCCTGTGTTTTTTTACAGATTCTTTTTCCATTTGAAGAATCAATACTAAATGCAGGCATAGACAGACAGCACTTTATACTTTGTATTTAGAACAATGGGAGGTTGTCATTTTTTCAGTATTTTTTCAGGCGCCAGAAAATTGTAAGTCAAACTTGTAGATTAAAAATTTTTTTCAATTACAGAGATTATGATACATCAGTTTTTAACTAAATAAACTTAGGCAGACACAGAAAGCCTTGATAAAAGTGTAAAAACCATTTTAAATGAACAAGCATTGTTAGTATTATAAAACTGAGGAAATTATTTTGTCTGCTTGCTTTGAAACTTTTAAAGAAACCTAGAAGCAAAAGATACTTGAAAAGCAACACTATGAGATGACATCTCCAAAATTTCTTGTTGAAAAGAAGAGTGGGAATATTGATTTACCTTCTTTTGAGGTTTTATATTTGGGGCACACTTTGGGAAATTCACTAGTTCATACTGAATGTAAGACACTGATAAGCTTATAAAATGATTTTTTTATGCTCTCAATTCAAACAATATTTATCTCTGCTTTCCATAACCTGTCACTCAGCAAGGCACTGGGAACACAAATGATCTCATTAAAATACTCCTTTCAAAATATTTTCCTTGAATAGACATTGGAAGAGTTCTAGCTAAATTGAATAAAGGAGTAGAGTAACAAAACATTGAACATGGAAATGCCATATTGTAGTTTTAATTCTGGAATAATATACCCATCAGGTGTCAATAAAATCTTCTCTCTGCATGTTTCAAAATCATGGCTACATATTAAGTATATCCTAATTGAGAAATTATACTTTAAAAGTAATCATCTAGTTTCTGTTCTTGCACTAATACAGAGAGAAAACTTTAAGATTGAAAAGGATCAGACAAATATGTGTAATAGAAAGAAATCTTACTATGGGAGGTGAACACACATGTAAACATATATATGACTTACTGTTAAAATGTACAGCTGAAACTTATTGGATTTCATTAAGTAATGTCACCATAAAAAATTAATTAATTAAAAGAAACAGCCCAAACAATACCTGATGGTGGGGAAAAAGGATCAGAAACTGTGATATGTCCATTATTGGATGCCCAACCAGGAGGATAAAGTATCACTGTTCAGTAAGTACACTTTTATTTATATTGCAACTTATTGCATAAATCCAGCTTAAAAAATAGTGCTCACCTAGTAAGTGCCTTGATATTGCTTGAGAGTCATGTTGACCAATTTGCTTTAATTGGTCATTTTAATCATTTTTATATGTTTCCTTTACCTTTGACCTTTCAAGGCTCTCTAGATAACTTGGATAACACTTCACATGGATTTAGTTTTTTTTGTTTGTTTCCCAAATTGCTTTATGAGTAAAAAAAAAAAAGTATTCTCATTCAAGAAAGATCAGACGGCATCTTAGCAGAAGATTCTACCTTTAAGTATCAAGTATTGCCTATCTTGCCTAAACAATCAGTTCTGGAATTGCTGACTTACACTAACTTATACAAACATTTATTTCTAAAATCTCAGTGAACTGATTTTCTTTCCCATGAATAATTTTTCCTAACTTAAAACTATGTCTCATAACTAAGGTAGAAACCATTTTACTTTAACTGTATTATCAGGCCTTAAAAAATCAAAATGGAAAATAATAATTAATAATAATAATAACGAATCCCACCATTGTTACTGCTGCTGCTACTACAACAGACACACTTCAAAGGACTCTACCTGCCTTATCTTGTATCCTCACAACACCTCTACAGAGAAAGTACTGTTAGGACACTCTATTATAGATGATAAATGAATCAAAGCCTCAGGGGATTTGAAAAACTTGCCTCAGATAAGTGAGGCATAATTGCCTACCTGTCTATATATAAAACCTCTCTCAAGAAAATTAACCAGGGGAGCCTTGTTGATGATTATTTCAGCTCCACATGGATCTTTTTGTGCTGGAATACCCCTTTTACTGTAAATTCTCTGTGGCATATTTAAATGTTAGAGATAATTCTTACTTACAGGCCTCTCCTAATTGTATTAATTTTACACAAAATCTTAGCAAAACCTATAGTTACTTTTCATTTACCCTTGAGGGGTGACCCTGACAGTAAGTTAGTGGCAGTTACATTAAAACATTATTTTTATTTAAAAATAGGGAGCATGATGCAATCATATTTTTATCATCTTGGAAAGTGTAAAAAAGAATGTTACTTAAAATTTATATATTTCTACCCTTTGTTTCTGTCAGTTTTAGTTGTAAAATAATCTGTAATTTTGCATTTGGCTTTTTAGTTACTATTATATCAAAAAATCCAATTTATTATTAAGTCCTCTGTGTTTTATCTCTTAAATATCTTCTGCCTCAATTCATTTCTCTCCATCTTTTTCACCATCCTTCTAATCCAAGCAACTAGTTTCTCTTTCCTGGACTTTAACAATATCTTCCTAACAAGATATTGTTACTCATCAAGGCACTGGGAACACAAATGATCTCATTAAAATACTCCTTTCGAAATGTTTTTCTTGAATAGACATTGGAAGAGATTTCCAGCTAAATTGAATTAATGAACAGAGTAACAAAACATTCAACTTGGAAATGCCATATTGTAGTTTTTAATTTCAGATTAATATACCCATCAGATGTCAATAAAATGGGCAATACTTGATACTTAAAGGGTAGAATATTCTGCTAAGATGTCATCTGATCTTTCTTGAATAAGAATACTTGTTTTTTTTTTAAACCTATGAAACAATTTTGGTAAACAAACAAACAAAAAACACTAAATCCGTATGAAGTGTTTACATTTTGGTCTACCTCCATTCTCAAATGTTCTCAAAAATATGAATCTAATCACATTATCATTCTTAAAACCTTTCAAACATTTTTTCTTTGAAATAAAGTCCCATCTTTTGCAGAGGGGTTCTTACCTGCTCCTCCAGCCTTCTCTTGGAACAAATTCTACCCTTTTCTCTCAATTTCAGTTGTATTGATTGTATCAGTTTGTGCAGAGTGCCATAATAAAATACCACATATTGCTTGGCTTAAACAGCAGAGATTTATTTTTTTCACTGCTCCGGAGGCTGGAAAGTGTGAGATTAAGGTTTGGTAGGGAGTAGACGAGGAGTTTGCTATTCCAAAGTATGCCTTTTGGTAAATTGATTATTTTAAGCTGGTTATTTTTAAGAAACAAAGATGCAGAAAGAACCTTTGAACTCCCCACAACTGCCTAAAAGAATTTAGATAGAGGGTCTGTTCCAGAAAGGAAGATAGCCTCATAGTTTAATATGAACCAGGTGTGATAGACAGGGAGGAACCTATCAAGTCCCTCTCTGTGAGGGCCTTGAGCAAGATCTTCTCTGTGTCCCATTGTTAAAAAATGGCCTAGTGAACATTTATTAAACATTCTCTTTTCTATCTCCATATGAATTGCCTTCCTGCCTTTAAAATTCCAAGCCCTTCCTCCTCCCTCTCCTTAGTTCAAGATGTCATGTAAGCCTTAACTGCTCAATCTGTCTTTGGGTCCCACATTTTTATGGATTCCCCATGTGTACATATGTAATAAATTTGGTTATTTTTCTCCTGTTAATCTGTCTCATGTAAATTTGATTATTAATCCAGTCATATGAATTTAGAAAGGTAAGAAAATTATTTTTTTACTCCCTTACAGTT
>NW_011888782.1:40178541-40189513 GCF_000151845.1 Pteropus vampyrus | reverse complement strand
TAAACAAACAAACAAAAAACACTAAATCCGTATGAAGTGTTTACATTTTGGTCTACCTCCATTCTCAAATGTTCTCAAAAATATGAATCTAATCACATTATCATTCTTAAAACCTTTCAAACATTTTTTCTTTGAAATAAAGTCCCATCTTTTGCAGAGGGGTTCTTACCTGCTCCTCCAGCCTTTTCTTGGAACAAATTCTACCCTTTTCTCTCAATTTCAGTTGTATTGATTGTATCAGTTTGTGCAGAGTGCCATAATAAAATACCACATATTGCTTGGCTTAAACAGCAGAGATTTATTTTTTTCACTGCTCCGGAGGCTGGAAAGTGTGAGATTAAGGTTTGGTAGGGAGTAGACGAGGAGTTTGCTATTCCAAAGTATGCCTTTTGGTAAATTGATTATTTTAAGCTGGTTATTTTTAAGAAACAAAGATGCAGAAAGAACCTTTGAACTCCCCACAACTGCCTAAAAGAATTTAGATAGAGGGTCTGTTCCAGAAAGGAAGATAGCCTCATAGTTTAATATGAACCAGGTGTGATAGACAGGGAGGAACCTAGCAAGTCCCTCTCTGTGAGGGCCTTGAGCAAGATCTTCTCTGTGTCCCATTGTTAAAAAATGGCCTAGTGAACATTTATTAAACATTCTCTTTTCTATCTCCATATGAATTGCCTTCCTGCCTTTAAAATTCCAAGCCCTTCCTCCTCCCTCTCCTTAGTTCAAGATGTCATGTAAGCCTTAACTGCTCAATCTGTCTTTGGGTCCCACATTTTTATGGATTCCCCATGTGTACATATGTAATAAATTTGGTTATTTTTCTCCTGTTAATCTGTCTCATGTAAATTTGATTATTAATCCAGTCATATGAATTTAGAAAGGTAAGAAAATTATTTTTTTACTCCCTTACAGTTTTGATGAACCAGCCAGGAGACTTTACTGGTCAGAATACTGTTGGCTTTGGGACTGCTGTGGGTGAAGAGATCCGGGGGCCTCTGAGACAGGCTGGCAAAGTTGAGTTCTTATCATGTCAGCACCCCACAGATTTTTGTCTGTGGGATTTGATGGAAGTGAAAGTGAACTAAGAAAAATGGGAGAAAATTTTGTTTTTCCTCCCCTTCAGTAGGGTCTGGTTTCTGATAAGAGCTCTCTTTCTGGCTTAAAAAAATAGCCCCCTTCTTGCTGTGTAGTCACAAAATGGAAAAGGAGAGAAACTGAGAGAGAAAGAGTAATCTCTGCTGTCTTTTCCTACAAGGACACAAGCCTATTAAATTAGAGCCCTGACCTTATGACTTCATTAAACCTTAATGAAGGCCCTAAAGGCCCTAAAGGCCCTATCTCCAAATTGGGGACTGGGGCTTCTTTATATGAATTTGAGAGAAAACAACTCAGTGCACAGCATTCTTTGAGCCTTTAACATTCACATATTTGTTTTAGCCACAGGAACTTTGCACATGCTTCCCCTCTGCTGAAATATTCTACCCTCCTATTTATATCAAATTAAGACATTATTCTTTAAAAACTTAAGACAATTTTTATTTGCCCATGTAAGTCTTCCTTTATTTTTCTTTTTGGTCAAATTCCTTTTCTAAGCTTTCACAGCACATGCAGTTCTCCAGTACATATTCCAGCTTTATAGCATTTACATATATTTATGAGATTGTTTGCTTAATGGCCTTTTCCACTAGATGATAAGCTCCATGAGGGCAAGAATGTTGTCACTCTTCATCATTGAAGTCACAATGCCTGCTACACTTCCTGGTACATATTATGTGGTTCAAGATTTATTGAAGAAATAATTATGTTTATATTTTGCTTTATTTATGTAACTATTATGGGTAATGACTACATAATTTTCCACCAAGGGGTTTAACCATAACCTTTTTTTCTATTTTTGTATAAGGTGATTGGTTCCCTTTACATTTGTTCCTTCCTTCCTTCTTCCCTTTCTTCCAAGATATTATAACTTACATGTAATAAATAGTTTAATGTGTGCATACTTTTTCATATTGTATAATATTTCCTTTCAATAGAGTCTTAAAAATTAACTAAACTGAGGTTTTTTTTTGGCTAATTGTGATATTTTTATATTTTTGAACTCTTGAAAACTCTGAGTTTTTCTCAACAATATATATATTCTCTTTATACAATAAATACATCAATCCTTTGTAGATCTGTTTTTCAGGTACTTAGTCTGTTTGGAGAGGGACAGTTTTAAAATCTAAATAAGTTTTATATTTTTAAGTAGTCAAATCAATTGATCTTTTAAATTGCAACTACTTTTATTACTTCTAAACTTAGAACATTATCCCCACCTTTAAAGAGTTGTGCTAAATATTCAATGCTATCTTTTAAAATTTCTTACTTTAAAATTTTATTAAACTTTACAAGGAGTAGAGAGAATAGTACAATGAAACTTCATTTATCCATCACCCAGATTTAATAATTTTCAAGATATTTTTCCATTGTTTGGATTATTCTTTTTATTTTTTTCCCTTCCTAAACTATTTTAAAGCAAATCCAAAATATCTTGTCAATTAGCCTGGCATAACTTTTTTTTGAAATTTTAAAACATATGGGCATTTTCTTATATCTACAATGCCATTGCCAACATAACTTAGTGGCTTAAAACAACAGAATTTTCTTCTCTCACAATTCTGGAGGCTAGAAGTCCAAAATTATGGTATTAACAAGACCTCACAACCCCTGAAGGCTTGATGAGAGGATCTTTCCTTGCCTCTTCCAGTTCCTGGTGGCTCTTGACATTTCCTGGTTTGTGGCCTCATAACTCTGATCTCTGCCTCTGTTTTTACAAGACCTTCCTTGTATGTCTCTGTGTCTTATCTTCTTATAAGGACATTTGTCATGGGAGTTAGGTCCCATACTAAATCCAGAATAATTGATTCATTTGATGAGCCTTAAATAATTACATCTGTAAAGACCTTATTTCCAAAAAAGATTTCATTCTGAAGTTCCAAGTGGACATAAATTTTTGGGAGAAAGTATTCAATTCACTTTGAATATATCACCACATTATCATATATCGAATTATTATATATTATAATAATGATAAGGTTTATCATTGTTAGTTTAATAGTTTAACATACAGTAGAACTATTCTCTTCACATTTCTCTTTTTTTCTGGAGCTTTCTTACCATTTTTACTTGGACTATTACTTCATATTAACTTTATAATGATTTATCTATGTCTAGAAAGTAGTCCTGCTAGTATTTTTATGAAAATAATTTTAAATGTATAAATTAACTTGAGGGCAATTGGACATCCTATTCTTTTGCTATAAAGTTTTCCATTTGTTGATATTTTATTCATATATATATTTTTTAATTTGTTGAGAATGCTAATAAAAATCCAATTGTCCTTATCGGTAATTGGAATTTTTTTTCTGTGTGTTTATAGAAATACTTTTCTTATTTTCAAGTCCAATAATTTCACTGAGTTTGGACTCAGTGTTGCTCATTTGGGGTCTATTCTCACAGGTATACATTATGCCTTTTCTATATATAATCTTTTATTTCAGGATTTATTGCTCTAGTAGCTCTTTGAACATTACATACACTAGCATTATTATCTTGACAACCAAAGATACATGAAAAAAACACAAGCGAAATACCAGTTTTAAAAAATCAGCTCATCTCTTCATTCCACAAAGCTAGTTACGGAAATGTTAAGATGAGTCTAGTAGTCAGTATCACGTAGTATTAAAGTACAGACTTGAGTTACACTGCCTGAATTTAAATTCTAGTCTTGCTGCTTTATTAGCTGTGCAATCTTGGGGAAATTTCTTAACTTTTCCTTGCTTCAGTTTTGTCATTTATAAAATGAATATAATAATTCAAATGTCTTAGCATTTTTTTCTGAAATTAAATAAGATAATCCACATATATGCTTAACTATTAATAAAATCAATTCAGATTTTAATGAACTCTGTAAACTACAGTCATCAGTTAATTTCAGCCTTCCAATTTTTTGTGTTATCAAAAAATTCCTTTGTATATGGAATATGGTGTAAAATAGCGGAAAGTAAATGTACCAAGATAGAGGAAATATGACTTCCACTTCTGGATTTAGTATGTGCTTGAATCCACCTACTGATTATTTGTTAGATGGGCACCGTATTTGCACAGAGCTCTCTTTGTTTCACTTTTCCCAGGAGTCTATCTTATCCTCTAGGCCTGGATGCCTTGTTCTAAAGAATCAGGCTAATTTTTACCTCCTTCCCTGGGTAAGCCACTTCTAGTATACTTTTGGAACCCCTAGAACATACCTATTAACTTCTAGTTTAATTCTTATTATATTCTCTGATGATTTGCTGATTACATACATAACTGTTTCCCCTAAAAGCAACTTAAGGGCAGGGAGTGTGTTTTTCAACTAGTTTCTATAGCACCTAATGGTTTGTGAACAATATATTTTTGCTAAACTTACATTCTGTAAAGAAAGATTGTAAGGGTAAAATGGAAAAATATAAGTGACGTTTTCCTGGAAACACATTAAATATAAAGTGTTTAACAATTATAAATGATAAAACCCAGCTTCAGAGATTTGAATTAAAAAAATTTTGTCATTATGTCATTGTAAATAGAAGAATCAAGGACAACCACTTCATTTTAATATGCCTTTCAAACCAAACAACATTACTAGTATATTAAATAGCTTAAAAAAGATCTGAGTCACCTTTTTAAGAGGCAGACACATCTCTAAGTTTTGGTTTATCATATTTTATTTTTATTTGAGGAGCAAACAATAAGCTGTTCATTTTACCTTCTTCCGTGATATGTATAAACACCCTAGAAAGCCTACAGCTTATGTCTGGGCTCCCAGTGCTGTCCAATTATAAAAGCAGTTATAAATATCTCTGCCCTGTTAATAAAATGCAGTACCACTTCTTCTTCTATTAATGTAGAGTATAAACTTTCCATTAGAAATCTTATGCTTAAATTAAAAAGAAAAATTTTAAAGCATTGTGTGAATAAAGGTTAAAAATTGTACAGATGAAACATATTTGGAAAATATTAGTTTCAATAATGTGAAATTTATCATTAGCATTGTCCGCATCTCATTTGGATATTTTGTCCACCTCTAACACATCTATAATCATCATTGTAATGATATTCTAGCAGATTGGAGAGATGAATCTTAGAGAACAGTTAGGGGACTATAATAGCATAAATTACCTTAGCTCCCACAATGGCTCTCTATTCCTTAATGAATAAAGCCTAGCTTATTTAAGAATTCAAGGATTATTTATACACTTTGAAAATTTTCCGGCTATATTATTTCTCCAAGATTCTGCTCTCAGATCCCAACATCTATTAAATGTTTATCTATTCTTTAAGACACAGTTCTATGATCCCATCCCCACCCTTTACTTCTGGCTTATAATTTTCTATTGTGTAGCTATTTCTGCATTATTTCCTGTGTGACAATTGTTATTCATTCATTTATTCATTTATGAAATCCATATTTATTGGTGTTCCTTTATGTAATTCACAGTGCTTGGCACTGGAGATTCAACTGGCAAGCAGAAATACATGGTCCCTGACAATCAAAATGTTCTAGAGAGGCAATGTGAAGTAAATAGCAGTTAGATTTTCCTTCATTTCTGTTATTACACCAGACATGCAGAAAATTTTACTCTTCATCACCTCCCTACCTCTACCCTATCTTCTTAAAGATCCTGCATTTGCCCTCTTTTTAAAAAGTTTATATCCAAAACAACTGCTAAGTAAGCAGTGGACCAGGTGACCGTATAATGTAGCCACTGGACTAGATAGAGATATAGTCTTCATGAAAACTAGGACAATAGAATTCCCTTTTCAGGACCTTGGAATCTGAACTCAGAATTATATTAGTCTTTGTTGGCACTTAAATTACAAGATTATAAAAAGCAGGGCACCTATTTAGCTAATTTCTACTATATTAATTAGAAAAATATCACTGTTGAAAAAGAAAGGCTAACACAGACTTGCTAGAACTAGAACATTGAGGAAAGTAACTTTTGTTCCCAACTGATTTCATTTTTTGGGAGCCTTGGCTACATTTCTGGTATTTTTCTGATACATTTTCTGATTTGCTTAAATTAAATGAGTTTGTGTGCCTTGCTACCAAATGGCAACTTGACAAATCTATCAGACAATGAGGTTGTAAGTAATAGGCCTTTGGGGAGAAAAGGTGGAACATTGAAGACAATGAAAATTCCTTCATTTGAAGCAGAGAAATGGTCTTACTTATAAATGGTAAAACACTTAGTAAACTATCTTCTGTATTTTCTTGGTACACATTAAGACTAGATTTACAGGAAAGGTGATGTGCCAGGCTGAAGGAGAAGAAGAGTATAACTTTGCAAGTGTGAAATCTCTTATGAAAAGCTCTATCTGCCTGTAAGCCATCTTAAATTCTAAAATTTGTAAAACCCAGAGCAAGAAATCAGTTAAATGCTATATTGAATTGCAGCTATTGAATTCTCTGCCCAGTTGTGCATCTGTGACAAAACTATAGTTTCACAAATGCATGGTTATGATTTTTGGAATAATATGAGGGAGAAGATGGAGGTAAAGGAGGAGCTTAATTTTACTAGGTTTTACCATGTTTTTCTTGTGGGCATGTCATGCTGAATAAACTTGATATGAATGTGATTTTGGATGTGGGGCAAAGTAGAAAGAAGAGACAAATAAACTTTAGGTCTGCGACCTAAGCATCTGGGTACATATAATGCCATAATTGAAATTGAGCAGATTTGAGGAACAAATATCAAGAACTGGATTTAGTTGTTTGAGGCTTAGGATGACTGTTAACAATCCAGTTTGAAGAGGCAACTGGTTTTATGGGTTTAGAGCTCATGGATGCATTTGGGTACAGAAATAAATTTTGGAGTTATCAGCAGAGAGATAATATTTAAAGCCAAGAGGAGGACTGAATAAGTGAGTGAGTGTTTAGGTGAGTGAATTTAGATAAGGAAGTCTAAAATTGTGCTCTTAGTTATTAAAGTGTCTTTAGTCATAAAGAAAAAGAAGCCAGCAAAGAACACTGGTAAGTATCATATAGTCAGAGAAGACTAGGGAAAAATGTATTTTAAGGTGTGAGTGGTCAACCATGTCATGTTTTACTAAGAAGGTGAGTAAGAAAACGATTAAACCAACCATATGATTTGGCAAGATGGATGCCATAAGTAACCTGAATAAAGAGACCTAAGCCTAACTTGAGTGGTCTTTAGAAACAAATAGGAGGAGAGAAATGGAGATAGTAATTATAGACAAAGAAATCTTTTGAGGAATTCTGTGCTGAAGAGTTATGAAGAAATATGGAGAAAAATCAGAGGTTCTTAGTTCTTATTTCTTATTTTTTTAAATAAAATAAAAAAGTAAATTTATATGCTGATAAAAATGATCCAGGAGGGAGAGAGGAACTGATGTTGCTGGAAATACGGGAGAATAATGGCAGAAGTGAAGACCTTGGGTAGGCAAGAAAGGATAGGATCTAGGGTAATAGAAATTATGAGTCACGTATGCACTCTAAAGTTTTCTAGCAGCCCCATTAAAGGCATAAAAGAAAATAACTAAATTTAATTTAAACAGTATGTTTATTTAATCCCAAATATCAAAATACTATTTCTATAGGTATTAATATAAAGTTTTTAAAATGTTTTTTTTCTTTTTATCACATTAAGTCTGAAATTTGATGTGCATTTGGTACTTATAGCACATATCTATTTGGATTTGTCACATATTAAGTACTCAATAATCACATAAAACTAGTGGCTACTGTACTGGACAGTGCAGATATAGAGCATAGTTAGAGGGTTTGGCATGAGATAAATGTATGGAAGTTTCACCCATTATAACAATAGGAAAAATTGAAATATATATCTATATATGAAAATAACTATGTTTGGTGGTGGGAATTTGAGGTAGTTCTCATCTGACTGTATATATTTTTAAATAATGTACGAAAAAGTGTTAGACTTTTAAGAGCAGAAAATAAGAATTGTAAAATGGCCATTTTGGAGACTAGAAAAAGGAGTCGATTAGGTTCTTTAGCTCCAGAGTATTGGAAATGGGTAAAGTCCTAGTTCAAGATTTAACTTAGCCACACAAGCCTAGGAGTAGTGGCCAAATTTGACTGTTGCTTTATAGAATGGCATGTCGTGGAGAAGTAGAACCTAATAGATATCTAATATTTGTTTGTGATGAGTGGAGACCTGTGAGCAAAATTTACTGTCGCAGGAAAAAAAATCCAACTATGATGAATAGAGGCCAGTGCTTGAACTCAAGTCACCATAGCTTCTCTATTTATCCCCTGGGTCTCGTATGAGGCATAATAGAACCAATTGGAAGAGGATGGCAATTTCCACTATGTGAACAGATAAGTGGAAGAATCTTCTTTGCAGAAAGAGTGAATGAAGCATGTGTAGAAAGAGGCAGAGAGGAGAAATCAAAAACCCCACAGAGATTTGAGAGAATAAGTTTGGTTTCAGTTAGTGATTTCAATCCCTTTACAAGTTCAGTACTTTTCTTGGTTTTAGGTTCCAAGACATAGCCCCTATTCTGCTACAAAATAAATCACTCCCCTTTTATTATCCTAGTTTAGTGATTTCTATGATTTGCAGCCCTGCCTCCCTCATATGTAGAGATAATGAGGTCCTGAGTTTAATGTGGATTTAGTGGGTCAGTTGTAAAGAATTACATCACAAGGGGCTGACTGAGGAGAAAGGCTTGATATGTGGTCATAGAGCAGAGAGAATTCATAATGCCTATCAGCTCATCTTATTTTAAAATTTATTTATTGACCCAATTTATACATCAACATTTAGAAAAAAATACCAAAGGCAAAATAAGAAAAATAAAAACACCTATAACTCTAATAAAAAAAAATTGATTACTGGTTTTTTTTTTTTTTTGTATCATTTACTGAATTGAATACAGGCATATCTCTGGTCATCATAGCTTCTTTTTCACCAGTATTAGAGAAGAGAGTTTCAATTAACATAGAAATACATTCTGTAAAGAACTCTCTGCATTTTCCTTGCTTCTTAACTCTTTCGACCTTATTATTTCATTTCCATAGGGAATTGTTATTTAGCCTTTGTTCCTTGAACTTTCTTCATTGCAGCTCTTTACAATACCATGGAAATGCAGGCATGCTCTTGAAATCTCAGTGAGAAATTCCACTTGGGCTCTTGCTGGATCCTGCACAGAAATAGAGCTGCTGCTGTCTGGGAGATTTCTAGACTAATAGCATCTTCAATTTCTTCAGCATTGAGCAATGCTTTTTTGGAAACTCCTTTAACACCTCAGCTTAGAGATGGTCTCTGGAACTGGAGTCCAGCTCAACAGAGCTGCCACTGTAATAATAACAACCAAAACAGAATCTCGGGAAAGAATAAAGAAAGCTTTTCAGGCTTTACACAGGGTTTCTGCAAAGGCTCTTCTTCTGAGTGAAGTAATTAGTCTGGAGTATTACTTGTCAACAAAACATCATCCCAAGAAGCTGGAGTTAAATACCGGAGAGTTTTGAAAACTGAACGAAGACTATCTCTATTTCAAAATCTTTGCTTTCAGCAGCTCCCATAGTTATGTAGTGGAAGAAGAATTTCCTTTGGACTTAGCAGTGTGAGAAGGACGGACTGTGAGAGCCTTTCTGAATAAGTCAATTTCCTACTACTGCATTAATGCAACCTATTCACCAGCCCAAAGAGGTATTCAATTTTGTTTTTACTCTGTTGAAAACTCTCTCGATGCTCACAGTGAGTCCGTAGGGGAGCAGTAACACTGCGAATCTGCTTCTCGACTTGAGGAAACTTCGTTGAATATGTAACGGGTGGCTGGGATGGGTTTTTGCAGAAGCCACATGCATCCAATATAAAGCCAGGCACGTTTTCCTCATCTACCTCTTTCATCAGCTAGCTTTCTTACTCTGTCAAATATGTCTGCACATGTGTCCAAATAGTACAGTTTATCTTAAATCATCCACATTTAGCAGACTGACCTATGTGCAGATGACAGTTTATGGTGTGAATTGGGGATTTTCTTTCTTATTACCCCAAGTGTATTCCTTACTCCTTTAACAAATACAATATGTCTGTAGTTTATTAAGCATCTGTGTATTTATTATATTGTATACTAGAATGATTCGTGAGATCAGGAACCATTTCTACTTGTTGACTCCTGACCCACCAATACTTGTGACAGTAGTTGGCCCACAAAAGTGTTTATTGAATGAACAAATTATTTGCACTCACATATTAAAACATCCTTACATAATTAGATATTACTATCTGTATTTTGTAAAAGGGGAAAGAAAGACTCAGGTAAGTTATCACTTAGAAGTCACATAATGAATGAATAAGAAAGAGCTGGGACTCAAACCCAGGTTTGTTCCTCTCTATCCTTCTATCCTACCCCACCATGCTTCCTCAAATAGAGCTTTGATGCGAAAGTCAACCTTTTTTTTTTTTTTTTTTTTCTGACAGGTTTAATGTTAGTTCCATGTTTTATTGCTTTGGAAGGAGCTGAGCTCAATTTCTTTGGCATTCAAAAATTAGAGTGAGACACTTGCCAATTTTTCTCTATTTTCTTAGGCAAAGGCAGTTTTAAGTTAATATGTTAACTCATTTGTTTAGGTTCAAGGTCCCTTTAGAAACTTAGTCAACTACTCCCTTTTCCCATTTTTATCCAGTAAGCCTGTCCTATTGCTCTACCCACCATATCCTGCTTTAAAGATCCACTTTCTAGGTGGCTACAAGGGTGAGAGACCTCCATACAGTTTCATAATGGTAACAGAATTTGGTTGACAGTCCCTTATGGAAGATTACCTGAAAAACTCCCACCTTTTAATAAGCAAAATTGGTCTGATTTAGGTTCTTTATTCATTTTAATTTCATAAAATCCTTTCCATAAAAAGTAACTAGATATTAAATGCCTAGATATTAGAGCCCCTGCTTCTATCCAGTTACTA
>NW_011888782.1:40174652-40176551 GCF_000151845.1 Pteropus vampyrus | reverse complement strand
AATTCCTAATTATCTCTATCCAGGTCTTACACATAATTCATCTTCAATTTTTAATGATGACAGCCCTCAGTTTCTTCTTATTTTAAATCTGAGCTTTGGCTGTGTTTTGTTACTTCTAGCTTATATGCTTTTTCCTATTTTTTTATCACTTTTTTTTTTCTCAAACTTTTGGTAAGTATGAGTTTCAATCTGATTTAAGGAGCTCAAGGGAAATAGATTGCAATATCTAAAGATTGTAGCTAATTGTGCAGGGCAGTCTAAGAAATAATTTGTGAGGGAAATGGTAAAGAGCGTGAAACTGAGGGCTGGAGTATTATGGAAAATAAAAAGTTAGACGGCTAAATTGAGATAATCCACAAAGTCATCACTATCATCCTAGTTTTGTAAGGCAGGAAACTAGAAATTTTTCTTGCCTCTTTATAACTTACTTCCATTATTTTCAATGACCTGTCAGTTTTACCTATAAATATCTCGTGAATTTGTTCAATTATCTTTACGGCCTCTATGTTAGTCTTGTCAAGGGCCCTAGCATTACCTTTGTGGAATCTTATAATAACATCCTAACTGTTCCTCATTCATTTATTTATTTGTTTATTAATTTATTTAAAAATTATTGAAGACCTATGGAGAAATACTGTAATACACAAGAAAAATATTTTCTTTGCCTTAATGAATTAAGGTGGTTTAGTAGAAGAAAAATTCTTTAAATAAATATGCCAAGTAAAGTGTGATGAATACTGTGACACAGAAAGCAGCAGGACTGGCCTTTTCTATCTATGACTTCTCTATCACATCTAAGGTAGAATTTTTAAAAATGCAAATGTACATGTTATTGCCGTGATTAAAATGGCTCACCTTTGCTCTTCAGATGAATGCTCCTTAGTATTGCTTCAGGACCTTCATGTTCTGGTCTCTGCTTACCTCTCTTACCTCTTCTCACCTTTCCATTCATTTCTTTTAGGTTTCTTCTTATTATGCCGTTTCTTACCTCAAGGCCTTTTCAAATGCTCTCCTCTCTTCCTGAAAATCTCCTCTCCATCCCCCTTCACCCTTTCTCTTTTTCAGTATCAGTTTAGATTTTATTTCCCCTGGAAAACATTCCCTAATCTCTTATCTAGGTTTGGAGACCCAATGCTCTGCTACCATAGCAACCCCTATTACCCCACCATAGCCTTTACGTCCCACTATAAAGCCTTGTTTAATGTTCTGTTTCTTCTGTTAAGCCCTAAGTTCTATGTCTGTTCAAGTTAGTTGTATCTCTAAGGATTAGTAAAATGCCTAGGTAAAGTACAGAAGAAATAAATGAATTCATTTCATTTGATGTCATCATTATGTGTCCACTTTTCCTCCTGAGAGTCTTTCAAATTAGTCCCATCCTTTCACCCTCTTCTACCTCATTAGTTCAAGTTTCCATTATAACAAGACTCTCCAAACCATCATTGTACCTTTAATTGATGTGACTTAGTCCATCTGTATGTTTTAGCCAGAGTGATCTCGCCAGGAGGTGAATATGATCATACTATCATATTGCCTTAAGAAAGCATTTGAGGCTTCTTATTGCCTAAAGCATAAATCTCCAAATTACTGAATGACATAATAGGTCCTTTAATATTTTCTTGAGCTCTCTGAAGTTACTGTTTCATGCTCTTCAACACTTCCCTTTTTTGTTCCTATTATTCTATTAATTGTCTGTTTGGAAAATTTCTATTTATCTCAAAGAACTTTCTCATCTGTATCTTTTCATTCTGAGACACTCCCCCAATGCTAAGGAAACTTAGTCTTCCCCTCCTTTGTGCTATCAGTGTGCACTGCATATGTCTCTATTAAAGTGCTTTGTGCATGCTATTTCATATGTTCAAATAGCTTTTTCTTCTCTCCTACTAGATCATTCTTTTATTC
>NW_011888782.1:40166950-40174602 GCF_000151845.1 Pteropus vampyrus | reverse complement strand
ATGATCATACTATCATATTGCCTTAAGAAAGCATTTGAGGCTTCTTATTGCCTAAAGCATAAATCTCCAAATTACTGAATGACATAATAGGTCCTTTAATTTTTTCTTGAGCTCTCTGAAGTTACTGTTTCATGCTCTTCAACCCTTCCCTTTTTTGTTCCTATTATTCTATTAATTGTCTGTTTGGAAAATTTCTATTTATCTCAAAGAACTTTCTCATCTGTATCTTTTCATTCTGAGACACTCCCCCAATGCTAAGGAAACTTAGTCTTCCCCTCCTTTGTGCTATCAGTGTGCACTGCATATGTCTCTATTAAAGTGCTTTGTGCATGCTATTTCATATGTTCAAATAGCTTTTTCTTCTCTCCTACTAGATCATTCTTTTATTCGTAGTGTTAAAATCCAAGGCTTAATTACAGTTTTGGCTACCCCAGAAATGGACTCTTAAACCAGCCATTTAAGAACCACCTGATTAACACTAGTCAGGCAATCTGCCTGGCAGCCCATAAAGGAAATTAACCTTGTAATAACCAACTCGTGCTTTTGCTTAGTGTAACTTCTTTGTTCCTGCTTCCTTCTGCTAGTAAAAGTCTTTCGTTTCGCACAGCAACTCAGAACTCCTTTCTGTTTGTTAGATTGGTTGCTACCCAATTCATGAATTGTTAAATGAAGTCAATAAGATCTTTACATTTACTTAGTTAAATTTTATTTTTTAACATTAGCATCTAGTGTTTTTATTGAATGAAAAAAATTGAAAATACAGAGCAAATTGCTGTAACAGCTGTGAAAGAGTTAGAGATAAAGTATATTATAGCTGCATTATCTACCATACTTTTGGCAAAAGACAATTCCTCTAGTTAGTTACTGGCACAGAAAGAATCTAGACTGCAACATTGTCAGTATGTCATCTATGACTAGACGATGTTCTCGACACAATGTTCACTGCCCACCTTAGGGATGAAGATATGCCATTAGGATCACAACTGTGGTAAGCTCATTCTTTGCATGTCTTTACAAATATACCTCTGGAAGTGCAGTGGGGCCAGGAGCAACTTCTATAGCTTCTCCTTCTCTAGAAGACATAATAATAATATTTGTTATTAAGAGTTCACCTAGATACTTTGGTAACCAGAATTTTGCTGCAATATGGTTCAAAAGTCACTCTAACAATATATAATTCCTGATATTAAGAATGAACAAAATAAGCAACACAAACAAAAAAGCATGTGAAAAGCATGTACCTTTTCTGCAATCAGTGTCAGGATGGGCATAGGTTGTAATTCAATTAATTATTTGATTAATGTACCATCTGCTAGTGTTCACTGACGTCCCTGCCATGAGGAAGGACAACAAAAGTTAGAATATTACCCTTATTGTTGGTAATATTTGCATGGGATTAATCACATTTCAATGAAACTCTTATCCTCTAATTTAATAATTTATATAAATCCTATAATTCCCAAGGACTGGAAGAACATTCACAGCAAAAGAGACATATAAAAACCTATAAACATTCAGGAAATATACAGCTAAAGGTGGATTGCTTGTGTAATCTCTGAGTAACTTTAATGGACATAGCTTTCTTTTCATTCTTAAGAAAGAGGAAGTCTAATTTATGAAGCACTATCCCAAATTAACTATGCAACAGCTTCTATTATCATAGGTTCTACCTAAAATGGATCACAGCATGAAATGTGTTTCCCAAACTGAAGTCAAGGTCAAAACATAATTTTGAGGTATGGCTTACATGGAGTTTATAAAGAGAAGTTCGATTGCAAAGAAATATACTTAGTTGAAAAGGGAGTTCTAATAGGGTTAGGGTTAAAATAACTCTGCCAAACATGCTAGCAGCCAGACAGATTTTGAAATTGTTAGCCTGAGTTATTTTCTTTCTATTACCTTTTAAAGTTCAAAAGGTTTGACTTAGTCCAAAAACTACTGGGGAAATGTCAAATTGCCCCTTGGTGTAGTTCAACAATCACTAAGGCTTCTCATCGTAGAGAGAAATTTCCATTTCAAAAACACTTTTCTTATTTCTGATGGAAAGAAACAGAGATTATGTATTTAAAACTCTTGTTTTCAGATGAGCATAAAGATATGCAGAGAATTATAAAATCAGTTGGTATAAGACCACACTAAAAATATATATGTAACCAGATTCTCTGAATGGAACTATTCTATTCCATACATGTTCGCATCAGCAAAACAACTCATAAGTTAATCTTTAAAGAAGATAAGCTATGAATTAAAATTAAAAACAAAACAAAACCTACAATACCAGGAAGTATGTGTTAAGTACTAAGGAAATATTACATTTGAAATAAGAAAGTGAAAGGAAGAACTCAAATTAGGAATCTGCAAAACAAAGAACTGGAGTAGATGGACAGTGCTGCCAGAGTTCCATATTGTGTAGACACAAGGACCTGTGAAGTCCTTTACCGGGATAAGGCACAATTCTGGCTTTCATCTAAAGGTGAAATGCTTTCATCTGCAAAACCCAATTTTTATTAACCACTTGTTTCTTTCAGACTTTTTCTCCCCTTTTGTCTGGTTCGCCCTTCTCTTGCCTTAACTCTTCAACTTTAAGGAGTGATTGATAACTTTCCTGGAAATCGAAATTTAGTTCTACTTCCTATTTCCTGATTTTATATCTTCCTTTGGCATGGTGCCTCTTAATCTTATGGTGAGGAGTTATTTGGCTCAGCTCTTGGGCTTCCCGTGCATATGTGTTGTCCTTGCATATGTGCTCTGGATGCTTACTGAGATAGTTACTGCAGACTTGGCCATGTGCAAAAAATGCCTAGTGTTGTTAGGCAGTGGAATAAGTTTTGTCTGTAACTGGCATGTATCCTTTCAAGCTTTCAAACTTTCTTTAACATTTTAAACTAGTTTTGATTTTTAAAAAATCCAAAAATGTTTTGAAAACTTTCTTGCTTTTATAAGCAGAGTATGATGAGCAAAATTTAAGCATTTCTTGATGATTCATTTTAATTTTGAAATTAACTACTATGCCACTATATAAAAGAGTGTAAAGTGCTACACTAAATGGTCTCAGACAGCTATATATTTTGCATCCTTATGTCATAATTATTTTCTGTTTCTTTTCAGTTGGTAAGCTATCTAGTGAGCTATTCTCCCAGATCTCCATGACTTCTTTTATAATATGTTGTTTGGGTTTGGAAAACCAGATAACCAAACTGATTAAAATGATGTCTCTCATACAAGTAGTCTCTGAGTGATGTTTACGAATTTTCCTTTTAGAAAAATGCAAAATACTGAATTCCTGAATACTGTCATTTAGTGGGACTGTTTAGAGGTCTTACAAATTTACCTATTTCTGGAAATCTTAAGTCCCCAAGCCCTCTAAAAGTGGTATAACTTAATAATGTTTTCATATTATAAATCAAAAAGGAGTCAATATATTGTAATGGGGCCAGGTAGACATGGATTTGAATCGTGTTTCTGCCATGTGCTAGCTTGAATAAATCACACAGCACTTATGAGTTTCATTTTAGTCATCTGCAGAGCAGTCATAGTAATGGCCAAGGATCTTATGAAGTATAAATCAAATGCTGTATGTGAAATTCTTGGTGCATATGAGGGGCTTTAAACTTGTTAGTTATTAGAGTGATTATAGGGAGACTGCTCTTTTATGAGGCCAAAACCCAGCTCTACCACATACCTTGAAGAAAAAGATTACACATAGCACCTGGGGTGGAATAGAATGGTACACAGAGTTTATTTCTGCAAAACCAAATCATACTGTTTACCATATATAAAACCATATTTGAAAGTCATCCTTTTTCAGTTTTAACTATCTTTATTTTTAAAATTCTTACATTGGAAATCTCTGTAGATTTCCTCTTTAGACTGATGGTTTAGTAATGACCAGATGGCCAAGAATCCAGAACCAATCTTCCTCCCTCCAAATTATTACCTTTTCCAAAAGATAATTTCAGTGAGGAAAGCCTGTCAAAGTCCAATGAGAGTAATTAATTCCAGGAGGTCAGACAGGCAGGCCAGATTTAAAAGACTGTAAACCCGAATGGTACTGGTTTAAAAGGCAGCATTATCAACCTCCCCACTCTCCCCTTCCCTCTGGTAACCATTAAAATGTTGTTCATGTCCATGAGTCTCTGTTTGTTTGTCTTGTTCATTTGGGGTCAAATATGTGGTGACAGAAGGAAATTTAACTTTGGGTGGTGAACAGTCAATGCAATATATAGATGATATGTCGTGGAATTGTACACTTGAAACCTATGTAATTTTATGAACCAATGTCACCCCAACAAATTTAATTGAAAAAAATAAAAGGCAGCATTAGTTCTTTGGTTGATGGAGTAATCACTTTGTTGCTGCTTTGGAACATCTTTCCAGGCTGCTAAAGCAGCTGAAGCCTGTGAATATAGCTTCTGAGGCAGTCCGGAAGGCTTTTAGAGACTAAGAACCCTGTCCTCTCACTTGGATTCAAGAGTCCACCTCTAGCCTGCCCCAGGGTTTTCTTTCTCAGCCTTTGAAATGTATTTACCTTTTTTTAACCTAAGAACAGAGGTCAGTAAAGTATAGCCTTGTGTCAAATCCATTTTGTACATCCTGCAAGGCAACAATGGCGGTTACATTTTTAAGCAGTTGAAAAAAAATCGAAAGAAGAGCGATATTTCATAACAAATTAAAAGTATTTAAAATTCAAATATTTGTGCTCATATATAAAGTTTATTGGAACACAACCATGCTCATTTATTTATGTATTATTTATGACTTCTTTCTCATGGCAGAGTTCAGTGAACTCTGTGAAAGAGACTACTCTCAAGGCAAAACCTAAAATTGTTATTATCTGAATGTTTACCAAAAAAAAAAAAAAAAAAGTCACTGACCCTTGTCCAAGAGGATTGCTTGAATCTGTCACTATACCTCAGCAGCATCCCTCTGTTTACCCTCTTTTTTGTAAACAAGACCTTCTTGTAAACAGCAATAGTTATATATATATTTGCTTTAAAATAGTACATTTAATGAAGGGTATTAAACACTTTGCAGATATGACTGCAGTACTCCAGTGTGACATTAATTGCTGAGTGTCGAATCCCCTCATTTTGAACGACAGCACTGAGTTTAATCATGACCACATTCTCAGAAAGCATTCAGCAATAAAGTCCTCGTGGACGTTGCCTCTGACTACATCACAGCTCTGAAAGCCACATGGTGAATTTGTTTTGTCACCACACCCTTGGGAATGCTTAACAATATACCTGAGTTAATATTTGTTATGGCTTAAGTCATGTACTCTCCTTTATCCTGGGGAGAGGGAATGACAATGAGAAGGAACACTCTGCTCCACACTGTGAAACTGCCAGGAAAGGGAGAAAAAACTATAATCATTCACTTCTTCTGTAAGAGGCAGGAGAGAAGGAATAACCAAGAAACAGATTTATTATATGCCCTCTGTGCAGAGTGCCCCATGTTTAATTTAACTAAATACACATACACAAAAAAGGCACAGCCATTATTCTGTAGGAGTCTGAGCCTGAAACCAGAATATGAAGGTCAGATTAGTGGGCATTTGTAACTACACAATGAAATGCTCAGGCCTGCTGCTCTGGGTAGTCCTGTTGGCTCATTCCTTCTCTTTACTGCATCTCTGCTTCAAAGGTTGCTGGTTGTGGAGTACTGCTGGTGGCCTCAAGATATCTTTTTGCCTCCAACCCCTTTGTTCACTCTGGACCTTTACCAGGAAGACCTTAACTACTACACCCTTTAGACAAATTCTGGGCAAGATTTGAACTCAGAAAAATTTCCACTTAAAAAAAATGTCTGTTTTGAGTCTTCCAAAGAGACTCATCTTCCAATTTCTTATTAGTATTTCAATCATCGAGTGTAGCCTCCTTATATATCCAGCTTATATAAAAAAAAAAAAATTTATTTGTGCTAGTCTTAATTCTTTAATTTAATATAAACTCTTGAGGTCAATTAAATATTGGATCTGTGTTTCTAATTGAAAAGTCCTAGCATTCTAGCATTTATAGATACACAGACACGGCTTTTCCTCATTATTTGCAGTTTATGAATTCAGTTATTAAAATTTATTTGTAGCTCCAAAGTTAGTACATATAATACTTTCATGATCATTTATGAACATGCAGTAAGTCCATGAAAAAATTGAGTCACCTGATGTACATGCTCGGCTCTCATACTGTAAACAAATACTCTTTTTATGGTCTAATTACTGTCATGTTTTTGGCTTTTTTGGTACTTTTTGTTGATCATTTTATTGTTTTAAATAACCCCAAGCATAGTATAGAAGTGCTGTCTGGCATTCCTAAGTGCAAGAGGCTGTGATGTGCCTTAGGGAGAAAACATGTGTTAGATAAACTTCATTCAGGCATGAGTTATAGTGTTGTCAAAGATGTTGACGAATCACAATATATACATATCAAATGAGATGTCTAAACAAAAACACACATAAAATTGGTTTATGTATTGATCAGTTGATGAAAATGTGACCAGAGGCTCACAGGAACCTAACCTTGTATTTTCCCTAGTAGCAATTGTTTAGTGTCTACTAACTTGGTGTTCGCAGTGACTTATCGAACATAATACTGTGAATAATGAGAACTGATATACGTATAAATATATACGTATATTTAATTTCCAAGAAAGCTGGGGTTAGTGGTGGCTTCTCAGGCATTTTGTCTGTATACCCTATGAACCTATGAGCTCACAATACCTAAGTCTTCATTTGCTCATTTTTTTCCATTCTATGACTGCTGTCCCCTTTCTAGAGATGTTCTGCTGACATTGGGTTAATAGACAAACAACTGGGATCAAAAGTAGCCTGCTGTTTGGGATATTGTGAAATGATGTGTTGCTACCTGTCTGTTGTCAAACCATAGTTTTCTCTCCATTTCAACATGAATTGACAGCCCGCTTTTACCTTAGTATCAGTTGCTATAGTGAAAGGAATAATTGGCTTTAAATATGAAGATGACAATTACGTGGCTCACTGGCCCCTCTCCCTTCTCCTTGTTCATGGCACATGTTCCTAATTGCTCATGGTTCTCCTGCTGCATACTGATGTGATTATAGAATCATTCTCGGCACAGTGCCATAGGCGGTCACTAATAATGGATTGAAGTGGGGTGCTGATTGAAATTGTTCCCTGTAACAGTAAGTGTAACATATTCTCTTCTGCTTTGATAGACTCTAAATTGTGTGCACAGTGTGGATTTTGTGATACTCAATAAAAACCTTCTAGTCTTGAATGGGCTGTATATTACCAGGTTATCCCGTATGATACAGGATTATAGCATGAACTTGTATTGGCTCCTGTGATTAGGCAACCTTCACAGTGCACAGAGGGAGGCGCTCATGGTAACCAATACCTATACTGCCACCAGTCGACATTTCCAAGAATGGAAGTTCATCCTGCTGCCTTTCATTGCAAAGAAAAGTGAACTTGTATTGGCTCCTGTGATTAGGCAACCTTCACAGTGCACAGAGGGAGGCGCTCACGGTAACCGATACCTATACTGCCACCAGTCGACATTTCCAAGAATGGAAGTTCATCCTGCTGCCTTTCATTGCAAAGAAAAGTGAAGTTAGATCAGAGCAAAAATTTATTACTATTGTGCATTATTGTTCTCTATCGTTTTTTCTCC
>NW_011888782.1:40139038-40166900 GCF_000151845.1 Pteropus vampyrus | reverse complement strand
TTAATAGACAAACAACTGGGATCAAAAGTAGCCTGCTGTTTGGGATATTGTGAAATGATGTGTTGCTACCTGTCTGTTGTCAAACCATAGTTTTCTCTCCATTTCAACATGAATTGACAGCCCGCTTTTACCTTAGTATCAGTTGCTATAGTGAAAGGAATAATTGGCTTTAAATATGAAGATGACAATTACGTGGCTCACTGGCCCCTCTCCCTTCTCCTTGTTCATGGCACATGTTCCTAATTGCTCATGGTTCTCCTGCTGCATACTGATGTGATTATAGAATCATTCTCGGCACAGTGCCATAGGCGGTCACTAATAATGGATTGAAGTGGGGTGCTGATTGAAATTGTTCCCTGTAACAGTAAGTGTAACATATTCTCTTCTGCTTTGATAGACTCTAAATTGTGTGCACAGTGTGGATTTTGTGATACTCAATAAAAACCTTCTAGTCTTGAATGGGCTGTATATTACCAGGTTATCCCGTATGATACAGGATTATAGCATGAACTTGTATTGGCTCCTGTTGTGATTAGGCAACCTTCACAGTGCACAGAGGGAGGCGCTCACGGTAACCGATACCTATACTGCCACCAGTCGACATTTCCAAGAATGGAAGTTCATCCTGCTGCCTTTCATTGCAAAGAAAAGTGAAGTTAGATCAGAGCAAAAATTTATTACTATTGTGCATTATTGTTCTCTATCGTTTTTTCTCCTCCAAATCTGATTTCTTAGATTGGAATATAGTATCTTCATTTATAAGGAAGCTCAATGCAAACTTTATTGCGTTTCTTTTAATATATTATAAACTCAAATTTAGAATTTACTTAATTGCTATAAAATCTGGAGGATGATACTGGAGGCTATAAGGATATTCTGAATAAATGAATAAAGGATATTTTAAATAAATAAGATGCATAGAGTGGCTTTTGATGGGATATGTTTAATTTTCTAGTTTTAAAAAAATGGCTTGGATTTAAAGAACGCATTCAGGAATGCATTTCCCACATGTTGAGGATATCTTGGGCAGATGACTTAACTATTCCGGTATTAGAAATATTCTTTTTTTCAGATTTAAGAAGTTCAGTTTAATAGAGAAAAAGATTAAAATTCTGTCCCCCATGCAGCTGAAAGTTCTGCCTCTCTCCAGATCAGGCCTGATCAAAGAGTCTCCAGATCAGTAATGGAACAACTTTGTGGATTCAGTATTCCTTGCTTCAACTCCTTCTGCTGCTGCTGCTGCTTCAGGTTCCTCTAGGTAGAAGGAGAAGGGATATTAAGAGGAAAAGACAAAATATTGCTTGCCTGGTCTCTGTTATGCAGTACTCACTCATGGAGGACTTTTGTGGACATTTTCTTAAACACTCTTGACTCCCAGTCTGTCGCATCTATGCTGAAGACCTCTATCCTGAAACTTACAGTTCTCCATCAGCTCCTGCCCAGGGATTTCTCTGGGGTCCTCTCAGGCCAGCAAGAAGTCCTTAATGGCAGGATCCTTTCAAAAAGGATCTAGTCCAGGTCTCTTCTGAAATGTCTACTTGGCTTTTAGGGAAACTCATGTATCCTTATTCCACCAAACTCTCGATATGTGTGCCATTCATACAGTTCTCTTCTCTCCTTGCTTTTAGACAAGAATCATACACTGGTCTTTATGTTCCCCAATTGCTGAGGGACACATGCCGAAATTTCCAAAGACCTCTTTAACTCTATACAGCCATGGTCCTATAGAGGTGTCTTAGTCCATTCAGGATTCTATAATAAAATGCCATAGACTAGGTGGCTTATAAACAATATATATTTATTTCTCATAGTTCTGGAGACAGGGAAGTCCATGATTAAAGTGCTGGCAGATTTGATATCTGGGCCAACTTCTTGAATCATAGACAACAGTCTTCTTGAGGTATTCTCACATGGCAGAAAAAATGAGGGAGCTTTCTGGGATTTCTTTAATAAGGACACTATTCTCATTCATGAGGTCTCCACTCTTTGTGACTGAATCATGTCCTGAAGGCCCCACTTCCAAATATCATCATACTGAGGATTGGGACTTCAATATATGAATTTGGGGGGCACACATTCAGTCTATAGCAGGTGCATCCAACCCACAGTCCCCAAACTCCTAAAATATTAACAGTGGAGGTCAATATTCTTTCCTTGTGATTGACTCTCAATTTTTTCTTTTTTCTTTTTTTTCCCAGAGTGTGGTTTGTTGCCTCCTTTCCCTTAGCTTGGAGTTATAAGACATATCTCTCCTCACTTCCATTGTAGGAAGGGAAGAAAAATGACACAGTACTCTATTTATATTAATTCTCTTCCATTATTCTTCTCTGATCAGTCTGTCTTGAATTTCTTATCTTTCCTTATGTAGGGCAGAGGTGGACTATAGGCTAAGGGTTGTAAAGCTGATTTTGTCCAGCACCTAGAATGTCCTATGGCGAAACTTCATGTGTGATCCATTATCCCAATCTCTGAAACCTCATTAGAAAACCAGAAACCTAATACAACATGCACAATTGTTATGACTGAATGTGTTTCTCAACAAATTCATACATCAAACCTCTGTCCCCCAGTGTGATGGCATTAGCGGGTGGGACCTTTGGGAGGCAATAGGATTAAATGAGGTCATTAGAGTGGAGCCCTCATTAATGGGATCAGTGTCCTTATAAGAGCCACAAGAGAGCTTGCTTTCCCTCTCTGCTCTCCACCATGTGAGGGTATAAGGAAAAGTCTGCAGTCTGCAACCCAGAATAAGACTCTCACCTGAACCCAATCATGCCTGCACCCTGATCTTGAACTTCCAGCTCCCAGAACTATGAGAAATAAATTTCTGTTGTTTATAAGCTACCCAGTCTATGGTCATTTAACTGTAGCATCCTGAGATAACTAAGAAAACAGTGTACTTGTAAAGCAAGCCAAGCCCACTACTATTCAGGTTGGTTTTACATTACTTTTATAGACTCCCAGGAGAGATAAAGATCATAGATGTCAGTTAGGTCACCCACATGATAGTTTGATTTCCTCTGCAAGATCCCTATCAATAATTCATTTAGCCTCAACACCTCCAGTTATAGTGACAACTCATTGTATTTAGGAACAGTTCTAGTTATAAGTCTGTCCATGTATCAAGCCAGAGTCTGTTTTGCTAATTTTTCTCCAACATTCCTCTTTATTCTGCTCTCTGAAGCTAAACAGAACAAGCTGTTCTCTCTTTTTCACATGAGAATCTTAAACTATCTAAAGAGAAAACAGATGTTTTTCTTCTTTTCTTCTTTGAAGACTCAGCATTCTCATTGACTCCAATTGTTCCATAAAGAGAAGGTTTCAAATCCTCTCTATAGAGTCTACTTTGGGCACAATTCATTGTCTAGGAGGCATTTGACTTAGACCACATAGAATGGGAGAACTGTCCCCCTTATTTTTGGACACTCTGCTTCTAAAGTCTACTCCTTCCACCTCTGAGAATCCTATTCATTCTTTAGAATTTAGACATCTCTCTGTATATCTCTCCTTTCCCCTTCCTCTGTTTTAAAATATCTATCTGTCTGTCTATCTATCTATCTATCTATCTATCTATCTATCTATCTATCTATCTATCTACCTACCTACCTATCATCTACCTACCTATCTATCATCTATCTATCAATCATCTATCATCTATCTATCTGTCTTAATTTTGGCATATATCAATTGAATGGTAATTTTATTCATTCATTCATTCATTCATTCATTCATTATTATTTTACATTTGTTTTCCCTCTAAATGCTAAGCTCCTTGAAATAAGGACAATGTGTTATTCATCACTGGATTCCACTTATATCTGACTCAAGCTAGAGACTTGGTAAACAATGTTGAATGAATAGATGAGTGACTACAAACTAAGACTCCCTGCAGCCTTTTTAGCAGTTGTATCATCTGATTGATTCATGCCGAATGCCTTGTCAACTTATGTTTCTGAGATCTTTTCACTTTTTCTCAACTAAACCAGGTTTTCTCCATTACATTTATACCTAGGTATTTGTATTTTACCCTTATGAATGTATTAGAGAGTTAAGATCTGAAAAGTATATTTTAATTAAAAATATTTCCAAATCATTTAAAGAGTAGACCTCATGTTAACTCATGATACAATAAGGACTTAATGAAACTTGATTTCTTTTAGCCAGTCTTTCACTCTTTCAGATTACCTTTCTTCAGGGAGATTTTATTAATTATTTATATAAAACTTCCTCAAATGTCAGACAACCGAGAACCTGAGAATCAGCTAACAACAAGGCAAAGCAGACTTTTTGGTTTTGCTTTTGTTCTGTTTTGATAGCATAAAGTACAGTGGGAGAAGAAAGAACTTCTCATTCCTATTTCCGAGCCCCATGTTTTGGACAGTGTGATCCATTTGTTGGTTCACATTCATTGCATGTCAAATAAGTTCTTTTACAATGTTTCTGTGTCTTTACCTCTCTAAAGATCAGATCAACTTGTTCATTTTTTAAAGCAATCATTTGGCACAAAGTGCTGCATAATGAAGTCTGAGCAACCAAAGTATGTTTTCAAGCATAGAATACCAGAGAGATATAGTGGAAACTCATTTCTCCATATGAGATTTTCTATTCCTTTGAACTCTCCTTTATTCCTTCTTTTTATGTGGTTGTGGGGGAAAAATACAAATAAAAACAATCCTGATTAATTCCTTCCATAATTTCTATTGCACATTTACTAGATGCATGGAGTTTATGGCACGTCAGATTTTAAAGTGTATGGTGGGGGAGCTGTGCTAAAAAAAAAACTTGTTCTATTTTAGCCATTTATCACACAATTATTTTTCCATTAACCGTGTCATTATTTACTGTATGCTCAAGTGTCCTTTGTTTCTTTTCTGGATCCATTCTCACCCCCAACCCCACCAGGAAGAAATGCTTCTAATTATATAATGAATCTCCATCAAAAAATCAGGTCAGGTTAGTTAAACTATTGGACTTGGCAATTTAAAGTTTGTCATTGCAAGTGCCTGAGAACACAAGAAAGTATGAGAAATGAAAGTGAAGAATCACATAAAGATTAGTGGAACACCTTGGAATGAGTCTGAAACAGCTTTGTTTGTGGTCTAAACCATTGCTTTCATATTTTTAGAGCATTTATCTGAGGGTCTTTTTTACAACCAAAAGCAATTTCTCAGACTCCTTGATGATTATATTCACTAAAAACAGAAGTGTGTTCCAGCAATAGTTTGATTTTTATTTATGTGTCATTAACATTTTAAGTAGTTTTCCTCTATTTCTTAGTCCCTATAAACTCCCTAAATTCAAATTTTGCATTCTCTCTAACATTCAGCACATTGTTGGTTCTCAATAAATGTTTCACAGTTGGGATACTTATGTTTAACAGCTGCAACACTGACTCCAAGGACAGCTGCATTTTAATGGTGTGTGAAATGATTTATATGTAAGCTGCTAAAACTCATAACTAAAGCACTTAGCACTTAGGCTCCTCTGGGAGGAAAGGTGATAGATTAAGGTAAAATGATATTATTATTTAATTCCGAAAGAGGTAAATTACACTGGCAAAATGCTATTTGATGTTGCTGGCAAACCACCGTGGTCTAAAGCTTCGCTCCCGTCAGGAAACAGGGTCCAGTGGTTGGAGCTGTGGTGTAGGAGGCAGGAGTCCTGGGTACTATTTCTGGTTAATTTGCTGACTTCCTGGGTGACCTTGGGCAACTCACTTAACCTCCCCATGCCTCAGTCTCCCTCCCTAGGAATTGAGAGGGACAAAACTTTTGAAGATTCTGCTCTAAAGGGGCATTTTAAGAGCATAACTTTGACATATTTTGTTTGTCAATAGAATTTTTGCAGTAATGGCTGATTTGTTTTTCTCTCAGCTGCACTGTCGGCTGTAAGAAGGCAGAGCATATTAATATGCCTTCAGCCAGAACACACGAAGTGAGTGCTCAGAGTGGCCATGGGCTCAGGATTCCATTTTTCAGAACGGCACCCTCCCGCCTCATATCACTGACTCAAGGCTCTTTGAAGCCACACCTGTCCATGCACAATTCTTATCACTTTGTCCTTACCATTTTTTTTTATAGCTTTTGAAGAAATGAAAAAAAGTACTTTGAATTCATGGTAGTGAAAACAGTCTGGATTGTGGATCAAATTTGGCAGTAATCTGTTCATGTGTTTGGGAAAAATAACAAACAAAACCCCAAATTTAAAGCTTCTGCTGAATCTTGAATTAACAAGTGGAAGATAATAATAAATGGTCCTTATCTTTGTCTATTTCAGCTTGATAAGCCCACTGAATGAAGATGTTATTTAGTTGGAAGAGATAGCATTTCCGATAGTGTAGGACTATATCTTGAATACTGACCACTTTTCTTCACTCTAAATTCCTGGAATGCCTCCTTAGGCTACCGTATTCCTGACAAACTAGGTGGACGTATAGCAATTCATTCACTATCTGTCAGAAATAAGTTCTTTAGGAAATTGGTAGGTATGAGATATGAGGTATAAAGAAGAAAAAGAGAGGATAATATCAGTATATAAAACATATTCGTTTTTCTCAATAAATAGACTTAAGTGTTTTAATGAAATTCTTTCCTGATGACTTCTTATCATTTATCAAAATGTTCTGGGTTTTTCTTGGAGTGTGGAGACTGTCATTGACTTGGATCCTCATTTAACTATCTTTAGAAAGACACATACTTAAATAGTGCAGTGCTCCAGTACAGGAAAGTTGAAGTGACTTTGAAGGATATTAGGAAAACGTGATATTAAAGGTGGAAAAAAAGTTTATGTGGGCAACATAAATGCACTCAGCTACTTTTTTGAGTTTTTAAGTTATAGCTACTGGGTTACCATTATAATTTTCTTTACGGATGGTAGTTATAAAGTATACTATGATTTAATGCTATTTTGTGATTTTTTAAAAAAGCATATTATTTCAAATTTGTTCTTTATATATCATGTGCATGTGTACTAATTTATGAGACTCTCACATATGCATATTGAAAGGAAAACAAAAAAATGATTAGTCATTTATTTCTAGCTTTAGTCAAGAAATTCATGATGCAATGAAAATAACTTTTAACTGTAAAAACTATTTTTAAGAATAAATTCCCACAGGAAAAATAAGTTTGATATTGTTAGTCTAAAACTCTGATTATAGCAAAATATTGTCTAGAACTCTATTTTCTTACATTTATCATTGCTTTTATGATTGTTTTGGTAAATTTGGGGTTTCTTATAACTGTAACTTTCAGATTTTGGCAGAAGAGGCAATATGTAGTAAATGCCAACAAATTTTCATCAGAAAAAATATGTGCACATATAATACTTATACTTAATAGAGATAATAAGAAATATAAAGATTGTATGACAAATTAAAAGCTAGGCAAGGAAACAGTTGCTAAAGATTATTAAGAAATTTCAATGTTGATTCAATATGTTTATTATGAAGGTATTTGAGGAGACATTGATACATTAGTTAATGTTGGTGAATGTAAGTGTTAACTCATAGAATAGATAGTAAAGAAAGCGATAGTACAAACATATCATTGAATTTTATAAAATGCAGGCATTAAGTCAGATTTATTCAATATATAAGATGCCTCGAATATTTGTGAATCAGTTAAATCAGACAGAACTGAATTATTTGATTTGCTTGGCTTATGAAGGTAAAAACAACAAAATTCCAATTACCAGGTTTTACCAACAACCCTCTGAGGTATATATTACTAACCACAAAGTAAGGTTAAGTAACTTTTCGGAGAACGCACAGCCAGTGAGTGGTAGAGTTAGAGCAGCACAACTTGACTCCACAGTCTGCACTCCCAACTTCTATACCATATTCCTTCTTCAGGAGTTAAATAAATGCTGCAGAAATGGTGGGACTGGTGTGTCAAGGCTCTAGCTGCAATTAGTCATGCTACAATGTTGTTCACATTAGCCAAATTACTTTTGGGAGATACTGACTCACTCATTTTTCTCTACCCACAGTAACCTAGACCAAAATATACACACAGACACACATATTATCAGTTTGTAAGATAATTCTTCAGTGTAATAATACTACTTCAGAATTGTAAAGACCTACAGATAATTCAAAAAAACTTCACATTAATGTCTTTATATCCTTTATCCTGAAGGTCTGCCATATTACCCTATTTATGAGCTAAAAAGTTAGTCTGCCATAGAATCATGAATGTTTGAAAAAGACACAGAATTTCTGGATCAGAGAAAAGACTTGATTATTCATGGCAAAATAGGCAGTATGCTTCATGTTTGCATTGGTTGTCTTTCTCACTCCCAGATCCCAGGGGTGTAATTTGGAGATAGAGACAGGTAGATGTTGTGCATACCAGGTAGCTGAAAAATCTCATCATTAAAGAGGTTTCAAGCAAACCTTCCCAACCTGTGCATAGAGGGAAAACTCACTGTGTTTTATTATCTTTATTGTACTGGGCAGCAGACAAATCTGCTTTCTGCCCAGGATAGGGACACGATTTCTATCTTCCAAGGCTGTCCTCAACTCTTGAAAAGAATGTCTTGAAAAGACATTTTTGAAAAGACAGTCTAGAATAAAAGCTATTAGTAACTCTGTTTATAAGACATGCATATGTACATAAGAGATGCATAAAAACTGTCTCCCAATAATATATTATTTCCCATAATCCATGCTATTTCATTTGACACAAATTCTGTGAGATTAAAGGGGCAAACCTTATATTTTTTATTTTATCAGTTTTTCTACTTATAAAATGATTCTGTTGGCTAGATAAGGCTATTGTAGCTTTTACAGCCTGAAAATAATTTAGTTGATGAAATATATAGGTGTTTCAGAAAAATTCCAAATATACAAATTGATGTTCAAAGAGAATAATTCTTATATAAAAAAAGATTACTATAAAAGGATTTTTCTCTAATACTATTTTATATTCTTTGCTTATGTTTCGCTAGCTACTTCACTGGGAGTAAAGGCCCTAAGTATAAGGATATGTGTTGTCAATTACTGGCAACTGAAGAAGGAATAGAAATAAAGACAATATATTTCCTAACTTATATTATAAATCAATATAAAATGATCTAAATTGATACCCTGTGGAGGACTGTACCTATTATATTAAGCAACATAAACTCGAATTAAAATATCATTATATGCATAAGGTATTACATTCCCAGTTTCCAAGCTGTGGCACTTCTAAATGTGCTCAATTTGGGGCCAAGACATTCTTTACTAATTGGAAGAATTTAAATCGTAATGAATGTGGTTTACTCCAGTAATTTCAAAGTTCGTTGCTTCCTATAACCAGATCCTTTTATTTAGACAAGTCAGGTTAGATTTTATCCTACTTTGATGAACAAAATTAAGTCACAGAAAGTTGGTTATTTGTCTAGTGTTAATGAGCAAAGAAGAGACATTGATATGGTGTTACTGGGTAGGGGGTGTGTGAAGATTGGGGGCAGAGCTCACATTTTCCATCTCTTTTCACACCCGAAGTCATAATAAAAAAAGCAAGGAAGCAAGTGAAAGTTCCTGGCAGCTTGAAGTAAATTACAGCAAGTGACCAAAGGGCAGCAGTTAGTGTCAGTCATTTACTCAGAAGTACTATTTGGGTCTGTGGCTATTTTAACACTAAAGATTATTGTTTCTCATTTTAGGGAACCCTTCTATTATTATTGATAACTGAAATAAGCTGAAAAATGGCCACAATTGTATGACATCCAGAATATGTTTCCAGTAACTTCTGGAAGATTCAACCTCATCCATCAATTGAATAGGTTGTCCTAAATACACAAAGTCATTCAACCCACAGCATCTTTGACGAGTTATCCTTGGTTGGTGGGATGTTTAAACCTTGTCCTTCAGCTAAGTGAGCTGAGAGAAATGGTCTCATCAAAAGTCAAAATTTAAAACGCTAAATTTGATCTGTTAAATGGTCAAGAGTGTTAAAGGTGAAAAATAAAGGTACTATAACACTTAGGGTTTTTTTAATACTCTCGTTTTCTTGGCAAGAGGAAAGTCAGAGGCAGGCTTCTTTTCACTCACGTTTCGTAATTCTTTGAAACTCACATGTAAGCCCAGAGCTAATAACTTTAAGGCCATATTAACAAATTTATATGGGTTTCTAATCACTGAGTGGTTATTAGTTTGGGCTATACTTTAATGACTAAGTCTTCAAACCTTGTATGCTTCCCACCAGCATTTAGCTCATAGATGTGTTACAGAATAAAAGAGAATTCAGTATAAAAGATCAGTACAGACTTAATTTAATATGTCTAAGATATACCTTTATTATTAACTATTCTGTATCTAGTATTTATCATACCAGCACCTGTAATAATAGTCATGGTAGCAAAGATGGTAAAAGTAATATATTTTTCTCATAGCCACATTTCAGGTGAAATCTAATTGAAACTTGTCATCTAAAATTTTGGCTAACTACTGTCTTTCCTTGGGGATGAGGTAGGGTTGTCAGATGAAATGCAGGATGACTAGTTGAATTTGGTAATTTTTTTTTTTTTGTATTAGTATATTGCATAGGACATACTTATCCTAAAATAACTATTAGTTATTTGTCTAAAATCCAAATTTAATTAGGGTAATATTTTTTCTCGAAATCTGGCAACCCTAGGGTGACGGATTGTTAATATTTGAAGAGAAGAAGTCTACTAAAGTCTCAAATAGAAAAGTCTCAAACAGAAAAGGTGAGAACACAATTGTTAAGGCAGCGAGGCAGGTCTGGTAAGGTTTTTCTCTATCCATCCCCAATTTCCCAAACATGTGAAAGCCATTAACTAAGGCAAAAATGTTTTCGTCATCGCGGATCTCGGCTCTTTTTTAAAAAAGTATTCTCTTTTTCCTCAGAACTAAAAAAGGAAATACATTACTCTGTTTGGAGGTCGCTTTAGTATTCCCCCCCCCCCCGAGTATTATGCAGCCACTAGATGGCAGTATCAGTCCATCATACTCCACCCCCTCCCAGGCATCTCGGAGCCAATTTTTCTGTACCTTGTTCTCTTTCTCTTTGCAAAGGTTTTAGCTTGTCACTTTCTTATCCCTCTTTGTTTTCTATTTTTACTTTTATTCAAATGCCAGAAAAACCAGCTGGTAGAAGAAGTCATGCGGTGCTCCACACGTTTGTTACAGGGGGTGCTGTGACTGAAAAACCTAACTAATTTTCTAGGCTGCGAGGGCTGAATATCAGGCAGGAGGGAAAGGGACACTTGCACTGAAAGCTGTAGCTGGGCTGATGAGGATACAGTTTGATTATGCGTTGCTAAGCCCTGGACACAAGGTTGATACTTCTGCACGTGGGAATCTCTCGGCTGCTGGCAAAGACAGCCAGGTGTGTGTAGGTGGGGACAGGCGCTCACATGAGACTCTCTGAATATAGGAGTTGGATTTTTAGTGGCTGTGACGTGTTCTTTTTCAGGAAATGAAGTTTCTTTTTACAGAAATAAAACCATTGAATTGCAAAACTGCACACATAGAGGTGTCAAAATTGATCTTGAGTTTATAGAGTGAGCATACCTTAGAGGTGTTTAAAGTTGTAGGAAAGGAGAACTTTTCCATTTTGTTAATACAGAATCCCCTAAAATTCTTGTTGCAAGGGAAGAAAGGGATAGTGTTTACTGTGACGAAGATGAGTTAAAGGAGTTTGAGTTTATTCTCATCCATGTCAAGAGCACATTATCCATGTGGGAAGGCGCTTCTCACACTGAAATGCCTTCCATCTCTATGTTCCTTCTCTTGTGCTGGTCCCCAGACACAGCAGTCCCCAGAAAGATCTGTGTGAGATGTCTGTGCAGAAGGTTTTGCTACTGATATTGGCTAAATACTCCTATCTCAGAATCCATACTTTAGTTCTTCGCAGGGATTTAGCTTTTTTCATTTGAATATTTCATAGCAGATTAAGTATAAACATTGTTTCATTGTTCTTCATGTTTGCCACCCTAGAACTAAGTATGATGTTATTTATTTATTTAGGCTGGATATTTCTCCTCATCTCTCTTCTCTCCTTTAGTGCAGAAACTCAAGTACAACATTCCTCTAACATGTTAGATGTATATCTCCAGAATTCTTTTTTGGGCCTGGAAACAGTAACTCCTGCCAAGAGAGTCTTCCCTAACACGGTGGACTCATCTTTCCTACCACAGAGAATCAGCTGCTTAGCAATGAATGGGACTGAGTAAAGAGAAGCACCTGACACATACTCCTGTAACTCCCAGTGGTGGCCTGACCTTCTATTCACTTTAGATGTGTCAACTCTTTCTGGAGAAGGGTGGAGAGTTTGGGGCTGCCTTGCTATCATGAGACTATTCAATCCACTGGATAACTAGCTCATGGATCTAGGTATATATCAGTCCTCTGGTTCTTGCTGTGGACCATTTGAAAAAAAAAAAAAGTAATTCTATATGTAAAAATTCTTTGTGATTATTCATAAATTATTTTATTTTGCACTGATAATTAGAAGCAAACAGTTTTCTTTAGAGGAATCTTTAATAACATATCGGGAGATTGTAAAATAAACAAGTATGGATTACTTTTTGATAATGTTTTCCACTGATGGATGAATAATTTGAGATGTTCATTTATTCATTCATTCATATTTTATTCACTTATTTGACAGGTATTTATTGCACATCTTCTATGTGGCAGGCCTGTTCAGCAGAACCAGAAGAGTTAGTGTGCAGAGTAAATGGAGACAGCCATCTCTACCCACGTGCAGGTCTCTCTCAAAGTAAGTGCAGACTATGGGTCTTATGCTTAAGACAAAATTTGTCTTCCCTACTCCACCACCCCATTTCATAATAAATGTAATATCAAAATAGAAGACAAGATTTATATAAACAGATATTTGCTTACTCTCTTCTCTAAAGTGACAAAAAAATGTCTGTTAGAATGTTTTAATTAGAGAATAATAATTATTATTTTGACATTCAAAATAATATTTGTGGGCTATCGTATATCTATTATTTGCTTCTATTAAGGCTTTCTGTCTCTCTCTCTTTCTCAATTTCATTATCTATCTGTAAATTCTGGAAGTCGATCACTAAGAATATTCAAAAAGCTTCTCCTGGGATCCAGAGAAGAACCACATTATATATAGTAACTTGCTTAGCTACAGGTGGTAAAGAAAAGTTCTTACAAAAATGTTTACATAAACCTTCCCTTCAAAATTCAGCTAAAATACTGTTGGAGAATTTTCTTTACAGGCAAAGCACAATCTGGTTGTAATTTTTATACCTTTCTGAAGTCATATGAATTTCAATTGTCTCTCATGCCAAGATTTCAGAAAACTTTGCTCCTAATACATCCCAATACTTGAGTTTATAAACTCAATACAGCTAAATATAAATGTAAATGTAGATAGAACTTTTATCCCTTCACATAAAATACTGTTCATTTGATTTCCCTTCATTGCTGCCAAGATGAGTAGATTGAAACATTACAGCTTGTGGTTTCTGGACTTTGTTGCAAATGTTGGACCAAGGGGTTGATTGATTGGTATAAGCAATGGCAACAGCTGCTCAAAAAAAAAAAAAAAAAAAAAAAGCATAAAATAGAATGTAATGATTTAAAATAAACAGTAGTTACATTTATGACATATATTTTGCCTGAATATTTTTGATTTTCCTTGCCTTGGCTAAAAATGAAACAGTTATTCAGATAGTAGTAAAATACTACATTCAAAATTCAAGCATTCATGCCTCAGAAGTATGAGCCTTAAGACATTTTTTAAATTTTTTTTATTTTAGTACCTTTCATTATTGCATTGGGCTTAAATTTTCAGCAAATGTTACCATATTATTTGAATTGTTTAAATGCATCACATTTACAGCAAATTGTAAGCTCTTCCTTAATTTTGACTTTTATAAAGTAGGTAATATCAATGAAAAAATTATAGCTAAGTATTTACTTTGTTAATATAACTATCTACCTCTTATTTTCATCAGTCAATGATATCATGAGTCATAGAATAGCTGACATTTGAAGTGGAATTTGGTTTTCCAAAAATTCTCAAACTTTTCAATATGGATCTTTGATCTCTATAAATGTGAATTCTTGTTCCCAGAGACAATAGGGTTTAAACAGTCTTGATATGTCACAAGAATTTACTTTCTCTAACTTTTGGACTGGTACAAACACTTTAAAATCTTTTTTTAAATGAGTGTTTTCTGGTCACATTGTTCACAAAATAAGAGATCGTTAAAACCACAATGAATGTTAGAGGCCACATGGTCCAAATTTTCATTACTCTGATGCTCTTCTTATGGACCGGAGAAGTTGAGTGACTTTCCCAATCTCCAGGAACCCCAAGAAAGTGAGAGAAAGAACCAGAACTACATCCAAAATCCCAAGTGATGAGGGATCTTTACACATTTTTTTTTTCAAACTCTTTTCTTGGGGTATGATATCAACCAAAAGATGTGTCTCCTTCCTAAGATTTTACTCACACATACACATTTGTGGCCTTGAGATTCAGAAGAAAGAGAACCAGGTCTTAGATTTTAGGTCTTGATTATTCCTTTTATTTCTCATCTTTTCTCTGGAAGACAAGTTGGATTATTCTTTCTATATTATTGACAAGGAAATCGAGGTAAAAAGAAAAGAGGTAAGAAGCACAATAAGTCACTTCAGCTTCTGATTGAGAAAAGGTTTTGGTTCAAAATGTCTTTTCTAAGTCTATTGTTTGCAAGTCAGAATTCATTTTTCTATAAAAAATCAAGTTATACATAATGGTTGAGTTTCTACAGGAAAACATCCAGACCACCTATTTAATATACCTTCTATTCAAAATGTAGCTCTGAATGAAGATTGATGTGAATATATACATGGCATCTTTAATGACACTTTTATGAGAAAAATGGATTCAGAATTTCATCATGGGACATTGGTATGCACAGAAAATGAGAAACAATATAGTTATTAATACAATACTTGGCACCTATTAGTATGTGTTTTTTCTTTACTCATATCCCATTCATTTTTACATCTTTTCCCTAAATTTTTATCAGGGGAAAAAAATTTGGCCTTTATTAGGTGTCTTGGTTTGGCCCTGCCTCCAACATATTCGGAGCCAAAGAAAGAAGGATGAGGAAGAGGAATGGGTGTTTCAGGTTTGGATAAGCAGAAAAAAATTATGTCACTTGTGTTTTAAAGGCTCAGGCAGGGTTTTACCCAGATTTTGAAAGTGTTAAAACATATATTTTGATGTGCTCTCTTTCTTAAAAATTAAATTTATGAATATGAAATTAGGTTAAAAAGTAAATATTTATTTAAGATGAAAACAGAAGTAAACTAAAGATTTTCAAAAGCTGAGAAATACCACAAACATCAGAAAACAAAACAAAACAAAACAAAAACCCAACGTTTTATTAATTAGCTTTCTGGTACAACTCCTTTTAAAAATATTTTGGCTGCATTTTCTTCGTTTTTTTTCCTTCCTTCCTTCCTTCCTTCCTTCCTTCCTTCCTTCCTTCCTTCCTTCCTTCCTTCCTTCCTTCCTTCCTTCCTTCCTGCATGCCCTTCTTTTCTTCTTCCTTCCTCCATTCTTTCTTTCCCTACTTCTTCCTCTTTTCTTCTTTCTTATTTATTTATTTTTTAATTTAAGGACTTCAGTAATATAGAATTAGTTTAATCATAATCTTTAGTTCATTATGTATTCTTATCTTTCTTACTGGCACTGTCTTCTTTGTATACTAAGTAACTTTTCTTGATTTTTAAGTAATATAATAACGTAATGAACATTCAATTGAATATCTAAAACAAGTCAAAAATTCACATAAATTCTGTATATCCTCCATTTATTGTTAGTTTTACTTATTTTTGAACTTCATAAAAAGGGTGTCAACTACTGCAGCCTTTTGGGACTTATTTTCATTCAATTTTGTATTACTAAAATTACTCCATGTTATTCCATGCTATAACAGTCAGTTGTGTTAAACTGCTGCAACATAGTCATTAATCTTCCTCTTACTGGGAATGTATTGTTTCCAGATTTTAGTAATTACAGTTAGTGCTACAGTGAATATTCTTGTCACTGTTCACTGATGCTCATAGGTAAAATATTTTTGAATAATTTTCCAGGAGTAGAATTATGGAGTTATAGTTCGTCATTGTTTTAGCTTGTAAAGCTAACTTCAACTTGTTTTCAAGACACCTTGTTATTTCCTTGTGCTCTTGCTTTACACTTTCCAAGTTTCAAATGAGATTATCTCTTTATCTATATATTGGATAAAAGGACTTTATTTGTTTTGCCCATGTTTATAATGAGTTGTCTTTTTTTTGAGATTTGTTGGAGGTCTTTTTATGTTCTTGATGCTAATCCTCTGTCAGTTATATGTGTTATAAATATCTCCTTTCATGTGGCTTGGTTTTTATTTTCCTTTTAAAATATACCTTATAATTAACATAACATTAGTTAATATACATATGATTTTCAACTTTTTCTTCTGATTACTGGCTTATGTGTCATGTAAATAAAATATTCTTACACTAAAGTCAGTAAAAAATAGTTACTTAAAATTTTTTTCAGTTTTGCTTTTACATTTTAAAGTTTCAGTTTACTTGACATTGATTTTTGTCGTTGATGAGAAATAGCCTTTTAATTTCATTCCACTGCTATACAGAAAACTGTATTTTCACGTTCTTTTTACTGAATCACTTTCCCCCCGACCTTTTCTAGTGACTTACATGATCTTATACTTCATACATGAAACATACATAAATATGAGATTGGTTTATAAGCTCTCTAATGTTTCTTCCATTGGTTAATTAGGCTACTCTTGTGCCAAAATACAATATCTTTATTATTATGGATATTGTTATAGATTATAACAATTTATAATAATATAATACAACTGTAGTATAATTTGTAATTGTTATCTATCAATATCTGTTAAGTTCCTTTGACATTCTCTTTCTGCTGTGTGTGCGTGTTTATATGTGTTTTCTACTCACAGGTACACTCATATCAGGGTCATTAATGCATTTGTAGTCCCACTGAGTCATGATTTTAACAAAATCTTCATGAACTATATGGGTAGGTCAGTCAATGTCTTTTATAAAGTTTTTTTTTTTTTTTTTTAATGCCTGCTTCTACTTACTTATCACCTTAGATGATAGATTCTCAAGCTTCAGCATGCATTAAAATCACTTGAGTGGCTTGTTCAACTGAAGGTTGATCCCCCCCCCCGCCGCCCCCCCACCCCCCCGCACCACTTTCTGATTCAGTGGACTTGGAGTGAGGCCCAAGGATTTAAATTTCTAGTAGTTTCTCTGGTAATATTAATGCTGCTAGTCTGGGGATCCCCACACTGAGAACTACCTTAGACTAACTTTACTTTTATAGTCTTATGAGTTTCTGTTTTTATTCATGTCCTTTCTGACCACAGCTTCAGTGTCAGTGAGGTGTGTCATATTCCGCTTCTTTGGGAAGATGAAGAGTCAGCTGAAAATTACATCCCTAGGGAGATAATTTAAATAACATTAAAAATAACAGGCAATCTATTGACCTTGCAGTGTAACAGTATGTAACACTCCTTGCCAGTTGCAAAAGCTTGAGATTTTACCCTTTAACCATTTCACGTATACTCTTTTGTGTAAGGGAAAGAGTAGCTTTGGGTTCTATAGGTGAGAGTATAGAAAGACAAGAGAAGATTCACAGAGCGTGTTCCCAGAGGGATAAGGGAAACATCTATTCTGGAATACCTGTTCATAGATGGCTATACATTTATAAAGCAGTTACTTAAGCTGGTTAAAAGTACTTTGGAGACTTAGAGTATATTCCCATGATTTTGGTACTAGAGGCTTCCTGACCTTATTAGCTATGCTCATAATTTATTTGCCTTGGTTTCAGCAGAGGCTTGCTCTAACCTAATGTCATAGTTAATAAAATCTTCTTCAAACTCAATCTGTTAGCTTTGCAATTGTATTTGCCATTGAATTAAGGATATAGAATTTTAACCCCACGAGTGGAATTTGAGATTCATAAATGCCGAGTTTGATCCACCTTTGGAGCTACTGTTTGGCTGTGCATTGTAGATAACTTATTTTTCTTGTAAACTCAGTTGCTCTATTACAATGGTACATAACAAAGATAGCCATGTTAATAAAGACAATTCCACTATTCATTTGTGTAGTAAAAATTAATCGAATGCCACCCTGTACCAGGTCTTCTGTTTGGCAATGGCAGTAAAATAATGAGCAAGATTGCTATATTTCCTCCCTGCTTTGATCTCATATTTTTGCAGGGAAGACAGATAAGTAAATAAAGACTTCCAATAAAACATTAAGTAAAATTATAAACATGTTCCAGATGGGGTTGACGGGTCAAATGGGATCTGGCAGTGGCAGGATTCAGGAATGCTTCGGCATAATGAGGAATGTGACACCACACACAGTAAAGGGACTGACAGGCATCTCTACTCATCTCAGATTAAAAAGTTGGTACTCCTTCTCTTGTAACGTTTCTTTTGCTCTAAACTGCCCAATGCTTACAATCAATAAGCATTCAAGAGTAAGCATTTTGTTTGGAATCCAATCTCAAAAGGCAGGCAAAAGAGACCTACGTTCCTGAGGAACAGTTAGCATTCCTATAAAGAAGAACAGAAAACAGGCTCCCACTTTGGATACCAGGAGCTAGGTATTACCAATCAGCTATAATAGAAATGGAAATTCAGAAACACTTACTGGTCTTCTAAAGTGGAACATTTCGCAAATCTTGTCTAAGAGCAAGTGATAGGTGTGAGTGCTGTTGGGCCTCCTTACTACTTTTTTTCCCCCAAATAATCCATTTTGTCTATAGTCTGAATTTCACAGCAATGATCAACTATTGTAAACCAGAGTAATAACATCTTTGGCAGTACTGCTTGCAAAAATATCAGGGAGTAGTGGGAGACCTGCCGAGAGTGCATGTAGGGGCCTGAAATGCAAAGCTTCCTGCACTTGTAAGATAGTAGGATGAAATTCTCCTTGGATACCTGTTGTTCAAAATAAAGTCCCTTAAGGGATAAAATCCCACAACAATCTTAGCCTTCTTTATCAGCCTTGACATTCCTTCTCCGCACCTTGCCTTTTGGCTTCATTTATTATTTTTTTCCCCCAGAAATAAAATGCAAATACCTTACATAGTCTTGCAATAGTTAATGCACTTCTATTTTTAAATGAACATCTGCAACTGCAGGAAATATTCATAAAACATCAGTCTTTTTTTGACCCAGCATCTTCTACTCTGGTGCTGTCATCTTCAAGTTCCTTGTCAAAGAGGTTCCTGAATGACTGACACTGATAAAGTAAAGGAACATTTTAGAAGAGAAAAAAGAAGAAATATAAATCACTCCTCTAACAACAACACACTTCACCATGCTTGCAGACTTCATAAATCAGATTTGATAATGAGGGCTGAAGGTACACACTATGTGAGGAGAAAGTATGGTGAAGTTCATGTCTGAGAACTGAAGGGTTCTGATCATAAACTAAAAATTCCTGAGATAATCAGAAACTAATTTCAAAGCTGAATAGGGGTATGGATTTGAGGATCACATCTATCTCTTTGCATTTGATATGTTTTCAGTGCTCTGAAAGTGTTTAATGTTACTATTTATAAAATATTTCTGAAAGTAATAAAATTTCAGAGATAAATATGAACTATTGTATGGTTCTTGAGGTATCATTCAAACAAACCACTAGCACATAATAAAAATACCTTGTAATATACACATACGTTTAGATATTAAAGTTGATTATGCCTTTGCATTTGTGCCTAGTCAGAAACATGATTTTGTGGGGGAAATCTGGGGGGAAAAATGAATATTGCTTTCTTAAAGCTTATTTTGTTTTACATTACATAGTTGCCCCACTTACCTGTCTTTCTACCATCTGAAAACTAAATGTATGATATTTTTCTACAAGTTTTTTGGGCTGGGTTTAGTTGCAAATGCATTTCATAATCTTGCACTGGGGGAATTCCTTTGTACTGAAGCCGAAGAAATTGAACCAGGGAGTTGATAAGAACTTTCTAAGGTACTGTAAATTAATGCTTTGGCTCTCTGTCCTGGGAGCTATGTTTGGATCTTGATTGGCTGGTGGTCAGAGTGAAGGAAACTTTGCCAGGCCTAGCATAGTATATACTTGGTGGTTAAGCACTAGGGAATTAGAAGTATGCACAAGCTTTTCTTGACCAAGTGAAAAAATAGCAATAAGAATGTGAATGTACTATAAGTCTCAAAGGGAGGCTCTACTAGTAAAGACAGAGAGACATATAGAGTGGATTTTTATACTGTGCTTGCACTTTGTATTTATAGAGCATTTTTCGTTCCAACATCTTAGACCAGTTTTAAAGATACTTATCAGTTGGAAGGCAGTTACTTTCCAGCTAAAGTCATCAGAATGCTGACTTACTAGGTTTATAACTAACCCAAGGCCATTTACTACAGTGGTATAAAGGTCTAGGGCGAATTATAATCGTTTTGACTCTCAGGTCAAATTGACTAAAATCCTGGCCATTCTAATGTCTCCACACCCCAATCCTTGTATTTCTCAATGAGAAAACCTGGAGGAGACTGAAATGAACTCAGATCTGTAGTCTCTCCTAAATGGACATAGAGACATTGAGAGCTGAGGGGTGAAAGAGGTTTTTTGGGTTCTTTTTTTTTTTTTAAAAAATTTTAAACCATGTAATCTATTGATATAATTTATTGAGATAAAAATATTTGATATGGAGATAAAAACATTCTTTCTTAGATAATGTACTCTGAATTTAACTATATTAATAAATGTCTTAGAGCTGGAGTGTTCTTTCTGGCTGTTACTCCTACTAGAGAGTTCAGCTCAATATTCAATTTCAGATTGAAGTTTTATGCCTGTGCACAATGCTAAGCACATAATAGTGATGGAATATACATTTGTTTGAGAAAATGATGTAGAAAATTGAATAAATTATTCATGCAAACTTCTCTGTAACTTCCCATTTATACCAACCTTTACTGTGTAACAACACTTCACAATACGTAAATATAAAAAGAGAACTACCAAATATCTTTGATATGATATTATTGCTTCTGCTTTCTTTTTCTAATGTATGGAGTAATTCTAAGTTACGTCAGGCTAAGTGTTTCTCTCCTGATGAATGTGTATTTTTGAAGGTGTGTTGAATTTCTAAGAAAATAAGGCTGGAAGCAATATGTCTCGTTTTCATGATGTCTAGAATAACTTGCAAATCATAATGACTCAGACTATCTTCTTGTATTTTTAGCACTGAAACTTGCAAAGGTGCTCAGAGGATAATAAATGATGGGTGAATCTCATAAATGTAATAAATACATAATAACTAACTAAATAAATAATAGATATATAGCTTTGCTATTGACTTTCATGAGAGATACATGTGTATAGGAAGGAGAGATACCGGTTGACAGTTTTTAAAGTACTTTATAAAAGGATCCATTTAAATATAATGTATTGCCATTATTCTAGAGACAAAACTTCCCTATAAGTAAAGGTCTTGTCAGCATTTCTATTGGAAGCTTTCATCTTAAGGGTGTGTAACTCAACCCTAAATTGTGCTGTCAGCTGAAATATGGTATATAAAGTTTCAGTGTCATTGCTATTTTTTTTTTTTTTCAACATTTGGAATCAAGAAACCCCATGTTTTTCACATGTGGGCATTAATCTAAAGCAGAAGGCAGTGATTGCCAACGCTATCATATTTTATTCCATCTGAATAAGATGATATTTCCTAGGAAATCAAGGCTGCTGACACTAAGGAACAAACGTAAATAGATTTTTGTAATTCTGCTTTATGTCAGTGTTTTGGTCAAATATAATGTGTAGGTGCTGTAATATTGGCTTCCAAGTCATTTGGAGGAAAATAATTATGCCTGGGGCACTGGAAAAATTTCAATTTTGAACTAGAGATGTGAAAGTATTAACAATCACGCCTACTGAGATGAACTATCTACCAGTGACATTTAAAACTAGCCTATTCATTTCTATTCTTTATGGGCTAGATGTCTATTTCAGGAATTTATGGCAAACATCTGATCCAAAAGTAGTTATGTTCTTGACAACAAAAAGTGATAAAGAAGCTGTAGAGAGCAATGAAAATTGATGGGGATAGAGAGTGATAAACAGCAAAAGAGACCCATTAAGGGCCAAATGATTGGTAAAGCTGGAGGGACTGAAGGGACCGAGAGGTAAATTGGCGTGCAGGGTGATCATTTCACAGGTTCAATCAGCCAGCTCTTACCCACTATTTCTAGTGTGTTCTGGGTTGAAATCTGAAGGTAATTTATTAGAATTTGGATCTTACGTCACTTTGCAGTTGTAAGAGGGAAAGAAGAACCATGACTTGTCTTTTTAGGGAACTTAAAATAATAAACCCATCAAGATTCAAGTTAAGTTCAAAAAGGATTTCTTTTTTAGCAGCATTGAGCAAAATACAAAGAAATAAAAGTGCGAAATGTACATTTACTGAGTGTATGGTTTCTATTAAGTTTTGACTTTTAAAAGCATAATATAATCTTTTATTCAGATATTAGGGATTAATATTTGGTCAGTTTTCTTTTTCAACAAAAGACTTAAAACACAACACTTTGGTATTTTAGAAGTTACATTTAAGAATGTGCTTCTGTTTCTTCTCAGCAACATCCCCGCCCCGCCCCCCTCCACAGAAAAAGATTTACTTGTCATTCTCATCCCCACAATGTAGACATAAATGGAGAAACTTTGACTATGTTCTGTTTTCAAAGGCAGATTGAGAAAGTGACTATTATTTTCCTGGGTATTTTGAGTATGGTAATTTATTTAATTATCCATACAACACATATCCGAAGATGAAATTATTTTCTACTTATGTAGATGAGGAAGCTTAAACTCAAAAAGATCAAAGTTGCCTACCAAATTCACCTAACTAGTAAATTATCAGAGATAGGTATTTCTGGCTTCAAAGCCCATTCTATTTCTATGAAAGCAAATTATATACCATGTTATGTCAAAAGTTTCAAACTGATATGTTATTTTTAGGATTCACAATTTTCCTGAAAAATTAAAAGATATTACTTTCATTTTAGCAGTTATTTATTGGTATCTACTAACAAACATATAGCACTTAGGTGTTTACAAAATGGTTTCAAAAACATTAACTAATTTGAGGCTTCTTACATTTTTGTCGGTTTATAGATGGGAGTGTTAATGCTTCAAGGCACAATCATTATATTTTACTTTTTTTGTGTAACACTCCTGAACTCTTGGTGCACTGCTGGCTTAAAACAGGTTCTCGAAGAAAAGTTTCTGGATAGATTTGCATATTGTCTGATAGCCTGAATGATGAAATAGATGTTTTTGTAGCTTCTTTCGTGTCTACAATGGATTACAAGCTTTCTCCATTATATTTCAGTATAGGGTGCTGGATATGCCCACATTTCATTTTAAGACTTCTCTTTGAATCAACTTGCCTGTCCCAGCAGAATGATAATACATATTATCCATTGGCTTCTCTTGCACACTGGTTTCTGGATTGAGCTAGGATACAGGTATAAAACTCCTTCACTCAGCCCAAGTGTTAAAAACAAAGAAGAGAGTGTCAATGGACACAGCATCCTTTGCCTCAGGATGAAAGTGGCTTTATGGCAGATGCAGAGTTACAAGTGGTTCCTGGACCACGAAGCCCCTGCACTAGTCCTCCACAAATTATCTGTTCATTGGGGAGAGAGTCTTAGGAATGGGTATCAGGGTGGAGCCAGAAGACGGATGCCAAATGCAGCAATTTAGATCTGGAATCAGGGATCAAACAATTTAAAGTTTTTCCGGTTGCCTCCTGGCTCTCCATTAAATTCTGTTTTGAACAGGTTTTCCCTGGCACTTCCTCTCTTAAAGGTATCTTTCAGAGGTGATGTATTTCCTGCTCAGACTTAGTCAGAGGAGTTGGAATTTAAATATCATTGATTCCATTGGTATGTATCAATTATGAAGACATACAAGAAGTCCAAATGTTTATTTAACCAGTAGAAAAATTTTCTGAGTCAAGATATGTTACAAATATATTTTACCTAACTTCTAATTTTATATTACTAAAGGAAGAAAATTATAACAATATTCGGTAGTTATATTTCCATTTTATGAGCTTGCTTTCCTTTCCTTTTCCTTTCTCTCTAACATCAAATAGTAAAACAATTTAGAAAATATCCTGTACAATTTTAAATACTTAATTCAAAAATAGAATTGCTTTAGTTGGCATAATATCTCATTTAATGGTTTATTCTGAAGTAACTTTTAGAAAGTTTCTAGTGTTTTATATTTTATGTACTTTAATTCAGGATTGCTCCTGTGTATTGGGATGAGGGGAGAATAAAAATCCTCCTATGTGGTCCCTTGATTGCCCAGCTCCCTGTCTTTTAAGTCTAAGAGTGACCAGAACTAGTCCTAGTGAAAGGGACCCTCAGAGCTAAGTGCTAAGATCTGAAACTTTGTTTTTGACTGGAAATGAGAAAGGAACAGCATTTTGGAGAAAATGGGCAAAATGTGGGATGAGCAGTTCTTCGCTTCCCTACTTTATTCTTTCATGTTGTTATACTTACAGAAGCAACTAAAAGAAGTAAAAACAATGGTATGAAATTTTATAACATATTAAAGAAGAAGAGTGGCTTCTGGACTGAAAATGAATGCAATATACACCAAGTTTCAGCTGGGAGAAATTTTTTTTTGTCGTAGACAGTTATAATAAGTTTGTTCTGGAAGGTTATGGGTTTTATAATGAAAATGCTGAACCAAACTTAACAGCAGCATCATGTGAGAGCTGGATATAACAGCTCCGAAACCTTCAGAACAAGAGGACAATGAGATCCTTAGCTAGTAGGAGAGAAAGCCTGAGATGTATGCAAAAAATGCACGCCAAAAAAGAGCAAATATGCATTTTCAGTTTTGCAGCCCAACATTTCGAATTATTTGGGGGGATGATTTTGGTGGTAGTCTTTACAATGGAGTTAAATTGGTTTCTTATTTTAGCCACTCATTGGTTCAGCTTCACTCTGTTCCATTCTAAAAATGCATCCGCATATCAGTCAGCTGCAGGACACTTGACTCAGCATGCGTGCCTGCTGTGAGATTAGGGTAAGTGGATTGAAACACGAGAACATAGATTTTGAAAATTTACTATGACAAGTGGTGATCTTAGTAAGCTAAACAAGGCAAACCAGAGCAACCTCTAGTGGGCTAAGCTCTACTATCCTTCATAACATTATCTATATTTTAAATTAATCTTTTTGGCCTTGGTTGTGTTTGGATATGTTGTATTTTGAATGCTTACCCATAACTATCTTAAACACTTAAATTTTATTGTTAGATTTCCCGCTTATTAAGCCATCAAATAAAATAATGGTAAAGACAATTAAAAACAGAATATGATGAAACTGAAGAGTATCAGAATTATCTTCCTTTCTATTAACTTGTACAATTGCACATGTGTGTCAGCAATTACAGATTAAAGAAGCAATTAGCCTGAACAGGAAAAAACGTGAAGCTGATACTTAATATACCAACAGACTGTAAGCTTGAAAGCCTCCATTTTTGGTGCAGTTGCAAGCAGAATTGGAAAAATTCATTCAACCATAGCCCATCATTCTAATCAAATTTTGAAAGCCAATAATGATAAATTACATCCCTATGTCATAAACCCGCGTTTTTTGAGATTTATGAACCCTAGAATTAACTGACGTGATGATTTATATCATCTGTGATTAACAGCTGAATGACTTTGTTTTGATGTGTTTCAAGGAATTAGACTCCTAAAACAACAAAATGTCAAGACGTTTAGTGCTTTTCTTCATAGATGACTTCTAGAGTGCTTAGGGACATATTTTTGAACAAGTGGAGCTAAGGGAAGAAGTAAAAGTGGAATGTCAATTGTTTACTGAAAAGAAATTTATAGAATTCTTTAATGCAAGCAAATAGAGGAGGACAATTAAGGCAACTTTCATATCAAGTCCTACTTTTCTTTCTCTGCTCCAATCTTTAATTTCCCTTCTGATTCACTGACCCTTCAATTAGTCTCTCACCGCTCCCCACCAACATACACATTTAATAAAAGTCTTTGGACTAGAAGTGAATAGAAATTAGGTTCCCAAGATACTTTCCCAGTCTTCTTACTCAGTAGCAATCAATGGTTCCAAAACATCTCAAATTTCTGAAGGCAATTCTGAGCAGATAAACTGAGCATCAGAATGAGTAGATATTTGTGGAATTACTGATGGAATTTAAGGAATTAAGTTTTCTTTACATTGTAATGAAAGTATTTAGGTCTGAAATACTTTCTGCTCACTGTCATCAGAACTAGGGTAGAAACCATTGACTCATTTTTTATAAAATTATAACTCCCTCATTCATCTGGAGTGCCTTTCAAATATTGTTGGTGGCATCTTTTTTTTCAAATAACATTTTAAAACTGGATAAAATAAAAAAAAATAGATATAAAAGAATAAGTTGAAAAAAGCAAAGAAAATCACAAAAAAAAAGTAAAGAGAAGTATGTTTTATTAGTGATTAAAATATACTCTAACGACATAGCAATGAAAACAGTATAATGTTGGCATTGGAATAAAAAAGTGAGTTAGAATAGAGACATGGAAATATAAGATATGATAATATTTTTCATTTGTTAAACAATAGTTTTATTTAATCAGTAGATCCAGCACACATGGCAATCTTTCAGAAAGAAAATAAATCTGGAATTTACTTCATATAAAAAGTAATAAATGAATTAGATACTTAAATTTAAATATTTAAAAATTACATAAATCTATTTATCATCTAGGAGTTTGAAAGGCTTATGTAACAAGACAAAAATCTCTACTGGAAAAAGCAAAACAAAAGCAAAAAACTGTAGACATATTTACGTAAATATGTAGAAAAACATTTCTATGGCAAAATATACCATAAACGAAGCCTATAATAAATGACTGATTGATGGAAATATTCACCATACATATGAGAGATCAACAACTTTAGAATAAAATTAGCCTTTTCAAATTCATAAGAAAATGACAACGGAAAACAACAGAAAAATGAACAAAGTACATGAATAGGTAGTTCACACAAGAATAAATTCAGAGAGTCAATAAATTTATTGACAGAGGCTCAACCACACTGGTAGTCAGGAAATTTTTTTAAATGGCATATTTTAAAAAATAGTATACACCTTATGTTTATGGTAGATAAAAATTATAAGAAGAGATAACAGTCTTTGTAGTATCATAGGATAAATGGTTAGCTCATGCTTTTTAAGTAGATTTTTTTTTTATTATGGCTTTCTTATAAACAAATCTGGCAATAGCTATTAAAATTTAAAAGGCACACACCCTTTAACTCAGCATTGCCTCAGCTGAGAATCTATTTCCTGAAAAATAAACCACTGGAATATATGCAAACTGAAAATAAGTGAATGTCCATCAAAAAGAGAACAGTTGAATAAATAATTGTAAATTCATAACAGAATAAGGCAGCTAAAGAAAGTATAATATTTTCTCTGGGAAAGTTGACTTAGAGGAGATTTACAAAATGTGGTATTAACTGATAAAAGCAGAAGACAGATAAATATATAGATTATGATCACTTTTAGTAACATAAATAACAAGAAACTCATTACATATTATGATTATAAATTGTATAAGGACATATACCAGATTGTTAACATTGGTTATAATAGGTGAGAAGGGAAGAGAGGAGAAAGGCAGAGGCACACAAGAAAAGGGAAGAAATCAATGATAAAAAGAATATGTTTGCTATGATCTTGGCTATGCAACATTTTGCTGGTCATAATTTCAGAGTGGTGAAATTTTAGGGGATTTATATCTTGTAATTATAGCTGAGGACC
>NW_011888782.1:40132957-40138388 GCF_000151845.1 Pteropus vampyrus | reverse complement strand
GAAAGTATAATATTTTCTCTGGGAAAGTTGACTTAGAGGAGATTTACAAAATGTGGTATTAACTGATAAAAGCAGAAGACAGATAAATATATAGATTATGATCACTTTTAGTAACATAAATAACAAGAAACTCATTACATATTATGATTATAAATTGTATAAGGACATATACCAGATTGTTAACATTGGTTATAATAGGTGAGAAGGGAAGAGAGGAGAAAGGCAGAGGCACACAAGAAAAGGGAAGAAATCAATGATAAAAAGAATATGTTTGCTATGATCTTGGCTATGCAACATTTTGCTGGTCATAATTTCAGAGTGGTGAAATTTTAGGGGATTTATATCTTGTAATTATAGCTGAGGACCCAAAGCTGAGAAAAGAATAAGCCAAGTACCAATAAATAGAAAAAAAAAAGTGCAAGACCATCCTTATAGTTCTTGCCAATTGTAGCTCATCACCTACTTCCAAATTTCACAAAAGATTTAAATACTGGGATGTAGTTCCATAGTGTAGTGGTTAGCACATCTGCTTTACACACAGAAGGTACAGGGTTCATGCCCCAGTAGAGTCACGGTCCATCGTCTTTGGCTATACCACCCTGAACAAACCTGATATCTGAGCAGGGTCAGACCTGGTTAGTTCTTAGATGGGAGACCACCTAGGCAGACCAGGTGCTGTAGGCAAAAATAATAATAATAAGATTTAAATATTGGAGAAAGAGTTTTTTTTTTTTAAATCAGATTACTGTAGTATTTCCCCTCCTTTCCAGTTGAAGGATAGGTTTCCCCCCAACTTCTCAGGTTACCGTTTGTGCTTGAGAAAACTATCAGAAAGCTGGGCATGTGTTGCAGAGTATGAGTCACTGGCACTCATAAAATATGTGAGAATGAAAATCTTGCTGGAACAGTCTTGCTGGAACAATCTTGCTGGAGCAGGCAGGAAAGGCTGTGCTGTGTTGATAAAGGCCTTTCCTCCCAGATTTTGGTAGAGAAAAGATGTCTGCTTATTTCATTTGGGGTCAATATTAAAATGCCTGGGCATTCCCTAAAACGTTTAAGCAATATTTATATAGAAGTGACAAGTCAGTCTAGTGCTATAAATTCTGAATTAAATTGAGAGAAGGTTGAATGATACTGTTTTATTTGCTTTTTTCCTTGTTTCTATATGGCTCTATTTCTGGGAAAAATAGCAATCGCTCCAAGTTTAGAGCACCAGATTCTAATAGGAATTGATGAGTACTTACCACATGCCAGGTGCTTAGTTAACAAATCTATGAAGTGGGTATTACCATCCCTCTTCTACAGATGAGCAATCGAGGCATAGATTAAATAAATAATTTGCCAAAGTTCACACCAATTATAATAAGAGTAGGTAATATAGGAACACAGAATGGAATACATTTCTTAAAGGGCGTATTAACCTCTATTGCCAGGTAGCTGTTTGCATTCAGAATAGTGCCCATCATATAGTAAGCACTCAGTAATGCTGACTATTATTATCTGCTAAGGGAGATATAAATGATGATCATTGGAAAACTGTTTACTGTTTCTCAGCTTTATTTTCATTTATTAGTCAGATTCCTGGCAAAAAGCAAATGGCATCTACAAATAGAGTAATTAAAGAGAATTTAACAAAGATATTCATTAGAAAGTTGTGGGAAAGGTTAAGAGAAACCAAAAAAGGATGATACTTCACCTCTGGGCTAATGAGGGCTGGATTATTATCACATCTGAAGGGCCAGAGGAGAGAGTAGCTCATGGGACTCCAAAAGAGCTGTAGCTATAGTTATGGCTGCCCGATACTGTGACTTTTCACTGCAGTACAGCAGCCACTGCCAACCCCTTGAGTTGAATCGATGGAGCCCGGAAAATAACTCAGATCTTCTTTGCTTCTCACACTTTAATCTCCTGTTGCCCTCTCCATTGGCAGACTGAAGGAGAAGCCAGAAGGCAAAGGAGTCTGGGTGAAAGTCTATAGGTCAGCCTCCTAGGGGTCCAGAGAGAGGGGAAAGTGATGGAAAGGTCTGGGGATGCTGAGAATATCTAATACATTCACCTTCTATAAAATAAATTTATTAACCAGTATTTTTGTATGCCTACCAAACACTGTGTTAGGTGATGTTAAGTATATCAAATGTAAATTACAAGGTCTTGTGCCCTCAAGGAGCTTAAGTTTTAGGCAGTTTCATATGACACCAATGTAGGTTAAAATATTAAACTCTAGAAGTAAAAATGTTGAAGTGCAGGCTCCAAAGTTATAATGTAAATTTGAATAAGTAACTTAAAAGATTTAGAAATCGACTTTCTCATCCTGAAAAATGAGAACAGAAATAATACCTTCTTCAGTGGTCTATGTTGAGAATTAAATGTGCTGATCCCCCTAAAACATTTACAACAGTGCTTGACATATTAAAAGACTTAATAATATGGCTATTATTATTATCTGCCAAGTGTGATACAGAAGGTGTGAGCAAAGCCTTAGACTATTTTCTAAGTAGAGAGGATGGCACTGGAGAGGCTGGATTAGATACATCTCTAAGGTCTATTCTAGGTCCTGAGATTGTATGGCATTTCCTCAAGGTCACACTCCAGGTATAGGCAGTGTCAGAAATATTGTTGATTTCCGATGCATATTTAACCACCTGCCGAGGCTTCTTCCCTTCTTTGAGTCTATACTCTGACCAATCCTACTCCGGATGGTCATAAATGAAATATTGTATCAGCTATTTAAAAGTTCTAAAAAGCATATATTAAGACTGATGGTATTGATGATAATACTTACTGGCACTTGAACCCAAGACAGTAAGGCATTTTATAAATCAGCCAACATCCCTTGTGTCCAGAATTTAAATTTGAGGTCTTGAGCTATACATCATAGGTGTCTTTTTGAAGACTATGCTTTCCTCTTTCCTCTTTGGAAGGCAATTTATTATTTTTATCACTATTAATGTATTGCTTTTTTTTTTTTTTTAAGATGAAGTATATCTGTCTATCCATATCTGGTTTGGACAAATTTCTTTTGGATCAATGAGAAGCAAGTTACTGGCTTTTTCTTTCTCTTTCTCTGCAAAATGTTCAAATAATTATTGCTAAAGATATATATGTATATATATATATATTTTAACCAAGTGTCACTAAGTAATTTTAGTTTTAATTTGATTCTATACTATAAAGGAGAGTGATATGTAATCAATAAAACAACAGGAATTGTCCTTTTGCAAGAGTGAAATAAATTTCTATCTAGAATGTCAGAGTAAGAAGACACCCGCCAGCCCCCCTTACAGAAGCTGGAAATTTCTGCAGTCTTGGTTTTCTCCTGTGGTTTTGCAATGCATGGCTTCAGTAAGAAAGCATAGGGAGTGTCTCTTTTCCATGCTCTGGTTTGCTTTATTAACAGTGATAGTTTATTAAAATATTAAAGGCTGAAAGGAAGCTCAGAAAACACTGAAGGAAAATCCTGTCTTTTGTAAGTAAGAATATGTGGAAATTCAATGGGTAACTTAGTTTGGATGCCTTTTAAAAATTTTCTCTGTTGCTAAGGGATCGTAATGGTAGGTATAGAAGTGAGCTTAAAGCAAGTTCTTAGAACAAGCTTTTGCCCAATAGCAGTCACAGCTTTTATAAGTAGCAACCCTGTCCATATGGAAGAGAAAAAAGCTAGAAGTGAAAATTACATCATCCGTTCCATATCAGACAAGTTAATTAGTTGGTCCATAATCACAGACTGCTCCAAATGAAAAGAACAGCTTTTCTCCTTTTGAACGATAAGCCACAGAAGGTGCAATACCTGTGTAATTCATTAACAGTAGGAACGTTCTGCAGGAAGACATTCCGAATTTAGATTACCCTGAACTTCAACTTGCAATAGCCAAAGTATGGTGAGACTTTTGCAGTTTCTCAAAACAAATTTAAAATGTGAGAATTTCCCTTTGTGCCCATCAGAAGCACTCTAAGACACTTGGAAGTTTTTGTGAGGTTTTATGTTGTTTTATTTTTAAGATATCAGGGCAGTGTTTAGTGTAATGAATAAGCTATGGAGTCTTGTAATGGAAGAACCAGTTTAAAATGTGGGATCCAAAGCAATTCCTAAAATAACTTGAAAAATGGGTAGGTCTGACTGCAATGTGTCACCTACCTATCTGGAACAACTTAAGGATTTTATGTATATATTAGTATGTAAAGCTCTAGAAGCTTCCATGATCAGAAGAAGAGAGACTTGAAGGTCATGGAAGCATACCCTCTGGTAGCTGGAAAGGTGATTCTGGCTGATTAGAGTCAGGAAGCTGGAAGGTTGAAATGTACAAAAAGGAAGATAAGTGCTTTGCTGTTTGGAAATAAGCCCAAATAGCCCTTTTTCTAGACTGGATTTTCTTTTCTTGCTCCAATTCCCAAATAGAAGATGCACAAAAATCAGAAGAGTGGCATTTGATTCATGAAAAGAGAGTGAACTAGCATATTCTGATGCCTTTCCCCAAAATCTACCTGGAGAAACAACTATAGAAACAGAGAGAAGCCTGGTGATAGAAATGATATAAAAACTGTGAGAAACCCGTGAAGGGTGTGGGCAGAAGCAGGGGGTGGCAGGCAGCCTGTCTGAGCTGCAGCTGTGGGAGGAAAGTTGAGGAGAGGTTTTCAGTTCTCTTGAGTCTTGCTCTTTTGTACATTACTTCTTTGGAACTGTTTTTGCCTCATCATCTGCACAGAATCCACAGCAACAGCCTGGACCTAGCAGTAACAAGGACATAATATTAGGGTCTGCAAAATTTCTGCTGGTGAGATGCTAATGGAACAGATGTCAGCTGCCAGGGATCTTACTCCCCTGCCCTAGTTCCGTTTAAATGTTAGGGCTAGTGGATTTTGTTTTAAGGAGATTGTGTCATCTTGAAAAATGATTCGGAAGACTTGTCTGGTGGAGTGACAGCACACGAGTGACTGAGAGAGAGGTTTTTTGGTACTTTGAGGCTCCCACCTAGGCTCACCCTTTCCCTTTTATTTAAATCCATCAGAAGAAATATAACTTAGACGCTTCCCTAATTCATATTATCAGAAAGCATTATGAGCCCATGATATCTCTAGATATCGGAAAGAACGACCTCTAAAAGAAAGGTGACAAACTATGGTTACTGAACTCAGGTTCAGCTGCTTGCTGCTCAGGAGCCAAAAATCGAGAGACAAGGGAGGAAAGCGGGTTTGTTCAAGAGCCGGCACCCTGAGAAGATGGCGGACTGCTGTCACAAAGGTCATCTTGTCACCTCGGTGTAGGCAGGGGTTATTGTAGGGAGAGGGATGAATAAGGGACATGGGAGAAATTCCAGAGCTGCATCCTGGAGGGAAGGGTTATGCCCCTAGGCTGACTATCTTGTCTCTCGACCTTGGCTTGTTTCTCATGCCGGGGTCTCGGGCTTGCAGTCATCCTACGCAGCATGCTCTG
>NW_011888782.1:40112404-40131627 GCF_000151845.1 Pteropus vampyrus | reverse complement strand
GCCTATAAATATTCACTAATTAGTATGTTATTATTATTATTACCTAGATGTATTCTAATTAAATTCTAAAACACCAAAGACAAATGGAAAATGCTTCCCAAAAGAATCAGCATATCACGTACCAAAGAAAATTATTTAGATTGATATCAGACTTCTTAACACCATAATTACATGGTACAACCAAGGGCATTATATCCAGTCAGGCCTCAGAATATTTACTACATGGAAACCCACTTTGAAAAACTCTTGGAGAATGTACTGAAATAAGAAGATACATAAAAGCACATGGATGCTACCAGAGATACATGAAGTAATGGTGGCAAACAACGACGACAGCAAAACTAGAGGATATTACAATTATTGAAAAAAATATAAATCGAGGAAAATAAATTCTAAATCACATCAACTTTCTGTTGGAGGTGGCAGACAGGGAAAGAAGACCAAAATGATGTAAAACCTGCAAGGTACAAGTATCGCTATATTTAAGAAACTAATAAAGAAAAATAAGGGAAAACCCATAAGTATAGATCTTAAGTTAGGGCAACCACCCTAAGAATAAAAATAGCCAGTAAGAATTTTCATGCATTTCTGGCAGGAATGATGCAGCTATTCTGAGAAGCATCCTTGCAATTATTAGTCAAATTATATATCTTTATACACTATGGCCCACCAACTTTGTTCCTGGGTTTGCACTTCAGCTAAGTTAGTATAACATTTCACATAGGTACAAATATCAGGATGTAGTTGGGATTTCCTAGAGGTGTCTAATGCTGGATACACAGATGAGTTAAGCAGAATGACAGCAAAAGCCACTCTAACAGCAGTGGTAGCAACCCTGAAACCAGCACATAGCTGGGCAGTGACTTTATTGAACTGCCATGGTGGCATATGTAACCCGGAGCAGAGCTCTTTGTGGGTGCCCTACTAGGTAAAAATGGAAGCTCTAGAAGCGGTGGCAGAGGAAGAGAGAGGAAGTTATCATGGGCCATGAATGGGATACTGACAAGACTTCAAGGTCAGCCTTTGCTTAGGTCGCAGCCATATGGCTGCAGTGGGGCGATGTGTTTTTGTGGACTTTGGGCATCCCATGCTTCTCAGTCTTGCATTGCTAATTGAGGATCCACAGAAGAACAAGGAAAGTGAAACAAATGGGAAAAAGACTAGTTTCATCATTAGGTGCATTAAGGCAATATGTTCCAACATGAACTGTTGGAAGGGCTTGTAAATATGTATTGGGTTGGGATTTAAAGGGACCCAGGGGTGAAACAACACCTTTTGTTCAAACTCTTCTATTATTTTCTGTACATTTCCAACCTGTGTTACATGTGTGAAAATAGCAGTTCCAAAACCTCGCAATTCTGTAGAATCAATACATTTTTAAATCAGTTCAAATGTTTAGATCTCATCTAATATTAGACCCATAGTGCGGTGGTTAAGTGCCTGGCTCTCAAAATAGACTATATGTGTTCAAAGCCCAGAACTGTCATGTATTATTTTAACGAAATATATGTGAAGGGCCTGGTACAGAGTAGTTATCAAACAAATGTTTTTCTTATTTATTTCTATTTCATTATTAATCTGATTGAGGAGGTAATTCTTATATGATTCACAAGTCATATTTTGTGATAGTGTCCAAATTGGGCAAAGCTAAAGTGCTAGAGTCATCTGATTCTCATTGCTTAGTTTGGGCTCAATTTAAGACAGATGCATTAGTCTCTTGAGGAGAACTAGGCTGGCTAAACAGAATTTTGGACTCTAATGTTTGATCAATTTACAGAGAATAGATTTGGTCTATTATTCCACGGTGGGCCCTAAAGTTCTTGGTTAATAAAAAGCTATGCAATCTACAAATAGCCATTTATGACATGATATATATTTGCACTGTTATCTTTATATGTTAATTTATAATACTAGAGAATATAATTATGAAAATAATTGTTATCATTTATATCTTTTAAATATGTATTTTTAGGCAAAATAAAGTGCCTATTCTACTCTATAATTTTCAATCACTTCAAGTTTTATATTTAACTGTACACTTTTTTACATTTGGACTTGAACATCATAGTTTATGATATGTGCAGTGATGTTTATTACATGTTTGTTCTTTTCGCCAGCTTGAAAGGATATAATTGATATCGCCAATTTAGCATGATAAACAACTTAGAAATTTAGAATGAGAAAAATACTAGAAGTAATAATTCTATTTGTCAAAGCATATGTAAACATTAATTAATAAAATTTATAATGATTTAGGTAGTTATACTCATTTCTAGATCATTTCAATAATAATAACTAGGAGACTAAATTGCTATAAGAGTAAGTTTGTCATATATTCAAAGAAATGGGCTGTGGGGAGTCTACTTTCTCTTTTTTTTCACTTAGATTGTGTGTGTGTGTGTGTGTGTGTGTGTGTGTGTGTGTGAAAGAAAGAAAGATAAATTTAGGAAAGAAAAGAGAAGAGAGAAGGTGTAAGTTACTTTTAGTTTAGTTGCTTATTTAAACACTTGAAAAAAATGTAAATATGATTCAATACTTCAGAGAAAGGTAAGAAAGGAGAGAAAACCAATCAGAGCTTTGGTTCTGTCATAATTATGATGTGAAATTAACATTTCTTTTTCCCTGGGAAGTTTTCCCTGATCCTCAACTGGAAGTAATTTCTTTCTCTTCTGCCTTGCCAGTGCCTCTCCTAAAGCATTTATGGACATTCTCCAGGGTCTTATGATATTGTGAGATTATAAACTAATTGAGTAGAGGATTTATATCTGATTCTGCTTCAGTGTGGAAGGTAGTGGCTTATAATAGAAGAGCAGGGCATTTAGAGTCAGCAAGAACTCAGTTTCAAGCCAAGCTCTGCCACTTCCTAACTATCTGAACTACACATTAATTTTTTGTGCTTCGATTTCCTCATATATAAAATGATGATAATAATACTCAGTTTATAGCATTTGTGAAAGATTTCATAAAGTAATTCCTGCACTGCTCCTATTCCCTGAATATATTCAATAAATGTTAGCTCTCTTCTTTCATGTCTCTGATAAGCATTTCTTTCCTCCATTCCTCAATGTAGAAGGTGTGCTTGTGAATAAAAAATGAGTGTCATTTTGCAACTGCATTGCTCATTGTTGGAATGGCATTGTAACCATTGTTTGAGAAGTATGGCTTGTGGGATGTAATCATAAAACATTTTATTCTCTCCCCATTCAGAGACCCCCCTCCTCCCACACTGTTCTTCTAATTTATTCAATGGAGCTACTATTTCCTCTTCTGGATGAAATTTAGGGAAGTGCCATGACTTTTCTGATCACTTTCAGAGAATTAAAAATTTCTGGTCAGCAATTTATTGATCTCATTTCATGCGATAATTAAAACTTCAAATTTCATTTGAGCTCTATCTATTTCATTTTTTGTGGCTCAGTTTTGTTGCCTTATGGGGTGGGGGCAGCGGTGGGATGGGGAGCTGATTGGCCTCTTCTCTTCCACTGATGTATGCTTCTAACTCTAGAGAGGCAGGAGAGTTATATATAACTCAAGGAATACTGTCAGGAATTGGTTTATTGTTTTTTCTTTCCTCCAACTTGTTTTTGTCTTTGTTTGTTGACTTTTAAAACAGAACTTTATCTCTCAGCATAGTTTAATAGATTCTTCAGAGATCACTCCAACCTGGGTGGGCCTCCTCATTGCCAGGAATTTTCTGTCAGCATTACATTTGATGTAAATGAGGTATTTTCTCTGGCTGATTATGAGGTTCCCATTGCTCTTAGACTTCTGATGGGTCTTTCACTCATTCATTCAAATAATATTTATTGAGTCCCTATTATGCATCAGCAATTCTTCTAAGGAGGGTTAATCAGTAAACAAAGACTTCTACCTTGGGAACATAAAATTCAAAGGAGGAGGCAGAACAATAAATAATAGACACAAGTAAATAACATAGTATGTTAGAATGTGACATATACTATGGAAACCAATAAAAGCAGAGCAGGTTAAGGAGGATCAGGATTATTTGGGTGAGGCTAAGTTGTAATTTCAAATAGAATGATCACTGTATTTCTTATTGACAAAGTGAGTTGCAACTCTTTGCATTCCTGTATGCTTTACCTTTTTGCAGTGTGACTTTGCTGCTCAAGAAATATGATCTCTCTCTTGAATATAGGCTTGGCTATGAGATTTGCTTTGGCCTACAGCCATTCAAAATTATGAATAAAGCAAAACTTAAAAATGGTTGGACATTGGGGTTTTCCCTGTCTTGCTGCTAAGGAATGCTCTACCACTGAAGAAGTCTTGTTTTGCCTGCTGGAGGGTAAAAGCCCAAGTGGAGCTAGAGCTTTCAGTTTTCACATCATTTTAGCTAAGTTTCCATCTGAGGCTGACGGCCATCCAACTGAGGTCATTCTCCACCATCCGGCTCCAGCTGAACTGGCATAGACAAAAAGATTAGATTAGCCAACCCATGTAATCATAATCAATAACAAATAGTGGTTGCTTTAAACCAGCAGTCCCCATCCTTTTTGGCTCCTATGAAAATCTAATGTCTGATGATCTGAGGTGGAGCTGAGATGGGTGATGCTTGCGCAGAGGAGCAGCTGCAAATACAAATGAAGCTTCACTGGCTTGCCCACTGCTCACCTCCATGCTGTGCTGCCTGGTTCGCTCTTTGTGCTTGGCAATCGCTTATTGATACACTGAGATTTTAATATAGGCTTGAAGGAAGTCAGGGGGTGTGTCCTGTGAATGGCTGGGAGACTAGCCTCTGAAAATGTCTTAAAGCAGAAGAGGAACAGAGAATAAACACTGTGAGGTAGAGGAGAATAAAGGGAGGGAGTAGGAGAAAAAGGTGGTAGAGATAAGGGAGAGGGCTTTGGGAGAGACAGCCCGGATTAAATAGACTCCTAAATAATTTGACTTTTTTTCTGACTGAAATGGGAAATTCCACCCTTGAAGTCCAATTATCCCTCCAGGCAGCCTCATGCTCCCTGATTCCTCCCCCCAACCCTTGCATGGCCCATTCATTGCCTTGATACATCCTGGGAATGCAGACTCATTCCAGTTGCAACAGCCCAACAGACAGCTCTTCTGCACTCTTCCCTCAGATAGGCAGCTAGCCAAACTGTAGTTTACTCTTCAGATGTTTAAAGAATGAGCTAGCCATAAGTCTTCAGTGTCCTCCAAAGTGTCAGTGAAGTATAATAAGGTTTACTAGCCATTCCTCTATAATCTGTCTCTCTAAAATTTAGGCAAAGGGGTGAAGTACTTCTCCCCATCATCTTTACCTTTAGTGAAGAATGGGATTCATAATGCACCAACAACTCTTTTTGAAAATCCTTTTGAAATTTTAAGCCGTTTTCTTTGCTCTCCAATCCCTGTTTGGCTACAAGAGTATGGTCATCTAAGACTGCATTTTTTTTTTTTACTATCTCCTTTTGTAAGTCCTGAATATTAGTTTTGCACCTTGTTAGAATGTGGTACCTATTATTTTATCAGTTGTCTTATCAGTTGCACCTGAAATTACAACTAAAATAGATGCTTTTAATATCTTGCCAGAGCAATTGTCTGATATGAAAGTCTAATTTTCCAAGGTAGAAGAGGACCTACTTTTAAAATCTCTATTAACAAAATTATTTAATTTGAATACCATCTCTTACAATATGACTCTTATTCTCCTGTAGAGTAGATTATAATGATTCTACTTCATTTAATATTTAGTGGCAATTTCACTTATTTAGCTGTTCATTTATTATTTATTAAACTTTTACCACGTGCCAGCTGTGAATTAGGTTCCAGAGATATGGAGAGGACAAAGACATAGTTCTTGACTTCATGGAGCTCATGGTTGACTAGTCAACAGTTTGTAAAATAATTGTAAAGAGGTAAACAAAAGATATCAAAAGAAAAAGGGTGATGAATCCTTATGAGAGAAGTGGCCAGCTTAGGCAAGTTACAGTGGTCTGTGAGTCATGGGCCTTTGGGGGTAAATGCAAGTAAGTTGGCTTATGTGGAGGAGAATTGTGCCCAGATACTTGCAGCACTCAACACTGATCTGTAAGCATTCATTAGCTGTGTCTCTGGAACGAAGTTGAGAAATACAGGAACAGGAATATTGAATTTCAGCTACCATAGAATATCCTAAAGATTTTCTTTGGGAATTAGATACCCAGGGAAGGTCTGGGCAAAGGCACTTGTGTGTATTAGTTTACAAGGAATAGCTGATCTTGTATTGCCAGTAGGACTACAAAAATTTTCTTTGAACCATTTCTTTAGGAAGAAATATAATTTTGAAGAAAGAAAAACTCTGGAGCCAGACTGAAAGAATTTGAATGCGACTCTTTCTGCTTGTTAGCTGCTTGAGTTTGGACAGTTTATGTAAACTTTCTATCCTTATTTTTTTTTTGTTCTGCAAAATGGGCATAACAGACCTTCTTGTTCCCCACTGCCATTCCTTGAACTTATTTTCAGAGTCTAAGTATAATATTTTTTGACCTGCTAGGCAAGGCCTTGCTGCTTGATTTGGATGTATATACTCCTTTTTACCTTATATGTGAGATGCAGGATTCACAGGGTTGCATGTCTGTTCTTGTTCTGCATAACCATATGAAAAGATTTTCTTCCTTATAAATCCCAAATTACATTTTTTAATTGAATAGACAGCTATTGCTCTGAAAATCACTTCTCTCATCTGTTCTTGCCTTCCAGGTTCAGAAAATCCAAATATGCATTTAACCTATTGTAACTAATGGTTTGACTTGTGTTTCCTAAAAAGTTATACTTAAGCCCTAACCCCTGGCACCTGTGGATGTATCCTTATTTGGAAACAAGGTCTTTACAGAGGTCATCAAGTTAAAATGAAATCATTCAGGGTTAGGGTGGGCCCTAAATACGGTGAATAGTGCTCCTGTAAGACAGGGAGATTTGGAGACATTCAGACATGCAGAGGGAGAAGGCCATGTGATGACAGAGACACAGCTATAAGCCAAGGGACACCAAGGATTCCTGGCAACAACCAGAAGCTGGGAAGAGGCAAGAAAAGATTCTTTCCCAGTACCTGCAAAGGGAGCATGTCAAATTTTGAACTTCTAATCTCTAGAACTACAAGAAAATAAATTTCTGATGTTTCAAGCCTGAGTCTGTGGTGGTTTGTTATGTCAGCTCTCAGAAACTAATACACCTATGTTGAAATATGCAAAGACTCTAAAATATAGGCTATAATAGCATGTATTAAAACCATTGGGTATGAAAGTCAGATTTCTATATCACTTTGCTATATATGTTAAAAAAGCTAATATTAATATTCCCATCAGGAAGAAGAGAATTTCTGCAAGAAATTCAGTGTTTCAAATATAGAGTTAAAGACTTGGTAAGGAAGAACTTTTTTCTCCCTTTAGATCTTATTGTAACACATATCCTGTCTGCTGCCAATATTGATATTTATCATTATCTCTTTCTTAAATTTAAAAACACTTCTATTAATGTTCCTTTCACTGTATCAGATATGTTGTGCTGGATTAAAATGCTAATGATAGCCAGATCTTCATAGGATGCCTGTATCAACTTTGCCTTTGTTTTGTTTTCGGCAGACTTAATGAAGCACAAAAAGATTTACCAGTCCCTTGGACACGTTTTTCATTCTTTAGTAAAGGAATTTGAATGTAATGGCTGCCGATGAAGAATGACAGAACATTTTGGTTAGTGCATATAAAATTGTTGTTTGTTCACCTTATAACAAAGACATTTTAAATTTAATTTCAAGTTTCCTCTTTCTTTCCTCCATGAATCTTGTTTTGAAATGCTTCTCACAGCCAAAATGCTTTCCCAAATTGGGTAGACATGCCATTGCTTGTGAGATTAAATTAGCCTCTAAGATGGGCTGCCTGGTGCTCACACTGCCAGTACTACTATGGCCTGTTGGCCAGTTGCCAGTTTGCAGCAGCGTCCAGAGAAATATCAGCTTCCTGACTGATTTCCTCCCTCTTCCCAACATAATTATTTGGAGACCTTCATGCTTTCCAGAAATATTCTCAATTAGTCAGATGGAGTCTAGGGCTTTGTTCAAAATTACAGTAGAAAATTCATCAAGACCATTTGGTCTAATCTCTCTCATTGTCTTCCCAGTGGAGTTTTCCTCTTCTCTTTGGAGAGTTAGAAATGAGATATCATGATTATTACATAATTACAGAGACTAAGAACAACAATAACACTTGAAATTATTATTATACCATTAAAAGGAATAAAATGTATAAAGATAACGCCTTGTCAGATTTATAAAGATTTTCTTCCAGAAGCTTAAATGATGAATAATTATGAGCTTTACCACCTTCTTTTACTGAGAGTGATTAGAGCCCTGGTTTTGTAAACCAGGGATCATGAGTTCATAGTTCATTAGAATCTCAGCTTATGTCTGGTATCTAGACATTATGTCTGGAACAAACAATTGTTCAATAAATATTGTTACATGAGTTAATAGATAATAATAGGAGAAATTTTTGAAGTAGAGATAGATTATATTTCATTATAAATAATCTCTTTTTCTAACTGCTTTTGTACAGCTTATGTCTATGCAGCAAATATCTGGTCAAGAAAGTTTAAGGAGAAGAAACATTAGATTTAGAGTATAAAACTCTACATTGAGTTTGAATTCCAGTTCTGCTATTTTCCAACTCTGACCTTGAGCAAGCCACTTCCTCTTGGATTCAGTCTTCACAAGGACATTGGAGTTTATAAACACACTCACAAACACACACATTTCATTAAAGGTTTTCTTTAATGCAACACTAAATATAAACTTGAGTCTTTTAGTCTCCTATCCCAAATCTTATGTCTATGCCTATCTCCCAGAATCATCCACTTTATATATTTAATATGAATTTTTTCAGTTACATACATGAATATACACATATGTCAATGAAAAAAATAAATTATTGTGTACCTATGACTTTTTAAAACTTACATAGACACTATCAAAGTATATATACTATCTTAAAACTTACTTTTCCCTCCTCATTATAGTTTTCAAGATTTATTCTTGATAATATATACTATCTTATAACATATTATTTAATTCTCCAATGTGTGAGAAACAGCGTAGCACAGTGTTTAAGAGAAAGCACAGACTCTCAAGCTACACCATCTGGGTTTGTAACCTGGTTATACACCATTTATTGCTGTGGGAACTTGGGGAAGTTACTTAACCTCTTTGTGCCTCACTTTTCTTATCGACATGATGGGATAGTGATTGTGCTCATCTCTATTCCTAACGTTGTTTAAGAATTCCCATTTTTCTCTACATCCTTGCCCAATCGAATATTGTCAAATGTCTCAAATTTTGTCAGTCTGATTCATGTGAAATGGATCTCATGTTTGCTATTATTTATTTCCTTGATTATTGGCAAGGATAAACATCTTTTCAAATATCCTTTGGACATTATGATTTCTTTTCTTGTGAATTGTGAATTCTATTTTGCTTAATATAGGGATCTATGTTTATTGTTTTCCCATAGGAAATAATTATTATTCTCAAATAATTTTTTGAATCAATTCAACTGATATATAATGCCGCCTCAATTATATAACACATTTCCATAAATGCACAGACCTTTGTTCTAACTCACCAGTCTGTATCTTTTACTTATTCTCTCATTGATATCATCTTTCTCCTCCTTCCAAATCACAATAGTTTTATAAATATTTTGATATCTGGTGGGATATTTTGCTTTCCTTTCATGTCCAGATTTGCCTTGGCAATATAGTACCTGTGACTCTTCCACATGTATCTGAAGATCAGTTTGTGCAGGTCCATAAGGAACTTTGTTGGGAAGTTGTCTGAGGTATTGTTCAATATTTAGATTAATTTGGGAGAAAATATATATCTTTATGATATTTGTGGTTTCCACTGAATTGCTGTCCATATATTCAGTTATTCCTTGATGTCCTCGAAGAGCATTTTATGTTTGTCCTGAGGAATAAATCAGAAATGTTAGTGAAAAAAAAATGAAATGTATGTGAAATGTAAGTAAAATGCATGTAAAATGTATGTAAGTGAAATGTATGTGAAAAATGAAATGTATGTGAAAAGTATGTAAAAAATGAAATGTATGTGAAATGTATGTAAAAAATGAAATGTATGTGAAATGTATGTAAAAAAAGCTATGTGTATTTAAGCATTGTGTTTTGAAGAAAACTGTGCATAATTGCAATATACAGGAAAATTCTCAAAATCTGATTTTATCCAATTACATTTCCCTTTGTCCTTAGTGAAACTTTTATCAACTCTTTGCCTAAATAGCAAAATTACTCAATATTAATTTCATCCCATTTTACTTTATTCAGTGTATATCATAATAGAAAACTTAGGAATAGTGAATTATACCAAGTGGATATTCTGAAAGGAAAAAGCAAGAGATAGAAGCACCTTGAAAAATCACATTCCTCTGAACTCTAACTAAATCATAAAGGTTTTTGAGAGGGATGGTCTAAAAAAATTATTGAACAAATACCAACTATGCTTATATTTACTTACTTTCTCATAACTTCACTTTTATCTCCATCTGTTTTTTATTTCACTAATATTTGTGGATTTATTTTCACTTGTGAAGAATTATGTTCGAGAGATTTTGGAAGACAGAAAAGAATTAACAAGCACCGTTTTTGCTTTAATTGGAAGCTATCATGTATTAGTTAAATGACATAAGGACAATGAAAACAAACATATCTTCTAATGAAAAATATTATAGATTACAGGAAATCTTGTGGATGTTTTTTTCTGGTTCTTATCCAACCAGACTATTCATGTAGTTTACCACCTAATTTTTCTGTGCAAGGATTCAGAGTTACCCTTTGAGTCCCCTTTTCTTACACAGAAGTGCTATATATTAAACATTTGCCTTGTGAATCTGTGTGACTGCCTGCTAGTATCCCCTACTAAATTAGAATATAGCTGAGGGTTCAGTTACTGGCTGAGGCACTGTGATAAAGTGATTCATTGTTTTTTGGAACCTGAACCTCTGGTTAAAGTCTCAGCTCCACCATTCTAGCTGAGTGACCTTGGCAAATTGTTTAGCCTCTGTGCTTTAGTTTCTTGATTTATTAAATGTGGTTATAATAAAATGTGGATTTATTAGAAATGTGGATATAATATGTAGATCATAAGATTAATCGAGGACTAAATGACAGTATATAAGTAAAACTATACATCTTCAAATTGCAGTTGGGAATCTGCAGATGCAGAGGGCTGGCTATAGTTATATACAGATTTTTAACCGTGTGGGGGTCAGCACTCCTAATCTTGATGTTGTTCAAGGGTAACTTAAGAATAAGTGATTACTTAGATAAATATTACTTATAGAAACTTAGAATGGTGGATGGCACATAGTAAATATTCATTAAATATTTGCTATTATTATTTCTTCTAATAATGTTAGAATTATGGGGTTATAAAGTCCTATATATTTAGAAAGTTTAATTAAATTAGGCCTTATATTTGTATAATTATATGGGGGGAAGTTATAATCTAGCAGATAATATTTGAGAAGCCCTCTCTAATTCTGTATTCTGGCCTCCTACATGTCAGGATGAAGAAGAGATACTTTATATGGAAAAAGAGAAAGAGAAGAGTAAGGTTGACCTATGCTCTGCTGCATGCTGGGTCAGAAAAAAAGGGGAGACACAGTGTTGGTACCCAAGCTGAGTGACTTGGGAGAATAGTCATACCTCCTGGAATTTTCTTTTTATAATGAAACACAGTGATCCATGAAAAGTGGTGCTTCTCCTTCACCACAAATATTTTCAATAAAATGACAAAAAAAAAAATCATAATTCATTTGGTGAAGTTGGATTTCCAATGGACAAAGGGGAAGGGGCTGACCTAAAGGAAAACATGCACCACTGGGTTACACATAAATTTTATGGAAATCTGTCAGTTTGAAAAAGTGTTTTGCAATTCTATTTTTGAATAGAATTGGTGGGAAGAGATAGAGTTAGTAGTGCTTTCAGTGAAATACCATTTTTTAAAATAAATACAGAAATTTGTCAAAGCAGTTCATTTTAATTATGAACTAGGAACAATTTCTTACAAAAATATAGATATACAACCAATGTGTTATGTAAAATTATGATTATCAGGATTAATATTCAGGAAAAATGCCATCGGCATCTTGTATTAATTGCAATTTTTTCACTAATGTTTCTTTACCTCTGATTTACTTATTTCATTGCCTGATGTAGCTCACTAGTACACCTTGTCATAGAAAGAGAGTATGCCAGTCTCTAGCACAGAATTTTTCATTCTGTCCTATAATTGCCTGTTCAGTCTCTGCTTTCCAACAAAGAGACTTCTTAGAGAGCAGGACTTTGTTTTATTGTTTTGTATTCTCAGTGTAGATAAGTGTCTCGAATAAAATAAGTGCTTTACAAATGTTGGTAGAATGACTTTTAATAGTCAAAATTTTGATCCTGCTTGTGAAATGTCAGTGTTCCAAAAGAAAAACAATTGAAGTTGTTGACTTAAATCTTGCATTAAGAGACTCTGGTAGGCAGTTCCTATGGTTACAGTGACATATTGTCTCTTCTGTTTAGGCTTTTCCAGTTGGAACTCTCTAGAAGACCTGCCAAACTAGACTCTCTTTTGACTTATAATGTTTATTTAGATTTCTTGACTCTCAGAACCAAGCATATTACAAAGCAAGCATCTCCAGAGAGATACATGATACTCACAGGGTCCTATAAATTTAACAAAAACTTCCAGAGAAAGGTATTGTAATATTCTTTATCCAAAATATTCATTCAGCTAAACTTTGGAACTTGCAGTATTTTTTATTGTGTATCTTTACTTCATGTCAAAAAAAGAGAACACAAACACCTGAAACGGGCCCAGCCTGACTGGAGACTAAAGAATGTGTTTATAAGAATACATAGTTTAATTTGGTTCAGGCTTGATGACTTGTGTTTCTCATTTCACATAGCTGAGTTAGTTATAATATTATATTTTAAGTTCTAATATATTTTACACGTTTACTATTTCTTTTTTGCCTAGGATGTCAACATGACATAGTGGATGAGGGGTATGTTATATTGTACAGAGAACTTTGTGATGTGTAACCATAGGGGCATGCCTTATAATAGATGCTTCAATATTCTCTTCATCTTTCACTTCATATCTTTGCAAATTCTATTCCTTCCTTCAGGTTAGACCCTCTCTATTATGAACTGAATGCTTGGGTTCCCCGACAAATTCATATATTAAAATCTTATCCCTTAATATGACAGTATTTGGAAGAGGGTTCTTTGAGAGTTAATTACATGAAGATGAGGTCATGAGGGTAGGATCCTCATGATAGAATTAGTGCCATGTGAGGACACAGCAAGAGGGCAGATACCTTCAAGTTAAGAAGAAGACTCTCACCAGAACCTCACCATGCTGCATCCTGACCTTGGACCTCCAAGCCTCCAGAACTGTGAGAAATGAATGTCTGTTGCTTCAGCCACCCAGTCTAAGGTATTTTGCTATAGCAATCTGAGCTAAGGCACTTTGCCATCTTTCCTATAAAGCCAGTCTTCAAGCCTAGTTCAAGCATCACCTGTGTTAAAATAGGCAGACAACACACAAGTTACACAAGAATCTATTTTCACTATAAAAGTTGTGAGAAAAATAAAAAGTCAAGTATGGAACCAACCCTTTTTATCTTCACATATTCCTCATGCTAAGAATAAACACTATCATTTTAACAATATGAAGTATTGCTTTTCAGTCCTTTTCCTATGAAAATGCCATCTCTAGTCCTTTCAGTTATTGTATTCTTTCCTGCTGTTTGCACATAGCCCTTTGTTACATTCTGTTTCATACTCAGAAGTGGTTTTGCAGTAAATTCATGAGGCTCAAACTTCCTGAAGCCTGACTTACACAAGCTCTTTCCAAAACTCTGGGAGTAGCCTTGGCAATATATTCACATGATCATCATTTTAGATATTTGCAATATCAGGGGGTTCTTTTTTTTTTTTTTAAGTGCTTTTGAAAATGGATAAATTTGGAAATTGTATAAGCCTCCACAAAGCCTGAATATGCCCTGGCTTATATTCCATATTTAAGTACAAGACTATCTTCCCATTTAGAAGGAAGAAAGTTTTCTTAATTTTTTTCCCAAGAAACAAAATGTACAGATTATCAACTTGCACATTTTGGGTGTATGATAGATTTAGGATCGAATTGGTTGTAGTTGTACCAAGAATTGTTTACAAAAGTGAGATAGAGTTTTATCAGGAATAGGGAATGTAAATACATCATAGCCTGTATATTTTGTTTTTCCTTTTGTGTAATGTGTCCTTATAGGTTAAAAAAAAAAATGCTAAGAGATTGGTTTAGTTTTCTACTTACATACATAATTTACACATTCTACCTGGTATATTTTGCATTCACTACATTAAGTAAGGAACAAAAAAACTTCTGACTTCTTATACTTCCAGAAGGCCAGGTTAGATTCCTAGCACCTCAGTTTATAAAACTCCCTTTAAAGTAGTGTTGTTTAGTAGAACTTTAAGAGATGATGGAAATGTTCTGTAATACCTATGCTATCCAGTGTGATAGCCACTAGCCACATGTGAAGATTAAGCTCTAGAAATGTGGCTGAGAAACTAAATTTTAAATTCTATTTAAATATAATTACTTTAAATTAAAATGTAAATAGCCACACGTGGCTAATGGCTAGGATATTAGACAGTGCAGCTATAGAGGATTATCAACAAATGTACTACACTTGGTAAGGTTTAATTGAAGACATCAAAACATCAGTTATAATAAACGGTGAAGGATCAAATTTGAGCAACATTGCAATCTACTCTTCTAGCAGAAAATTTGTAAACCATGTTTAGCTGCATGCAAACTTGAGAAGAAAACCAACACGCAGCAATGTAGTAAATTGAAAAGGAGATTTCAGAAATGTAATACTCATTTTTTTTTAAAAAAAAGCTATACTAAAGTGAAGACAAAAGAAAATAATTCTTTCAAAGTCAAAAGAAGCCAAAGATCCACAGTTAAACATCTTCCTTTTTCTCTTTCAGCTAGAGAACAGAAGCAGAACAAAAGAGAGAGAGTAAGAAGGACTATGGGTAAACCAGAAGGCTCATTGTTTCAATGTGTGCAAGTATTTATATGAGAAGGGAGAAATAGGGTAGTGAATACAAAAACACTGATTTGAAAAGGTATGAACCAACAGGGACCTATAATCCAAAACATTAGTACCTATGTAATCCCCCAAACCGCTAGAATTTGCAAATTGGACTATTTACTTTGCTAGCGTGACAAGGGAAACATTTCAAATAATTTGCTTACTATGGTCAACACTCAAGTTATTGTTCTTTGCTTCCTAGTAGAAAAAAAAAAAAAAACAAACAAAACAAAAACCACAAACAAAACATCCCAAACCTCTCTTTATTGAAATTGTGCGTGGCAGGTTATGAATGTAAATTCTTTGACAAGAAAATAAAAATATACCCCCAGGATGAAAATTAAATTATGCTTTCCTGAAATCCTCATTTTGTATTATTTTAGAAAGTGCCTGCATCTGTCATTGCTATTTAGCACATATTTATCGTATTATTTCAGTAGTGATGGTGGGCTTTTTGTCTAGAATATAAATTTCTTTCACATGCATTTCTTGAAACTTATTTTCACTTATGTAGAGATTATTTGGTGATTTTTTAGATATTTAAATGTTGAAAAATATGAATATTTCAGTACGCATTTCTAGCTGCAAAGGAGAAAAGGGCAGGTTTTGTTAAATTACATGTTGCTGATATTTTATTGTTGTTCAAATTATTAAGCATTAAAAAATCTCATTAATTGGTTACTTATTTATAAAAATGTAAATAGCACATCTCAAAAAGCATAGAGAATTGGTCTGGATGTGATAAAAAATAATTCAACATGTGCCTTGCTTCTCAAAGGATAAATAGCATGGGGATAACCATGACATGTATTCAAAATTCCTTGTTAGCGTAGCTTGTGGAATAAAATGAGTGACACATGTTAAGCTTCAGAAGTGACAAAGGAGCTCCATAGTTATCCCTCTGAGAGCAAATTACCTGATAAGAGCTTCCATTTGAATTTTGCTTATGTTTTAAAATCAATTTTTCCTTTTTCAAAATACCACAGTAATGTATAAATATTAAAGAAAACTATAGTACTAGAATACAACTCTTGCTAATATTTTGGTTAATTTCCTTTAAGTATTTTTCTGTGTGTTTTTAGGCTTATTTTACATATCTGTAATCACACATTTTTAATACTGTCTTGCTTGACATAAATGACTAGAATTTTTCCAATTGCTTTATGCAATTTAGAAACATTATTTTCTTAGTGATAATATACTGTCAACAAAATTCTCTATGACTGAATGACTAACTCACAGACTTAGTACTAATTATCTAGTCTGTGGCTTACTCGGAACTTGTAATGTTTGAAATGTTCCCCTGCTTGATACAATCTTCAACAGTAGTTTAATAAGACGCAGAGGATGAACCCAAATTAGTAAAATTTCCTTCTCTTGTAAAATATAGTTGATTCGGCTGTTTTAGAAGAAAGGCAAAACTAATTTAGGAAACTACCTTTAAATAATCAGACTCTCACTTATAGTAGTCTCCCTAGTTCCAAAGTCTTAAAGTAAATGGGAAGCACCTAAGAAGATTAGATAGCAAAAGAGCAAAGCAGTTGGGGACAGAGGGTAAAGAGTCTTTCTCACTCTGCTGAAGAGGGAAGCAGTGCTTAGAAAGAGAAAAAGGAACCTGCTGCTCTCAATATTTCCCAGGGGATATTGACTTTTTTTGTGGGGCACAGCGAAGGCCACACCTGTCTTAAATAATCTAAATAGTCTTTGCCTCAGTAGGCTAGGAAAAAACCAGGAGCCTGTTAAAGATCAGAGAAACCAAGGAAAGGAAGTTATCGTCAGGGTTAAATACACTGAAGATGTCAAAGAAGTAAAGAGAGAAATTTCCTTCAGATTTGGTAAGAAACTGTCTTTTAAGGGCCTTCAAGAGAACAATTTTAGTGAAATTGGTGAGGATAAAAAGTTCACACTGGTAAGAAGGTAGAAAGTAGGTAAAGAATTAATGAAGGTAATGGATATAGATTACAAATTTGAGGCTGTGAAATGAAGAAGAAATTAGAGAAATAAGGTAATAGTTACAGGAGTTGGCAGCATCCATAAATATTCTCTTAAGATAGATAAAGTCTGTACTAGTTGTCTGTTACTCCTGTAACAAATTATCACAAACTTAGTGACTTCAAATAATACTTACAATTCTGTAGTCAGAAATCTAACACAGATCTTATGGGGCTAATTAATGTGTCAGCAGGACTGCATTCATTTCTGTAGGCTCAGGAAAGGATCCATTTCTGTGCCTTTTCTAGCTCCCAGAAGCCTCCGGCAGTCCTTGGCTTTTGGCTTCTAGCTTCTTTCCATTGTCTTCAGAGCTAACAATAGCTCTACTACTTTACTAGTAGATCCAAAAATTGAAAAATAGCTGAAGACAAAAACAAGCATGAAGATATCATATTTGATGGCACTTTCTTTTTTTTTTTTTTTTTTTTCTCCGAAAGGCTTATGTGATGAATCAGTTTGGAAAGCTTTTCACTTTCCAGCCTTTGAATGTAAAGTGTTGGCATGTCCGGCAGTTGTCTCTCATTCACTCCTCAATAAATGACATTGAAATACAGAAGAAATTTGTATAAAAATTAAAAAAAAGAAAGCTAGCAAAGGTATGTCAGGTCCTTCTCACATGGCGTCACTCTTACCTTGCTTCTGTTGTCATCTCCTTTTCTGACCTTCTTCTCTGTCTCCTCCACCTTTACAGACATTTGCAATCCCACTGGGCTCACCTGGACAATCCAGGGTAAATTTCTTATCTCAAGGTCCTTAATTTAATCACATTCACAAAGTTCCTTTTTCCATGTAAGTAACACTCACGGACACTAGGATTAGGATGTGGACATCTTTAGGAGGTCATTATTCTGCTTGCCACAATACCGACAGCTATGTGTAAATTGAGGTAGAAGAATTCAATGAAGAGAAACAGACCAAATTGCTGAAAAGGGAAAAGTATAAGTACTATAAAACAGTAACTTACTTCAACAGTCAAAAAGGACAAGTTAACTTGAATCAGGAGGGGTAGGTCATCTTGTGTACCAACAGAAAGAAGAGAGAGACTGCTTATGCAGGTACAGATATATATCCATATATATATATAGATATAGATAGATCTATTGATAGATTTATAGCTTTATGGAGAGAGAAAGAGACAGAGACAGAGACAGAGACAGAGACAGAGACAGAGAGACAGAGAGTGAGTTACAGAAATGGAGAGAAAAAGGTAAAAGCTGGAGCTTAGAATACATGATCAGTGAAGGAGCTGATGTGGAGTCAAAAGGTCCAGAATGGGGGACTTCGAATGAAAGTAAGTCTTGAAGTGTTTTTGGACTTTGGATAATTTTAAAAAGAATTTATAAAAGGATGGCAAGTAACATTCAGGATCCCAACTATGGTTAATAGGATAAATGTGTAGTGGGTCTAAATATTCATGGTTCTAAATATTCCTCCAACAATGCTCAGCCCAAGCAGAAAAGAGGAAGACAAAACTCAGGAGAAATAGAAGAATGAGAACCGATTTGCAGTGCTTCGATGAGTGGCCTAAGAAGTTTAGGATTATATCGATCATCAGAGCACTAAAGTTTCACATGTTGTATTTTGTCATGTCTCACACATTAGGAGGTAAGGAAATTCAGGAATTTAATTAATAAATCTAAGCACTAATCTTATCATTCTATTTTGTGTGTATAATAGATATCTATTATCTCAAGAGTCTTAAAAATGTATATCTGAGTCCGTAAAGGGATTCACTTGAGAATATGAGCACTGGCTTTGAGTTCAGAATTACCTCTATTAGAATTTTGGCTGTCACTAGTCAGTCATGTAACTTAATGGAGTTTCCTTACATATAAAAGAGAGATTATGTTTAACTTGCTGGGTTTTTAGGATTAAAAGGAATATAATAACATTGAAAATAATACTTGATGTATAGAATATATTTCATCAGCTATTTTATGCTATTTTTATGGCACTATAAATGCAAAAAGTCTCAAAATCCTCAATATACTTTCAGTAAATCTACCTGACCAAAATGTTGTTAACTAGTTCTAAGAACTGCTTTTGTTTTTTCACTTCTACATTCAATAAGTGATACAT
>NW_011888782.1:40093053-40112354 GCF_000151845.1 Pteropus vampyrus | reverse complement strand
GAGCACTGGCTTTGAGTTCAGAATTACCTCTATTAGAATTTTGGCTGTCACTAGTCAGTCATGTAACTTAATGGAGTTTCCTTACATATAAAAGAGAGATTATGTTTAACTTGCTGGGTTTTTAGGATTAAAAGGAATATAATAACATTGAAAATAATACTTGATGTATAGAATATATTTCATCAGCTATTTTATGCTATTTTTATGGCACTATAAATGCAAAAAGTCTCAAAATCCTCAATATACTTTCAGTAAATCTACCTGACCAAAATGTTGTTAACTAGTTCTAAGAACTGCTTTTGTTTTTTCACTTCTACATTCAATAAGTGATACATTTGAGAGATTTCTTCTGAGTTTCACAGTAAATTGGCAAAGTAATGATTTTACATTTGGTTCTTTTCTCAATGTCTAATGGAAGTAAAATAACTTCTAGATTATTTCAAATGCAGTGAAAACATAAATAGCAATAGTTTGCCAGCTGCAAAATTGATGCTGAAGGTACTTAAATGGCACATAGAATGTTGAATGCCATAATCATAAGCCAATTCAGTGCTGCCACTTGGCTGAAAACATGAGTTAGTGTTTTAAAGTAAGTAGAACTGGAGTAGCACCTCTCCCTTGAAGTAGTTGGTTAGATTGCAGTGTGAAAGCTTTGAATAAGCACATGTTATATGACATATCATTTCTGGAGCCCCTTCTTATGTTCTTCCCAATGACCCTACCCTATGTCATTTTTAAGGATCATATACCTAGAAGATGCTTGACCAGCCTCTAGATGGCACTTTTACATTCTTGATAATTCTATTAGTTTCCCCCATGAAAAGCCGTGTGAGTGACAAAAAGCCATATATCTCATTTTCTCAACTTTATAGGCAAAACTCACATATTTTAAGTATATGCTAAATCTTGGAATATCATTTAGGAGTTTTTCCCTCCAGGATAAAAATTTAGTGTTAATGGAAAAATTATTAAATTTTAATACTTGCTATTCTACCTCTTTCATAAATTTTCTAATATCTCTCAGATAACTACAAAACAAACAAAACACAAAAGCTTTTATTCTAAGTATTTGATTATAAAACATCTGTCAGTACCTTTCTGTGTACACGTCCTCAGTGGCACTCCATAGTGCCATGCTGCATCAGGATTCACAGCTTTGCTTTCATTTAGTTAATGAAATACTTAGATTATGCATATGAGCTGTTCCTATTAATTTTGTTATTGGTATCCAGGCTGTGAACAACATCTTTGCCTCTTCTATGCATTATCTTTCAAATGAAACCAATAGTACCTCTTTCTCTTTTGATCCTAAGATGCTGCAATCCAATGAGAAATAATGGGTAGAAACTCATTATATAGACCATTATATAATTGGTCCCTCCACCATATCCTTTTGTTTTCCTTCCTCAAGTACAGATATATAACTTAAAATGGAGGAAATTAGTACAGGCATACTTCATTTTATTGCATTTTGCTTTACTGTACTTCACAGGTGTTGGTTGTGTTTTTTATAAACTGAAGGCAAGAACCTCCATCAGCGAAAAGATTATGACTCTCTTTGTTGTGATACTCACTTTATTACAGTGGTCTGGAACCAAACCCACAATACCTCTGAGGTATGCCTGTATTGAAGCTGTATAGAAGTTTTTGCACAAATTTACTTGCTTTACAAACTGTCTTGTCATGTATGAAAACCTCTTTACTTGCCCATCTGCCTTTACTCTGGATCCTATCATTTTCCACTGCCTGAGGGACATGGCAAGACATTGAGATCTTTTCTTTATCATTTTTCTTTAGCTTCTGTTCTTTTACTAGCTCATGGTCTGTAACATTCCCCAATCTTTCTTATCCAAAACAATAGCAAAGCAAACTCTTCCTGAATCTTGCTTTTCCCTTTCATTATGATTTTATCTCCTTTCTTTCTAACAAAGCAATGGTTCTTGGAAAATAAAATACACTTGTTCTCCCAAGCCTTTCACTTTCTGTTATTTTTTAAAGTTTATTGGGGTAATATTGGTTAATACAATTATATAGTTTTCAGGTGTACATTATAATTTGACATCTATATATTCTAATGTGTGATTACCACCGAGAGTCTAGTTTCTTTCAGCTACCATATATTTGATCCCCTTTACCCACTTCACTCTCCCCGCCCCCTTATATTTGACCCTCTTTATCCTGTCTACCTCTTCCCTCCTCCCCCACCCCCTACCCTCTGGTAACCACTAGTCCATTGTCCATGTCCCTGAGTCTCTGTTTGTCCTGTTTATTTGTTGCTTTTAGGTTTATATCCCACATAAAAGTGATATCATGTGATTTTCAACTTTTTCAGTCTGGTTTATTTTGCTTTCCTTGAAGGGTCTTGTGAATGTATAAATTTTCAGTTCACTCACATACCGACAGTCTCAAATATGTCTCTCCAGATCATACCTCTTTCCTGGGTCCTAGAAAGGTACATGTTTCTTCTTCATGCACCTGGCACCTTCAAATCCATCCAAACCCTGCTTGGGTTTTAAATTCTTAAGCTTATTATATTAAATGTTTTAATCATTTACCTGTCTGTGAACTCATTAAAAGCAAAAACTAAGGTATTTATCCTAACATTCCCAGTGCCTTACACTGTGCTGAGTGAAGGATCAAATATTAGAAAGTAATATATTTCACCATCATCTTGTCTATGAGTAAATAATGCAGTGTATGTAAATTCTATATAAAATAGTCAAATTAGCACAAAAGCTTTCTATAGAATTCTTAATAGAGAAGTCATGTAAGAATGTTCTATGTGGCAAATGTTGGAGGAACAGTTTAGTTGCATTTCTGTTGGCATATTCATGAGTTATAACTATTGAAATATTTTATGGCCCACCTAAAATATGAGAAATTATTTATTCCATGAGACAATACATAGTATTAGCCTCTCCATTTAAGTAACAGTAAGCTTCTTATGGAGGAAGGAAAACAGTTGAATTGAAATAATCACGGTCTCATACAGGGTTCAGCAAACTACAGCTGATGCTGGCAGGACAAATTGTGGTCCATGGCTCATTTTTGTATGATTAGCAAGCTAAAAATGGTTTTTAAGTTTTTAAAGGGTTGTTAATTAAAAAAGAAGTGGAAGGAGGAGAAAGAGGAAGGAGAGAAAGGAAGGAGAGAAGGGAGAGGAATAAATTCTTGGAATTGGCAAGTTCAGTATTGTTAAGTCAAATTTACAATCATTAATTTCAGTTGCAGCCTAAATCAAAATGAGGATGAATATATATCTGCTTATCAGCTCTGTCAAGTAATTAAATTCATAACCTTTTCTATTAGGCATCAGATATATTCAAAATATACTAATCTTTCTCATACTAGACAAAAGACACAAAGACATTTTAGCATTTAATAGGAGTTAGGGAAACACTTAAGGCCTTCTGTTTTTAATTGTGTCTGTAAGTATACAACTTGTTTGATATAATTGAAAACATTAGAAAGTACCTTGTCAAACAAATAGACAAACCAAACATTTACTATAAAATTTGTTTCAGATTTTTACCAGCCATTCAATACTTAAATTTATGTATTCTAAATTTTGATATTCACAGAGTGTGTTTAATGTAAATTTAAATATCAATTATTTTAACAAATTACAAATTGGAATTAAGCGATCCAAGATTCTCATGTCTCAAGGAGTGTAGAAGCATACACAGTGCAAATGATGCTGTGTGATAGCCGACTTTATCCACCACTGCATGACCTGGGTTAGGTTTAGAGGAGTTGTTTTGGGGAAGATTTATCTTTAGTAATCTCTATTGTCTAAGTTGTTTAAAACTCAAGGTATTACTCTATTACGACCACAACTGTATTTTTGCTGTGCATCATACTCAGATGTGCATTTTCCCTCTATATATTTGTATGCTGGTTTTTGGAAATAATAACTGAAGACTGGTGAAAGAAGAGGCTAAGGAAGTATGTTATGACAAATTCAGTATCTTTAGCTTTTTCCCTTTCTTTTCTGGGCTCCCTCTAATCTATCCCTATCACTATCATAGCTATGTGGTCCCAGAACCAATGTTCTAGACTGAAGAGTAGTATTTGATAAAAATGTATATTGGTCTCAGAGAGAGGAGAAAAGGATATGCTATTCTCCTTTGTTTCCTTTTGCTTGAGGACTGTATAGATTACAGGTGACATGTTTGTTTTGTGATTTACTGGGATTAAAATTTGCAAATGATTATATAAAATGACAGGCAAGTTACATAAACAAATGTAAACAAAGCACTGAAAACTAGAATCCAGTTTTAGAATTATAACAAAGGCACAAAATACTGTATGTTTAAAACTGAATTAAAAATGAATGTAGAATTCAGGCTGGGAATATTCAGGGCAGGAGTGTTATTTCCAGAATGACTGTAAATGCAGCTCATCAAATTGAACCTGACAAAATTAAACCTGATTCCTGAAGATTTTGTTACATAGGAAGAATAGTAGTCCCTCTTATCTGTGGGGGATGTGTTCCAAAACTCCCAGTGAATGACTGAACCATGGGTAGTACCAAACCCTATATACTATGTTTTTTTCTACATATAAGTATCTATAATAAAATTTAATTCATAAATTATGCATAATGAGAGGTTAACAACAATAACTAATAATACAATATAATGTAATAAAAGTTATGTGAATGTCTTTGGAGCCATTATTAAGAAAAATAAGGATTACTTGAACATAAGCATTGTGATACCATAATAGTTGATGTGATGACTTAGATGCTTATCTGCTTGACTAATGGATGGGTAGGTACTGCACGCAGTGTGGATGCATTGGACAGAAGGATGATTCACGTTTTGGGTGGGACAGAGCTGGACAGCATAAGATTTCATCATGTTACTCAGTACAGTGTACATTTAAAACTTATGAATTATTTAATTCTGGAATTTTCCATTTATTAGTTTCAAACCACAGTTGACCATGAGTAATTGAAACCAGGGAAAGAAAAATCAGAGATAAGGGTAGGACTACTATACGCAAAAAGATTTGAAGTGTCGTTGTGGTTTTATGAGAAGGAAAGCAAGAAATGTAGACAGGGTATGATAATTTTACTAGGAATAAGAGAAGAGATAGAAGAATCTGAGTTTACGACAAGTCAACTGTATAAAATTTCAGAAGCAGAAGAAGATACTCATTATGAGCTTCTAGGTTGAAGACGGAATTTTTTGGAATAGATTTATTTACCTAGATCAAAAATAAACTTTTAATTATAGTAAAGGATTACATAGGATATTTGAAATAATACTAACTTCTCACAACAAAGAGCACTGCAATTGGTTACCAAATGAACTCTCCTGAAAGGTAGTTTACATTTAAGTCAATCGTATACAAAATAATAGTTAAATTGTTAAAAGCAAATGTAGTCATCTGAATGACTATAAATTTGGTCTTACTGCCTGGTAAAAATCTTCAACATGCTGAGTGTGAAATAAAGTAATTTACAGGCTGTAGCAAACAAGATTCCTTTCCAAGGTTTATGGGAAGGTTACAAGAATCCTAAAAGGGCTTTGAAAATCACTGACTCAAATACAAAATTCATGAAAGCTGAGACCAAACCAAATTAAATAGGCCCAACTCAACTCAGCATTATAAAAGATTTGCCAAAATGCTCCTCAAGTGAAATACAGAGGCAGCAACTTTGTTTGTACACAAAATCACTCAGGTGCCTCTGGAAATCAGTTACTGTGAAGTGCAAAGCTAAGTCTCCCAATTCATACATTTATTATTTGAAAATTATGGATAGGATAGCCAAATGGGGCAGAATAATAATAAAAAAATCTAGTTATATAAAATGAGTGAAACTTTTCAATTATTTTACCAACAGGTGAGTATTAATTCAGATGTATCCTTAAATATTGATAGTTACAGAAAGCCTTATTTGTTTCCCTTATTGAGAAATATATATACTCTTATAGAATAAATTCACTTATTTAAAATAATTGAATTCCTTTATCTTTTCTACACTGAAGCTGTTTTGAAATATATATATATGTGTATATATATACACATATATGTGTGTGTATGTATATCAATCTCTCTCTCTCTCTATACATATATAGATAGGTAGATAGATAGATCGATAGATATGACTTTGCAGGAGTGATGAGGAATGCTGGTGATGAGTAAGAATACAGGGAAAGCAATAAAGGAAATATTATGAGAAGGACCTAATTACATAATCACCAAATCAGAAAAAATTAGTGCTGACAAAGTTTTGAGAAATGTTGGCTAGTCTACCTTCTCTGTCTTAAGCAAACTTAGTTAAATAAACCATCCCATACTCCTTTTAAAGGCTAGCAGATAAAAAGATTTTCCAAGCTTACATTCAGAGCTTAACAGACCCCTCTATTAGCAGATCTTTAGACATCTAACTTAAATTCCATAAGCTTTAAGTCTTTGTTTCAATTAGAATACAGAGAAAATAATTTGTGATAATGACCTTAATTGGAAACTTTAGTACAATTCCAAGAAAGAAAGAATAATAAAGAATATTCACAAAACAGAACTCTCACTGCTTTATCTTAACCCATATAAACATTTTTTGTTCAATCTTTAATTCTTTTTGCAAAAGCACCATTAAATTATGAAATTGTCATATTTTTAAAAAGATGATTTTAACAACTGTAATAAAGATTTTTAAGATGGTAGCATTATTGTAAAGAGAACAAATACATTTCAGCATAATGCGTAAATCAAAATGATCTTCTTGAGTGCATTAAAGCCATCTGAGAATCATTGTGCTGAACTGTTAGCTACTGAAGTTTTTCTTCCTTTCTCCCTCCATTACTTTCTGAGACACTTGTTAAACTTCAGTTTCTAATTGTTTTCAGAAACATTGTCTTTAAGAGAAAAAAAAACGGAATTGACTGGCATATTTATCATGCCAGTTATGACTGCATGGGGACAGATCATTTTAATTCTGCTGACATCACTTAAATTTTATGAAGAGGGAGTTTAAGAGTTAACCCTAAAGTTTGCAATATTTTGCAGAAATTTAACACTTATTGTCCTTTTTATTTATTTATTTATTTAAACATTTGTTTTTATAAATTTTTAAACAGCTTAATTTTCTCTTTGGCATTTGGAAACTAAGTCGTTGAAACATCACAGATTTTAAAATGGGCACTAAGAGTTATAAATCTCCTTTTGAGACTAAGTCGATTTCTTATGTTTTGATTTAAAGGATTCTGCTACGACTTGCCTGGAATAGGTTAGAATTTGGCTATTTTCCCGTGAAATTATATTTTAGAGAAGACTAGACAGAATTTCACTATGAGAATTTATTTATTTACACATTGACTATTTTCACCTGCCTTTTTTATTTTTTAAAGAGAAAAAGTTGTAATTGAAACATTATACCAGGTTGAAGAAATACATTTTCTACTATGTCTTATGATCTTCACACTTAGAAAAATAATATTCGGTTTTATTCTCAGGATTGTATTTTGGTAGACTGCAATTTTAAAAAGAGCTATAAATAAATAAAAGAAAAATAACTGCATTTCTATTTTGAAAAAACATAGAATAAAGGCGATTTAACATGTGTTTTCATGTATTTGAAACTACGCTGGATCAGTATGGATAAGCAAGTGTCACTGAATTCTTGATAAGGAAGGGCAAATGCTCATCGACTGCTCTGAAGTTATATTAAGCAATATCTTTAAAGACTTATTGATATAGAAATGAGAACCACTGACATATGCCTTCATGGAAATTTATAATACTCTAGAAAATTTCTTTTTTAAAACAGCATTTTTCTTATAGAAGAAAATCATGCTCATTGTGGAACAATCACTAAACCATTTGTGGAATCATCATTTGCCTACAATCCTTAAGCCTGACTATTGAGACTGACTCAAAAATGCCAGATGCCTTTTTCTCTTTTATTTTCCCTTATCACAATTTGAGTTTTTCCCAAAGTGCACCATTTACTTTAAGTCATTTTAAGTCCATTGGGTGCACATAGAATTGTGGACATAGTTTGAATATTTTCCCCAAAAGGCTACTCTACTTTCATGTAAATCAAGGGGGAAAAAAGATAGATTTGTCTAATTTCACAGTCCCAAGATCCTATCTAGTTAGAGCATCAATTGAGCCCTATGCTGATATCTAGCTTTGCTTTATTTTCATGCGTGTGAGAAGATAATAATCACATTTGATTTGATCTGGCTGATAATATATAAGTGAAAAATATTGTGTAACACTACTAGGGTTTATGCATTTAAGAAGTAAATGCATAAACCCTAGTAGTTGAACTAGGTTGAACTCCCAAGTTTCTTTCCTCCTGTGTTGACTTAACTGTGGAACCAGATGGTTTTAAAACTTTTAAGGAACATTAATAGGAGGATAGACAGATATTTTGTGGCTAAATGCCTGGCACCATTTTTATTCTAGTCTTCATCCAACCTACTAATAACCAGGATTGTTCAATATTTTCCTGGTAGGGTAAGAACATCCATTTGAGGTTTGAATTTCCTCTAAATATTGATTTTAGAATTTTTATTTTCCACATTTATGGTTTTAGGTTTTTACCTCTGTACGGTCAGTGATAGTAAATATTTCAACAGGTATGTTCACCATAAACCTTAGGGAGATTGCTATCGAGCTCTCTGGCTTACATGAGAGGAAATATTTGATTCCGTTTCCTGACAAACTAGATAAGATTTCTCTTATGATGAGCATTCACACTGCCAATGAGCATGCCATATGTTTAGACACATGGTTTCATTTTTATGATCTTTAAAACTTAATTTATTTTATGTAGCCCATGGCTGAGATAATCATTTATAGGTTTCTGAATACTAGAATTGGTGTCAGGTTTGAAAGTGTTCTGCTTTGGGCAAGAATGAAAGTATTGCTTCATTGCAAAGCATGCATTTAGAGAAACATATTTATTATTACTAATAGGAAACTTCTCAGCAAGTTCATATTTTATTAGTACTTGACAGTGGTGTACAATATTATATAGGGAAATGTTACCCACATATTGATTTAGAGAGGTAGTATTATAGATTATATATAGTTAACCATTCAAGGCATTATTGTTCCATGCTACATTTAAAGTACATGGTTTGGATCAAGTTAAAAAATAAAAGATTATTTTCTCTCTTGTTCTAAGCCTAATAATTTTTATGTCAAAATATTATCAGAGTAAATTGAATGAACTAAAGAAACTAGGGAAAAATGATGAGAATGAATGAGTATTTAATCTCTATACATGACTGCTTTTTGGCGAAGGATCATGTAAAATTCCACTTGGGTATCTTAGGGATAAAATTTCTTTTCTCTCTGATTGTCAGATAAACTAAAATAATTCTTAATTCCAAAAAGTCAGAACAAGCATGAGCCCCTCGATACTAGCTCATCGTTCTAAAACAATAGATACTTGGTGGATTATGCTACTATTACTACACAATATTCTCGAGATGAAACAATGAGCAAGACACAGTCTTCTCTTCAGAACTCTATTGGCTACTTGGTTTGACAAAGACCACCAGAAGGCTAACATATTTTAGCGAGGTTAGTAAAGCATCATGAAAAAAACAAAATTTTAAAAATATGAGCCCTTTAACATTGAATGCTTATTGTATACATCAGAGTGCTTCAATAAAATTTCAGCTAGTATAAAATCTTATTGGATAATATGACTAAATTTTTTAAATCTGGTATTAAGGGAAAGCTAGGGGTTGAGAGTTTGGAACCCTGTGTTTTTAATTATATCATGGAAACTCATTCCTCTCAGTGCCACAGAAGAATATAAAAGGGTCTTACATTTTGTAAATTCTATATAATTTTTCAATGAAGTCCTTCTCATTAATAAAATATTTGTCTTAATAAAGCATCCAGGAAAGATTTCCTCAAATTCTCCTCTCCCTGTCCAAGACTGCTAAAGAATCATATAGATTATCATTAATTATTTTATATTAATTCAACAGACATTGTCTGATGATCATATAAGACTATGGTTATTTCACTTCAAAAAGGAAAACCCTCTGTTCCAAGTGAAGTATACAGCAACTAGTTGGTTGGTTATCGCAAGCAAATTGTACTGCTTGCTTGGTACTAGTCTAATCTTGAATATATAGGATATTTACCCAAGGATCAGGCAGGCTCTGGGACAACTTTTACTCTTGTTTCATTCACCTTAAAGAAATATCCACCAGAAATATTCAATAGAAAATATTGTTTTCTAAGCTACCACCTCTGTGACAGTTAGTGATAGGTGGGCTGCAGTTATGGTAACAGACCCACTTGCGGCTCATGGAAAACTCCTCAGTGGTAATACAATAATTACAGCTGGTAGAGATAGTCTTCTGATGCAGAGTTAAGTTTTTGAAAGGATAAAAAGGTATGTTTTCTTTTCCTTTCTTAAAAATGTGTTTTTTGATGATTTGACACAACTTTTCGAATAGTAAACGTATGTGTCTATTATAACTTTATCAGCTTGAATTTGATATGTTCAGAAACAATTTACTCTGCTTCCCAATATTTTTCCAAGAAAAATACAGCACCGATTCCAAAACAGAGCCTGTTACCTTTGATAGACATCTCCTTCCGTTTAACAGGTTTCTAAAAGACAGAGCCATAAAATAAATTACCTCATTTGGTTACTATGGTGTTCTTTCACAAGCAGTTTATCTAGAAATTATTTTGCTCAAAAGTAGGCAGTCCATGAATACACTACTGAATTTATTTTGTCTGAGGCAATTCTTTGTTTATGGAGTAAAATGTTGGACACTTGACCTCTAATTTTCCTATGTGCTGGGCTGTATTTAATAAAACTAACTATAGAAAATACTTGACAACATCAATGCAGAGCAAAGATAGGATGGGCTTATATTTAGGTGGCTGTCTCTATTAGATGCCTTGTCTCCTACAGAATGATTTCACCTCATATTTTGGTTTGAGGAGGCACTCATATTTATGCTCAAATGGCAACAGGGATTAGTTGCCTTGCAGGCTTTTTTTTGCCAAGAATACAATCTCAAGTTCTGTTACTCATTTTTCAAAAAATTATTTAATGGGAAGACTATTCAAAGATTGCTCAAATATCAAGCAGTTCATCTCCTTTTACAGATAACATAGATTATATTTTCGGAAGATGCTAAAACAGCAAAAGCAAGTTATCTAGTTCATCAGTTTTTGTTGGAGGAGATCATGGCGAGGACTTTATAGCTGGTCGACCCACAAGCTGTATCTGGGCCAATTCAAGTCTCCTCACCACCTCTCCTGTCCTTAGAATGTGTATTCTGCTGACCCTTTCTCCTTTAGGAGCTGTTTCAGGGTGTAACCATGAGATGGTATGGTCTTGTTGAGACCATCTGGATTGAATGCATGGCTGAACCCAGTTAAAGCTTCTATATAAATGTTTAAGATTTTGGTGGGCGAGTATTAAGATCTATGCTCTTGCAGCTGCCCCAAACGAGCCTTGTATATAAGTTCTCTTGCTTATTAAATCTGCCACCTACCAATCTAAAGTGGCCCATTTTTTTCTTTGGTCTCCCCTTGCCCTCTGTTTACAGAAGGCAAGTTTCAGATTTCACTTGGGAGCTCCTGAGCTCACAAACTAACAATACCCCTTTGCAAAATTGCTTTTCCTGAATTGGGTTCCAGTATGATTCCATCAGCCTATATTGAGAGTTGAAATTATTGTTATGCTGTAGTGAAGAGTGCTGTTTATTTCATCATACAATGGCTGTTTTATCAGGAGTTCTAGAAAAAATTGTTATATAATGCCACCAAGATAAATTTGTTGTTTTGCTGAGCAATTGGTTTATTTAGTCTATTTTAAATTGTCAATTACATACCTGATAATTACATCTTCCTCACAAAATATTTTTTTATTACTCACTGTGAGCGAAGTGCAGTGATGAGTCATGGAGTTTTAGAATGGGAACAACCTTAATAATAGCTACTATTTATTAATCTCTTTCTATGTTGCAGCAATGTTTCAAGCAGGTTAATGTATTAAACTCTTTACTATTATCATCACTAATTTTCAGATGAGGAAACTGAGATGTTGAGACTTGCAGAGATTTAAGAAACTTGCCCAAAGACATAAAGCTAGTAAGTATAAGAGCTATCATTCAAGACCACACAGTCTACTACGGCCACTATGTAATGTGGCCCCTCAATTTAAATGGAGATATTTGTTTGATAGCCTACCTTAGCTTATAATATTTTATTTTGCCTATAAAATTTAGAAGTATGCACTCAGGCATCAATCATTAAATATTATTTTATAGTAGGTACTTGGCAAATGTTAATTTACTTACCAGAAGAATGTTCAGACACAATGCAGAAGATATATGGACCTTGCATCCAAGGATTTAAAAAGTCATTGTTGCATTACTACAGCTTTGTACATATATTAAAAAAGTATACTATTATAATCATAGATCAAATTGAGGCAGAGATAGGTTAAACTCTAAAATAAATAGAAAACAACAGCTATCAAAACAAATCTTTGAAAGGGTGTCCCTTGGTTGGTATATGCTACTTGTGGAAGTATTTCCTCTGTATTTGAGAAAGAGAAAATGAATAGTATTCTATCTGTAATAAGTGCTCAAAGTGATCTGTGATCTGATTAGCTAAGGAAAAGAGGACAAGAAGTGCAAGAATGGTTTTTCATGTGTGTGTGAAACATATATACTTGTGACAATGAAGTGTGTCTCCTGTATTATGACACTTTATTCTTTTGAATAGTTTAGTCTTGAATGTATTCATTCTACTTCTCAGAAACGTCTGTATTATGGACCAAGGGACTTTGGTTGTTTGGCAATTGCCTACAGTATACAACTCTGCTACCCTTCATAGTTGTGATGAATTTAAATTTTTTAGGAACAAATACTAAAAGATCGTTCTATTTTCCCCACTCTTAGAGTTTAAAAAAATTGAGTTTGAGACTTAAAATATCTGATGAACTTTGAAATATAAACTTCCATAAATTTCAAGGTTGAACTTATATGAAAACCAAAAGTTAACTAGTAGCAGGAGGCTAGCAGCTGATTAGTGCTCATCCAAAATGCCTCAGAAGTTGAGTACTCCCACATTAGTGCTTTTTAGGGTAAGCATTTGACTAATTTAAATATACTCAAAGATGAGAGCTGGCCAGGATCTTATGTAATCCAGATTTTTATTCAATGTGTTTCTGTGAGAAGTCTTTCCCAGACAATATGAAACAATCAGAGTAGGAGGGAGTTCTGCTCCCTGGGATCCTTTTCTAAAAGGTAATTGCAGGAAGACAAATAAAAGTCCATTATTCTTCCATGGAGTTCAATCAATCCTAAGAATCTCTGAACTTAGAAAATCAATGATAAGCTTTCTTTTTAATTTGTTGTACCTTATTTTATTTTATTATTGACATACAGTGTTATATTAGTTTTGGGTGTACAACGTAATGATTTAATGTTTGCAAACATTGTGAAATGATCACAACAATAAGTCTAGTTACCATCTGTCACCATACAGAATTAATACAATATTATCGACTATAGCCCCTGCTGTATATTATAGCCCTATGACTTATTTTATAACTAGAAGTTTGTACCTCTTCATCGCATTTGCTCATTTAGCATAATCCCCTACCCACCTTCTTTAAATTGCTAACTACCAATCTGTTCTCCATATCTGTGTGTCTGGTGTTTTTAGTTTGTTCATTTTTTATTTTTTACTTTTTTTTATATTCCACATATAAATGAAGTCATATGACAATTTTCTCTTTCTGTCTGACTTATTTCACTTAGCATAATACCCACAAGGTCTATCCATGTTGTTACAAATGGCAAGATTTCATTCTTTTTTATGGCTGAGTAGTATTACATTGTGTGTGTGTGTGCTGGGGGTGTTATCCATTCATCCATGGATGGACACTTTGGTTGTTTATGTACTTTGGCTATTGTAAATAATACTACAATAAACATGGGAGCACATATATCTTTTTACATTATCGTTTCATTATCTTTGGATAACTTCCCATAAGTGGAATTGCTAGATCACATGGTAGTTCTATTTTTAGTTTTTTTGAGGAAACTCCATCTAGGCTGCACCAATTTACATTCCCACCAACAGTACACAAGAGTTCCCTTTTCTTCACATCCTTGCCAACAATTATTTCTTGTCTTTTTGAAAATAGTCGTTCTGACAATTGAGAGGTTTTATCTCATTGTGGTTTTGATTTGCATTTCCTTAATGATTAATGAGGTTAAGCATCTTTTCATGTGCCTATTGACCATCTGTATGTCCTCTTTGGAAAAATGTTAATTGAGATCCTCTGCACATTTTTAAATCAGATTTTTTTGTTGTTGTTATCGAGTTGTATTTATTGGATATTAACCTCTTATCAAATACATGGTTTGCAACTGTCTTCTCCTATTCACTAGGTTGTCTTCTCATTTTGATGATGGTTTCCTTCACTGTGCAGAAGCTGTTTAGTTTGATATAGTTCTATTTGTTTTCTTTTCTTTTGTTTCCCTTGCTTTTGGTGTCAGGTTCAAATCACCAAGATCTATGTTTTATCTCCTGCGTTTTCATCTAGAAGTTTTACAGTTTCAGGTTTTATATCAAGTCTTTAATAATTTTGAGTTAACTTTTGTGTATGGTGTAAGAATGTAGAGTTTCATTCTTTTGCATGTGGCTGTTTAATTTTCCCAACCTAATTATTGAAGAGACTGCCCTTTCCATTATTAGGATTGTTTGTTCTATTTCTGTGAAACACGTCATTGAAATTTTGATAGAGATTGCATTGAAACTGTAGTTTGCTTTGGATAATTTTGGACATTTTAATACTATTGTTTCTTCTGATCAATGAGCATGGAATATCTTTCCATTGTTGTGTCTTCTTCAGTATCTTTCATCAATACCTTAATTTTGATAGGCTTTCTTTCATTTTGGTACACTTATCAAGTAAAAGGAAAAAAAAACATCTTTCTAAGAATATATTATTATATCATTAATTTCATTTAACTAATATTTCTATGTACTCTATCTGTGTCAGATATTACTCTATAATATTGAGATTTTTATTTCTAAGATCTTGTGAAATATTAATGAACAAAACAGATAAACAATATGCCATTGTGGTACTCACCACATAAACTGGCCAATTAACTATTTGTGATGCTGTGGTTACAAACTGGACTGAAGAGAATAATGAAGAAAGTTTTTCCTAAGCAATGTAATTTCATAAAGAAAATGCACAAAATTATTTCTAATTTTAAAGGATAAAATAATATAAACTAAATGATGTTCTTTTCCCTATTAATAGTGGGGTATAACAATTTAATTTTTTCTTATGCAAGTATTTTTTTAATAATTGTTTTTATTTTTTAATTCTAGTTGGCACACAATATTATATTAGTTTCAGGTGTATAACATGGTGATTAGACATTTATATAACGTACAAAGTGATCACCCTAATAAATCTAGTACCCTTCTGACACCATACATAGTTATTACAATATTATTGGCTATATTCCTTATGTTATACTTTACATCCCCATAACTAGAATTCTGACTCATTTTTCTATTCCTACTGGGAATAAAGGACTGACTAATAACTCACTATGAGTTAAATAGTGTGATTTTTCTACTTAAAAATCAGTTTTCTGAAGTGACAGTTTTTTTGAATGATTGATACAATAATTGACATCTAAATTTGAATTCTGCCCAGCTTTTTAGCTTTATCTCTTTAGTAGCTCCATGCATAACCAATTGATCTATCCTAACCAAACTCATCTACAATTTCCTGAACATAGTTTTTATGCTTTTGTCCATGCCATTCTTGAAGCATATCCAATGAGATTCTATTCATGCATCAAATCCCAAATTTAATTTCACTTATTCCATGAAGTCTTTTGTAGTGATGGTGTTACATGTAGACTATTAAAATAAATGACAAAATAAAAATGAGACTACTTGGTTATTAATGTATATTCTCATGGGAAGGCAATCAGGCTGTCTATAAAAGTCTTTTCTTATAAACATTTTAGTAGTGTTGTTTATATTATAAACATTATACATGGAATTTTTAAAATCCTTAATGCTTGTGAAGACTTTAAGTAATAGTTAATATTGAAAAGAGAGCTCATAGATACATGCTTATTTTTTGTCTCACTCATTTTATACTTTATTGTGGAAAGTGATAGAGTCAGCACAGTTTTAGATGACACCTAAGATATAATTGACAAGATAGTATACTTTAAAATAAAATGGTAGAAAAATTTTAAAGGTTATGGACTTATTTGTATAAAATGAGTGAGCCTGTCTCACAATTTAAGTTGACCATACAGAAACCTCACTATAAACAATTTTAGGAATGAGTGACAATTGATAATTGATTTTTAATCTGATTAAGGAAGAGGTCCCTAGTTCAGGGTAGACATAACTTGAATGAGTTTTTAATATGAGTTTAAGTATTTAGATATTATCCTGAGATGAATACATATAATTCGAGTAGTCTATTTTTGATACTTGTAATCAGTTGGTACCTGGTGTTAGCTATATTGAACACTGAAAATAACAAACTTGACTCTAACTGGATATTATATGGTTTTTACTGCTGGAGTAATACAGGTGGTGATTCCATATATTTGCATAAATCAAGTGGTCCCAGGCATCTGATTTAAAAGTAATTTAGTAATGCAAATAAAAATTAACTTAGATAAAAATAAAAATGATTCAATTAACAAAATAGAAGAAAGAGCTAAAGAACCAAACCTCAGGAAGGTAGGGCCACACATTTCCAAAGACCTCAGGGGCTCATACCTCTATCCTCTTCTCTTTCTCTCCATGGTGACTTTAGGATTCCTAGCCACTAAGCTACACAAAATAGAACTGTGTTGGCTGGTGTTTCTGATCTAAATCCTCACAGCTTTATAACCTGGGCAATTCCCAAGGGATTTTGTTTTTCAAACTACAAAACACACACAAACAAAAGAACACAAACCAAGCCCTCAGAGGATGACTCTGGAGCAGCTTATGAAAATGTTCCTTTACTGGCTCGAGGAAAGTGTAATTATGATTGGATCTGCATGAGTCATACAGAACCTTTAGGGCTAGATCACAGATAAATGTCATAACTGGAAGCTAACACAGGAATTATGTAGTTGGAATAGAGGAGAAGAAGACATTTATCAAAGGAAGGAGTGTATTTCTCTAAAAAAAACTAGGAGGAGGCATTGGGAAGAGAAAATAATTTATGTGCTATTATGAGTGAAGTGGGCATGGACTTTTAATTCTGGATGACCTTATTCCATAGGTCTTCAGTCAGTATTTGGTGGAAAGGAAGAGAGTAGAGGATAGATCACCTGGGAGAAAAAGCTGACAAGAGTTAGGGGTCAGCACCAGCAAAATTGATCCGTTAGTCCTTCATTCCCAGTAGGAATAGAAAAATGAGTCAGAAGTCTAGTTACATGTACTGATAAAGCACAGCTATTCAGATTGAAGTTGTGGATTATGAATTGTTGGTAGAAGAGTGTTATGATTCAGGAGCTTCTAATTTCATCCCTGAGATGTTTCATATTTAGGTGATTAACATCTGGATCCCACTACCTTGTGGATAGACAATGATGATAATCATTTTTCCTGATTACTATCAGCTCTCATGGACCCTCTTACTAATTCTACCTATAGGAGGATGAATATAAGGTCAAATTTAGCCTGCTAAATTTAAGAGGGAGCCAGTTAAACAATAAAGAAATTGGTGGCTATTAAAATAATTGTGATTCTTGGCTACTTGCATGTGACAAATTTTTGGAAGAGGGCTTGGAACAAAGAACAGAAGAAAAACAATGACTGGATGAGTGAAAAAGAATAGGAACTAGAGGGTAATCATCTTTAATGGGAGATGTATTTTAAGAAAATACTTTTTGTGAGAGAGGAGTAGAAGCGACAATAGGGAGTAGTGGAAAGATTCATTCTTTGAAGAATGACTTTATTCAAAAATCATCTCATCATCTATAAATATCCTAGAAAAAACATTATAATAATATTTGTAATGTTATTGGTGGTGGTGGTGGGGGCAGGGGTTGTCTAGTAAAGAGCAGAAAAACTACTCAGGTAATTTTTGTAGTCTTGATTTAAGAAAATTATTTTTAGTACCTCCGAAAGACTCAGTGAAAAAGAATTTCAAAAATGAGAAAATATTAGGTGTGTTCTAGCTTATACCTAAGACTGATGTATTTCTCGTGTACATGCTTATAAAGTTAATAAAATACATATTTGCAAGACACCACATTAATAAGAAACAGTGATGGGAAAAAGTATCACCTATATCTCATTAATTTGCTGCAGGTTCACTCTCCCTGCAGCTGGCACATATTTTTAATCTTTTAATTTGCAGTATAGAAGTATCTGTGGTGGGGATACCAGCAGCAGTTCTTTCTCTTAATAAAGGAGGAGATGCTGAAAGTCTGCATAATTACAGCCCCATTTTAATTTTACTCACAGCAGTTAAATTATTTAAATGTCTCTTCTGTGGTCAAAATTAATATTTTTTAGTTTACAAATATTTTATTACCATTAGAACAATTTTGTTTCCATTATTTTAGCTTCCCATTTCTGTGTTATTAAAAATGAGAAATAACCCTCACAAAGTGATTCCAAATTAGAGTTCTGGGGTCAAATTATATTTATTGATTTTTTTCTGTTCTTTGACTAGGGAGACTACATTATATATCAATAGCTAAATTACAGTCTCTTATGTCTATTTTGAATTTTAGTCAAGCAAGAAGAATTATTTCAGGCGAGAAATAAAATCTATTGAGTGTATTGTAGAGTTTCTGCATCAAGAGATTTAATACTACCTTGTATCATGTTAGAATTTAGGGTGTGACAATTTTATTGATTACATCATGAGTTTGATATCTTGGGAATGCTGATATTAGAAAGAAACAATTAAGAAGCTTTTCTATTTTTATTCCATTATTTTTTGTGAAGTCAGCTACATTTAAAATTTTCTAATTTTGGAAAATCAGATTATCATTTAACTTGAGAGCATTTACACAGAAGGCACGAGAGTAAAACTTTTATAGGTTTTGGTTAGGTTTGCAAGTTTTCAGTTCTCATTCTGTTGATCATAATAAGATATGTTTGCCTACGTGGTTTAAGGGAGAGAGCCTTTTTATAATGCTTTCTATCTGCACAGAACAGAATGAGATGATGAGATAATAGGAAATTTTACTTTATGTGCACATCGTGTAACCTAAGTACTTTGTAAATCTAAGCACAAAGGGATCAACTATACAAAGAGATTTTCAGTTTTTTATTATATAGTA
>NW_011888782.1:40085788-40092049 GCF_000151845.1 Pteropus vampyrus | reverse complement strand
AACATTAGTTAGAGACAGATTTGTATAATGAGAGTGAATTTCAACCTTGCACTCATAAATATGGAAAACATAGCCTTATTTGGTTTAATTTTATTTGATTCTGGATCTACATTAAATCTCATTATTTTTATTGAAATCTTTTTTCTTTCTCAACTTTGCAAATGATTATAGAGGACGCATATAGTCTATGAGAGCTGCTTTATGCATTATAGGACAAATTGCTCCTCAGTCTAAGGTCATAAAATCCCTTACAATCAAGTGGCTTTCTGCTTCATTGCCATTCACAGACTCAGAACCTGGCTTTTAGGCCCAAAACTCCCTTTGCACACCGTGTACCTAGTCTTTTATGGTGTTTGTCCACTTTCTGAGGAAGTCATCTCAGTCATGCTAGGAAATTCTTTCCTCTGTCTGCAGTGTAGGCAACCTCATTCTACATTGCCACAGATGTAGAAAGAGACAAAGGAAATGTGTCTTTTGTGTTAAAATGCTAGTAACTTACAGATAATTTAGGACACCGAAGATGATTTAGATTCTTTCTAATCCCTATTAAACAGTGTGGTTATGAGATTATTGGCAAAGTAAAGAATAAGCTTTTCTATTGACTAATTTAGCCAATAAAAAGTACTCTTTTCTCTGAATACTGTTTGTCCCAGGGTTCTATATGTATTGATGGGTTTTACTCAGTTCTGGAGTAAGGAGAAATCTGAAATCTGAACTCATGTTAATGTGATAAAGTGGTTAGATTGTGTGTCATAGCATTGTTAAGACTCCTGGATTATTATCCCAGATTACCACAAAGAATGCCGTTATTTATAATTTATAGATCACATCTGCAATTTAGTTTCTATCATCTGCAATAACATTGAGATAGATAGTGTATGAGATATTACATCTATCATTTCATATCTTAATGCATGTGTGATGGTTAATTTTATGTGTCAAGTTGGAGGGTGTTTCTGGGTGAGATAAACACATAAATTGGTGAACTTTGAGTAAGCAAATTGCCCTCACTAATGTAGGTAGGTCTCATCCAATCAGTTGAAGGCCCAAATAGAACAAAAAGGACATTCTTCTAGAGAAAGAGGGAATTCTCCAGTAGGCTACCTTCAGACATTTTGCATTGCTTGCTCCCCTTGTTCTCCTCCAAATTGCCAGTGTAGGGGAAGAAAAATTTTTCCTCTATCCTCCAGGTTCTTTTGGCTGGTCTAATAATTAAATTGACAGAAGACAGATTAGTAGGAGAAAAAACAAATTTAATTCCATATGTACAAAAGTCTCACATAGGCACAAAGATAGGCAATTGAGGATTATATGTCATCCTGGGCTAAGGAGAAAGGGGTAAGGGTCTGGGGCTTCAAGAGGAAAGAAAATAATTCACAGGAAGATGGGAAGAGCAAATGTTTGGTAAACAAATTTTTGCCATGCCATGCAGAGACAATGGGATGCAAAAAAGAATTGGAACAAGTAGGTCCTGCCTACCACAACTAGCCCATATTCTTTGTAGTTATCTCCGGTGATAGCTCTCTTTTTGTATTTATCACTGGTGATAGCAGGTCTTCTAAGTAAGTTTTTTAGGCAGTTAAGGGGGAGATAAAAAACTCTTCCTGAGTCCTTTGGGCCTTGATTTTTTTCGGCTCAAAATAATCTACATGCCAAAGTGGCATGTTTTGAGGAGGCTTGTTTGAACCCCTTATCCAACCCATATTGCAGATTTCGGGGCTCACCAGTATCTATAACCATGAGCCAATTTTTAATAATAAATCTCTTTCTCACACACGCACACACAAACACACGCATGCATGCACACACATCTTATTGATTCTGTTTCTCTGGAGAACTCTAACTAATAAATACAGCATCTATCAACTTTTAGATATGTAGTGAAGAGGAAAATTCTGTTTTCCAATACTATAAAAGAAAATATCATACTTTTCTCATTTTTAATGTTGATACTTCTTGACCAGAAGTACTTCAAGATATACCAAACTGAAAGAAAAAAAGATACATACTATATTTGATATGTATACAAAGGTGCAAGGGATGTGGGTAAAACAGACACAAGAAATTCCAAGTGGATGTAAATGATAAAGTGCATGACTTAATGGCCATTTTCTTCTCAGAATGTCAATACTGATATAATAGGCTGCCTTCTGAATTAAAGCAATATTTTAGTGTAAAAAATTTTCAGAGATTATTGTCAATTTATAAGTAATTCCATAATACATGCAGAGGTTTTAAAACACCTAGCTATAATTTGAAGGTTCTTTGGAGAGCTGGAGAGATAAGGTAGATTTATGCTTGTTCAATATGGCATCATTATTGTCTTACTAAAGCAAGAAACGAGAACAGATGACCTCTAAATCCTCTCACATCAGAATACTTTTATTACAATCAGGCAAGCTTTACACTTAGAACCTACAAGATATTAAAATTTAATATTAAATAATAAGATCACATACAACAGTATTTCAATGCCATTAGCTTCCAATAAATCAAATTTGCAAGAATTAAAGTATCTAGTTATTATATTTCACTGAGAGGAAATATTAAAATTCATGAGTATTCTAAAGGACATCATAACTAAAGCAAAGCAGATTATAGTTCTGCCAATAAAGGACTAGAAACTTCCAATGGGTCTTTACCATGAAATTATCAGAGATCAACAGGGAAATAAATATCTTCATTGAAAAAATGTGTAGGATTAACTTGAGTGATGGTTATAGAAGACAAAAAGTTAGAGAAGTAATTTAAAAATAGTCGACATCTTTTGTTGTTACTAAGAAAGAGAAAATCAAAGCAAAGAAGCTAAAAGGAACACGAGGGAGTTTTAAAATAGTTAAGGAGAACAAGACATAAATGAAGATAAAATAGACCCTTTTAGAGAAAATTGGTTATAGAAGCCACAGAAACTGATAAATAATAATTACAGTTAGAGGCAGCAGTGATTTGTAGTAGAGAGAATATTGAAATTTTGTAAACTGTCAAAAGTTTTTATAAATGATAAAATTGAGAAGTAATATAAGTTCAGAAAAAGTATATCTAAAAGAAAAATCTTTAAAAAGTGACATAGAATATTATTTAAATGCTCTCCACCCTTAACAAAAGTATCTCATTGCTAATGATTTCCTTTTTTAATACTGACAAGAAAATATTTAAAAATCTAGATAGAATCATTCATTATATTCAGAGACACTAGATCTTTTTATCACAAGCTTTTTTCACTATTGATATCATGGAAGTTAATAAACTATTATGCCAAGGTTCATCAGTCAAGTGAACTGCCAAATTAACTTATCTTTGAACTTAAACTTTCTTGTCCATTCACTATACACCCAGGAAGCATAGCTAGTGATTGGGTGCATGGGAGATGTTCATAAAGGAATCTTCTGGAGATAGTTTAATGTATTGAATGTATTGGGTTCTTTTTCTTTAGAAAATAGGAACAGTAGTAGTAATTAAAGAGTAGTTTAAGCTTCTTCTCTTACATTATAATTCCCTTTAATTAGCCCAATAGTTTATTAAAAGAATTAAACCTCCTTATAGTCTTATGGGGCCTGCTTTCATTTATCCTGTGGAATTATCCTTCTATAAACTCTATATCCAGAAGTTTAGAATGGCGACTAATTAGCACAGAGCATGTGGTTGCAATGTCATGATCAGCCACGAGAATGTGAAGTGCTTAAGAAACCTTCCAAGTCAACCACTGGGAGGGATATGAGATGATACTTTTCCTTTACAATGGATATTAGAGGAAGGTTATTCTTGAAAAAAAGGACTATGTTGATATGTCTACTTCATGCATTTGTAATACTCGTTTTAATCATTTTCTCATTTTTAAACATGTTGGTTGCTTTAATTTTTCAGACTAAAACAATGTAAGAACATGGTTATTAGATTTTAGTTGATTCAGAAGCTGTGTCGCTTAATCTCCTTGCGTTTCCTTATATCCCAAAGAGAAATGTTATACCTATGCCAATGGTTGATTTAAGTATTACGTTCCAAGTGTTAGTTTATATAATTGTCTAGCCCACTATCTGGCACATAGTAGATAGTAAAATTTTGTTTTTTTCCCTGTCCTACTTCACCCTTACAAAATGACTTAAGAACTTGGAACTCAGCTTACTGTGAGTAGAGTCCAATTACAGATGTAATCAGGACTGTTACTTTTTTCCCTCATGTTGTTTCCTTATGTTGGCTTATATTGAACTTGTATGTCTCTAAAACCCCCTAAGTCTAACTCTTGTGAATGAATCAAGCCAATCCTTGTCAATAAATTGTTGAATAAATTCCTTTTAATAGAATATCGTCTCCCAATTCCCTTACTAATAATTTTTTTTTTTCACAATTCTCTTGCCTTTTTCTCCTTCCCAGAAGTCTGTGTACTTTGTGAAGCTCTCCTGGGATCCTATTCATCCTGAAGAGAACAGAATATCTCTGATTATCTAAAGGCATTGAAAGTCAATCAATAAGCAACATGGATTTAGTAGGAACAAATAAAACCAAGCATCAAGGCTTTGGTGTTTATTGCTAAACTAGTGGCGTTCTGAAAGAAAAGTATTTCTTTTATAATAGTTACCAGTAGACTTCAAGGTCAAATTGCATTTAATGGTAGATATTTTAAGTCACAGGACTTAACTAAAAAAGTAATTAAGACAAGGATTATTTATCACTGATTTATAGGAGAATAATATGTTTAATTATGAATAACACTCTTGGAGAAGTGGCTGGATGTCTTTGAGCACATCTGAAGAGGGACAAAAGGATTATTGGAGGTTAAAAAAGCATAACTGTAAAGAGAGAGGAAATGAGCCAAGAGCATTCAGACTAAAGAAAATATGAAAGACAAATTTCACTGTAAAAGATATTGACTCTAAAATGAAATGCAAACATATAAAGTACAAAATTTGCTTCAGAAAAATTTCGAAGGTAAGCATTATGATTAATCTGAGCATTTAGTCAGGAATGAAAGGAGATTTCTGTAAAGAGTGTAGAAATATTCACTCTTCATGAGTGAAATCATCATAAAAAGATTGGTTTATGGATGTCAGTGTGCTGACAGGCCTTCTGCCCTTGTAGTCACTTCCCTTAATTCTCCTGATCTCTGCTTTCTAAAGATGCAGTCATTGGATTGATTTCTATGTAAAAAAATTAAGACGTCCAAATCCCAGTTATAGCATTATATTTAATAAGGAGATTATATTTGCTTACTGATTATTCAGATTTTTGGTTTGGAAAACTCTGGTATGGGTTAATTATGGTTTAGATTTGGGCTCTTCTCTCCAGGCTAGATCCCTCTCCTTAAGGATGTTATCTGAGTCTGAAGATCCCTGGACAATTAAAGTGAAGGAAGCCATTCCAAGGCATTCTGGGGAAGCATACCTGAGAAGGGATAGCAGGATGGGAAAACCAAGAAAGCTGAAAGCAAACTCCTGCCTTAAGTTCAAAGAATACCACGACCTGTGGAATCTGAGGTTCTCTCCTGGTAGATAGTGTCAGAACTGAGTTAAATTTTAGGAGCCTCTGCTAGTGTCTGAAAATTGATTGGTATTGTATAGGAAGTACTCCCCTCTTACCCACCCCCCTCCATCCCTTATTGGAATTGGGTCCAGGAACATAATTTATCTACTTATCCTACTTCTTGTTATTTGAGAGAATGGACTCCAAAAGAGCCATTGTTTTAGAACTATTATTCGATCTACTGCTAATTTTTAACTCATCCTTAACAAACTTACCCTACATTCCTTCCTTCTTGACTCTCCCTATGGGAACTAATCCAATCCAGTCAGTTTCTTGGTGTAAATTTCCAAATGAAAAAGCCAATACTTATGTCTTAACTTTTTATTTTTACTAGAACCCATATCTGGATTATCAATTGTTCATGTTGAGTACCAAGTTATCAATTTTATTGCTTTAATAGTTGGTTTAATTTGCCCATTAACATGACTTAAAATTATTCAACTACAAACAATCTATTACTTGATGCTTGGATAATTTGAGGATAATAGAAAATGCTAACCTCACCATTATAATATTTGATTTGGTACATTCAATAGATATGGCTCATGTTGAAAGAAAATGTTTTTTGCTTCACCCTTCTTCAAAAAGATAGTCACTGTTTTTCCTAATAATTAGTGATAGAAACATTACCTAATAATTTTTTTATCCTTTTTTATATATCACAATCTTATTGCCTATAGTCATAAGATGTTCAATCTTTAGTTCATGATTATCTTACTTCTAGATACTTCTTTTGTTATTTTT
>NW_011888782.1:40071493-40085098 GCF_000151845.1 Pteropus vampyrus | reverse complement strand
CCCAAATAACATAATGAGAGATGATTATATTCTTTGATTAATACTTCCAAGTCACTTTAATCCACAAGGTACCTAAATATATTGTAATTTTTTCAAATACATCTAAACTTCACATACCCCATTATTTCTATGGGGCAATTGCTTTCTTAATTCTTAAGTTTTTCTCCTCTCAGCAGTAGCAGCCATTTCTAGCACCAATGTAGAGCAGGTTCTTCATTAAAGGTAGACCGAGGTTATACCCAGTAACTGTTAGAAACTATTTTACTCAATCCATCTCTGTATCCTACATGACAGAAAGAGTGACTCGAGATAACCACTCTTCAGTTGTTTAGAATAAAAGATAAAAGAACTGCATCCATGAGGAGCATGCAGTTTCATACTTATGTGAAAATGAATAGAGATATAATCGTTTGTAATTAAGAACCACTATAGCCTCAATTTATATCTTTGGGGCTTTTTCTGTATTTTTATCCCATTTCATAAATTATGCAATTTTATGTCCTCCTTGTCAAAATTTGAGAGCTGCGTTTAATTAGAACAACAACATTGTACTAAACTACCTTAATCTTTCTTGGGTCTGAATGTTTCAAATTGTTTTTTATTTGACCAAAACTATATTTTTATTCAATTTCATGATGTTTTTGTAATGTGCACTGTGGTAACAGAAACTTTCAAACTGAAAGGTTTACTCTGACTTGCCAAAAGCAGCTTTGTTTCTGAAACTAATTATTTGCAATAATTGCAACACTAATTTCTGAAGAGGTAAGATTCCTGGTGTCACATGGCAACCTCATTCCTGGGTCTCTTGCTGGCTCCTGTCAGATTAATGTGTGCTCCTCTCCTGCTAAAAAATCCACATGGGTTCTCCTCTAGGCCACCTGTGGAGGGGAAAAGGGTTTTTAATTTTTTTTCCCCCTAAGTTTCTAGCATTTTATTTTACTTCTTTCTGATTAGGGGGTGAAGAGAATGAGAATAGTTAGAATGTGGATTGAAGTATCACTTACAGTAATGCTGTTTTTGACAAAATTTAATCTCATGAACAAAACACATTGGACTTCTAGTCTTAAAACTACCAACATTCTTCTCTCACATTTTTTTCCTAAAGAATCTGATCAGACTTTGCTACTTCTACTTGTCCTTCCCTTCTGTTCAAACCTACTTCTTTACTTCAAATCAGCTTTCCTTTAAAAAAGAATAAATATTGGCTCTTGATAAAGGTTGGGAAGATTTAGATATAAGTCTCTTACTATTTTAATCACCCAGTGGCTGGGTTGACAATATCTGTAATTTTTCCCCCTTTCGTTGTTATTATAACTTTTCTTAAAGCAGAGGCCTCTTCAAAACATTTCAAGTGCCAGAACCCCCTCTCCATTGTTTTCCCACATGTATTCAGGGAGGGGAGAACCTTGCAAGTGGAGATAGCTGCATTTTTATCAGTCAGTGCCAGACTGCACCTCCCTTTTAAGATTACAAGAACACCATGGATCTAAAATAACAAAGATGCCAAGTGTGAGGAGTGATAAGTCTTTCAGATTTGTCTTACCAGTTATATGAAATCAATTACAAACCCTGCTGGAATGTCTTTTAATTTTGAAAAGCTTAACTGTGGCCTCCTGTAATATTTATTTGTTTCTTTATTTCCTCTACACTGCTTATCAATTAGTTGAATGGTGTAAAAGTCTGTGTGGTTGGGATTTGATACGAGATCAAGTTTGCAAGTCATTCTCTGAATAAAGCCCTTTATTTTAATAAATAACATTTTCATCTTACCTTTTCCTGAAATAATAGTTATACTTTAAATATTTGTTGACTGAAAAAATATATAATGACTGAGATTTACTAAACATTAAGTAAAGATTTTGAATGTATTTTATTAATCACCAAGTCATTTTAATATGTATGAAAAGGAGCATAGAAATATGTGAAGTGTATTCAGTCTATAGACAATGTTTAGAGAGAAAATAGATACAATGATTCATGTTGCTCCCATATTGCCCTCAGAGCTGTCTCTTATGGATTAAGAACTACAGGCTGTTATGGTATAATCTGATTATGTGGTTTTATTAGGGCTTTATGTATATGATCATTTACTCATGAGTTGAATGACAGACAATCAAATTTATTCTATATGGAATGCAATTCTTAACTTTCTAGGGGGAAAATAAAGAAAGATATAGATGATTTAATGATGTTCAAATTTATACCAGATCTGATACTTTTTACATGCATGAATCTTTACTCAATTCTTACTCTAAGAGGTAGTGTAGTTACTCTAAGAGGTAGTGTAGCTTTTGTGTATGTAAACTTTCTCCTTAGCCCCACTTAGTGATCACTTAGGAAGGCTTAGCTCCCTGTTGCTGATTACTCAATATTTGGCAAACAAAATTATTTTTATTCCTCATACTTAGTTCTGGTGAATGGCTATTAATGGCCTAAAAGAATTTTTCTACTAGTTACATATATATGCTTAACTTCGCTGATAAATGCTGTTAGCAGGGCATGTGCAAGGCCTCTAGCTCAGGTTGGCTCATGGTAAATCCAGCTCATTATCCTCCCAGATCCCTACAAGTTTATATCTCTTTCTCAAAGGGTCTTGCTACTGAGTTTTCATTTTATAAGAGTAAAAATTTTTTTTATATGAAATTGGAAAATTATTTCTTCTCTTAATATGTGGTTGTTACTTAAGGCACAACTTCTTCCAGAAATAGTTGTTATCTTGGACTTTGAGAAAACCAAGAATACAAGGGTAGGAAATATGCCTATTCTGCCCATTTTGGTATCCTAAGTGTCTAAAATAGAAAACTGTACCTAGTAAACCTCAATAAATATTATAGGGAAAAATGGACAAATGTTCAAATTACTATTGAGTAGCAGAAACTCAGTCATTGGTGTATATATTTTTCCCTAAGCCCTCAAATCACACCACTCAGTAGTTGCCCCCATCTCTTATCTATAAATGGTGCTATGCAATTATGAGGTCTAGGTATAGGAGTTATTTTGTTGCTTTTTAGAATCTAGATTGTCATCTCACATGATGGCTTCTCTCTCTTATTCAAATGCAGTCACCTGATTTTGATATTTGTTTTAATACTGGTTTGTGAATCTTAGGTCTTTTCTTATTTGACACTCTCCATAGTCCACATTTTTTGGTATGGACTAAGGACAAAGTAACATCGTAATTTTGAATGTGAATCTCATTTCACTGCTGAGCAATTCTGACAGTAATAGATTGTTCATTAAATGGCAAAATCTATGATGATATCTGTTGCGATCAGTAACATGGGACCAGTTAGTACATGTCATTACCACATTATCAAGTGAAAGTATGGCCATTAACATGTTGGTGCTCTTGTGTTTCCCTTTTCAAGGAATCATAATAGAATCCTCTGAAAATAAATTACTAGAGATGCAATAAACAGAAAAATCTCGGTTTGTCTCTCTGTCTCTGTCTGTCTGTCTCTCTCTACCTCCTCTAATGAAGAAAGGAAATTCCTACAGCAAATAGTAATATTTTTGTGGTGACTTTCACATTGACACGAGCCCCTTAAATATTATAGGATGTTTTGCCAATCCACCACTGTGCTCATTCTTTTGCACAGCTACCAATAGGCTTTGGCAGTTATCCATGTTGGGAGGCCTCGAGGCTCTGAGAAAGGCCTGAGTCTTCATGGCCTCTCAGATACCTTGCTGTGACTTGGAATGCAATAGATTTGCTCAGCAGCCAAAAATAAAGAGAAAAGTGAAGGGGGTGGGGAAACGAGAAAACTGATAAAATCTTCATTTACTATTGCGAATTTGTTTGTTTTGGAACCTTGTCAGAACTTGATTGCAGTTTGACAGGAGAAAATGAATCAAGGCCCTATTCTTGAAGGTTGCCTGCCGATCTCAATTATTGAGCAGAGTTGTCATGACTGTCACATACATGAGTATAGGATATTTGCTAGTGATAGAAATATTTCAAGCTTGCTGAGACCATCTTTGGAAATTATAATCTATCACAGTGGGACCATCAAGGAGTAGCAGAAAGCCTTGTTGAATTGCTTTCCAGAGAGGAAAGCCCATCATAGGTGAGCATGATAGTACAGCAGCTTCTTAGAAAAAAAAAAAATATATATACACACACACACACACACACACACACACACACACGCGTGTGTGTGTGTGTGTGTGTGTGTGTGTGTGTGTGTGTGTGTGAAACAACAATAGTTAATCTTACTTCATTGGGTTCTGCTGGTTAAAAAAAGAGCAATGAAGTAAGATTTGTCAATCTACTGAGTTATTGAGAGAAATGTGCAAGATAAAATAAGACTATTTTTAGTCTATTTAGCAGAGTGGCCATATTCAGAAATGAGCATTTTATGTCTCTAAACTCAGATAACATGGTACTTTACAACATTTACATGATTGGAGAAGATTTTGTGAATGTATGTGTATTACAAAGGTGTCACAGTGAATAACATCATTTTGCCTGAAAAGAACTGGTTATCATCTGGGTTTCTTTTAGCTGTAGTTAGTATTATATTAACAGTTCACAGGAATCATACCTAGGGGGCAGTGTACCCTGACAATGTAACTTAATTTTCATATTACCTGCTTATTAGTGCTGCTCGTGTTAAATTTTGAACATTCTTAACTATAAAACGTTTTGGGGGCCTTGCAATACCTGTCTCTGTTGGTTTTCTTATCATTGTCCAGTAGGTCCCACATTTTACATAAATAAGAATCACCTTGGAAACTTGTTATAATGAGATTTTAACTTAGTATGCTGGGATGTTCTCAGGAATTGCATTGAAAAGAAACTCCAGTAAGGTGGCTGCCCACATTTAAAAAAACATAGTTTAGACCTTCCTTTGGTTACCATCTTCCTTCAGATTAGCATCAGATTGGCTTTCTGCCCTCTTAGATGTGGATTATGTAGGCTCTTAGCTGCTCTGCTCTTTACCATCTATGGCTATCATGAGCTTTGCAGTGTTGCAGATGACAGAGAATGATGTGATTGGAGAACTGCAAATATGCTACCTTACATGAAAAAGAGATTTTGCAGATGTGATTAAGTTGAGGGTTTTAATATAGGAAGATTATGCTGGACAGCCCGAGTGGGCCTAAAATAATTATAAGGGGTGGGTGGAGAGATAGGGGGGGCATGGGGGGGGCGGGGAGGGAGAGATGGAAAAATAGTATGGTGCTGACGATAAAAATGGAAGTTGAGACCACGAAAATTCTTCCCTAGAAACTCTAGAAGGAACATTGGCCTGCCATCACTTCAATTTTGGGCCAGTAAAACCAATTTCAGACTTCTGGCTTCCAAAATGTAAGATGATAAGTTCACATTATTGTAAGCCACCAAGTTTATGGTACTATGTTACAGTAACAATAGGAGGTTAATACATCCTCTCTGAACTTCAGGGTGTTTAGTTCAATGAAAAAATGAGAATAATGATTTCTATTCCTTAGAATTTTTGAGCCAATCAAATGAGATACATCATGTAAAATATATAAGTCATGTTAAATATATGCTGCTGATAAAGATGATGTTGACGGTGATAATACCAGCGACTCTGCTGTACTTCTAACCAGCCTTAGTCACTGCTAAAACCGAGGGTTATTATTCTTAACTCATTTGATTTTAGATAATTTTCTACTTTTCACTTTCCCCCTAGATAATAAACTCTCTCCCTTTTGTGTGTTTCTAGGAAAAGCAAGCCATATTCTTATTCCCATATTAAATCAATGCAATTAACAAAACTTTTTGACCATATACCAATTATCTGTAATTATACACGCCAGGAACCACTTGGCTCAATCATATTTCCTTTGATTTTCTATAATTTATAGTTTTTAGGTTAGATGAGATTACTTTTCCCTCCAAAGAAGAGCTTCTTTTGAAAGTCTCATCATCCCATGACTCTCTACTGCTTCCGTTTTTCAGCACCTAGCATGTCCTAAAATGATATATATGAATGAAAAAATTTTTTGCCTCTTAAAGAGCTGATGATCTGTTGTAATAAGTGTAACATGATTAGAAGCTTATTAAATGAAGTAGGATTAAAGAATGGTAAGAACCGAAAGGAGAGGAGCTGTGTATTGATATATTTGGAAAAGGTTTTAGGGAGGAAGTGAGCCTTGAACTATGATTGAAGCATGGGTTGAATTTAGATAGGAAAAGAAGATGAAGGGAAGGACTTTAAATTAAGGAGCCAATGAAAAAATCCATTGAGTCCACTTAGAGGTGGGAATGAGCAGAGATTGCATGGGAGAGGATCAACTAATATGGAGATGGAATTAAGTTTGAATCATGATGTTGTCAGGCCTTACAGGTGTTGCAAGCACTGCTTATTCCATCTTACTATTGAACCTTCTTAGAAACCCATACTATCACATCTGTAAGTTCAAACAAAAAGGCATTTCCTTCTTTCCCTTTTATAGCAATCAGATAGAATAATCTATGCTCTTATCCAACCAAGCCTATTCTCAGCTTGTGATACCAGGGTTAATGGACACCCATTCTCTTTTCTGCCAAATAGCTTGGACCCTCTACGATTGAATGCCATTAATGGTGATAAAGTTCTAGTTTTAGATATTTTTAAAAGTAAAAAAAATCTGATAGGCATATGGAGTAGAGCAAGACTATTCTAAGTAATAAGGGAACTGTTTGGAGAAGGAACAAAGCAACTGGCAGTTTATCTTTATTATTGCTTCTCCCAGTCACATTAATATAAAAGGGGCCAGCATATCAGTAAAGTAATAGCGCAGGAGGCATTAGCACCAGCATCTCTGGCAAAACCTCAGCTATCTTCCAGATAGAAGCAAATGAATAGGAAGCAAATGAGATGATTCAAGAAAATAGCAGAGACAGTGAATCAGAGCAGTCATGGGCTCCTTCAGAGATAATTTATGTTCATGTTCAAAAGATGGTCACTCTTTCCTAAAAATCATATAATAAAATGAATAAATTAAAGAGCAGAAAATAGTCCATTTTACAAGCTTTGAGTGAGGAAGGAAAGACATGGGATTTTTAGGTAAAGGGAGCCTTCAGTACATTTCTTAGATGTGACAGAAAAGATACATTCCTAACCGAAGAAGTAGCAGGGCTCAGCAGTTGTCGCATGGTGCTTTCACACATTTTCCTTCTCAATGCTTTCATCAGCCTCCAACTATATGTATTAAGATCAAAGGAATCAGCATCACACCCTGAAGGTTTTTATTGGCTTTGTAACATTTCTAACATACAACAAATGAAAAATTAGACGAAACAAAATTTACTTGTTATTGAATAATCTAAAGGTAAACAGACATGTAATCACTACCCCAGTCATGACATAGCACACTGCTGGTACTGCAGAGACACCTACTCTCCTCTGAGAGTCCCTTCCCATTGCCAGTTCCTTCTTTTCCCCAAAGTTAACCACTATCCTGAGCTTCTTTGTAATAGTTTTATTATTCTTTTTTATACATTCTGCACTTATGTATAAATTCTATAAACACCACAATTTAGTTTCACTTATTTTCTTAATGTTCCATAAATGAAATTATCTGATAGTATTTTTTTGTGTGTCTGGCTCTTTTTTCTTTTTAATGTTATGATTATGAGACTCATCCATGGTGTTGCTTGTGGTTCTTGCAATTGTATTTGAAGTTAATCCAATAGATATTATATTGCATAGCATACATGCATTATAGAATGGATGTATAAACCAGTAGATATAAATTTCAGATAATATTTCTTAACAGAATCTCAGTTAAGATGAACACTCATCAGTTCTTCAAGGAGTCGTATTAGTTTTCCACTTGCTGTGTAAGAAATCACCACAAATTTAGCAGTTTCTAAAATCACCTAAATATATCTCACAGTTCTGGAGGTCAGACATTTTGGGTAAGGTTGACTAGTTTCTCTGTTCTCAGTCTAAAAGGCCAAAATCAAGGTGGCAGCTACTCTGGTTTCTATTCTGAAGGTCTGGGGAAGAATTCACTTCCAATCTATTCAAATTATTGGCATAATTCACCTTCTTGTGTTTGTTGAACTGAAGTCATATCTCCTTGCTGGCTGTTGGCAGGAAGTCACTCTCAGTAACTAGAAGTTGCTCTCAGGTTCTTCCACGTGGCCTCCTGCATCTTCAAAGCCACCGAGGCACATGAAATCTCAGGCTTCCAATCTCTCTCATTTTACCTTCTTTCATAAGCTGGAGAAAACTGTTCTTTGAAGCAAATAGATTTATGTGATTAGATTAAACTTGCCTAGAAAAACTCTTTTGTCATATAATGTAACATAATCATGGGAGTGATCTATCATCACACTTACAGATTTTAGCCACACTCAAAGAGGAGGGATTTTATAAGATGAGGATCATTGAGGGCATCTCAAAATTCTGCCCACTACAGGAGAAACCTACAACCATTCCAAATGAGTGATATGGCATATACTACCTATTAGATTTATCTAGGAATCAAGGATTTTTTTGTAACTGTCAAATGTTTCTTAGATAGCTATTCTGCGTTTGCCCAGAGACAGGGTGATAGTTTATCTCAGCATATGTTTGCTCAGATATGGCAGAGCTGCTAACAGGTAGTTAATACCCATGAAAGAGACAGGAAAGACTTCATGGTGGACATGCTACAAGAAGATTCAAATGTTTTCAATGTAATTTTCTGATTTGTGTGATTTTTGGTACTTATTTCAGATAGGTTCCACGATATCAGGTTCTAAACAGTAGAAGTAATTCTGATTAAATAGGATTCTAACCAAGCAATCTAAATTGCCATACAAATTACACAAATTATTATTATATTTTACTAACAGTGACTGAGTTCATACTCTTGTGTCACCTAGATAATGAGAGAAAGACGTGAAGTTACCATATTTTCTCTTTTCTTTTTAATGTTATACTCTTTCAGAAATATTTGAATCACTGAATGTGACACTGCTCTAGTTTTTAAGAAGAGGGATCTGGGATACAGGCAAGTTACATAGTTTAAGGTCACAAAGCTGGAGTTTGGCAAACGAAGATAGAACCTAATTTTCAGGTGCCTGAGCTCACACAGTGATTAAAATATCTTGTAAACACTATAATCTGCATAAAGTCTGCAACCTTACCAGTATAGACTGCTGCATATCAACTACCTGTCACAGAACCTGGCAAATAAAATGGACAGGATATTGGCTTTGGAGCTATACAGAATTGGGTTTGAATCCTAAAAAAAACTTCTTATGACTTTGATGACATCAGACAAGTTACTTCAATTCCTTGAATCAGAGTTTTGTCATTTATTTCAACTAAGATATAACTCATGGGATGTTATGACAACTGAACATAATAACACATATAAAACATGTAGCAACTTATGTAACATATGGTAGATGTTAACTTTTATTTAAAAAATAACTTGTAACCAGAAAATTGTTTCAACAAGATTAGATAATCACTTTGGACTAGAAAAGTATAACAATATAACGACATGGAATTCTGTTGTTTGCTTACTCTCTACTGCTACATGGATAACCTGAGGCAGAAGCAGAATGAAGACTTAAGAAAACACATTAATTTGGGTTCCTTTGAAAGCAGAACCTGAGAGATAAGGCCTTGGCTTCCATAGAAAGCAGGAACTAGGGAGTGGAGAGAATGAGACAGAGAGGGTAGAAAGATCAATATTCAGGCGTGTTTTTGAGATTGCTCCAGTGGATAATGGAGACTGATTCCCCAGGATTTCCTAAGTGTGGAGAACCCCTGCCACAACAGATGAGCTGAGAGAAGAGCTGCCAGGAACAGTGGGTGAGGATTATCTGGAGGGCTTTAACCCACACTTCTGGACTAAATTTATACAGAGTTGAGGGAGTTTTCATAGCCTTAGGGAATACACTTAATAGAAAGTGGAAAGATCCTCTATGCATCAGTGACAGGTAGAACACTGACACCAGCAAGCTATAGAGGAGTCTGGCCTGAAGATAAAGTCCGAGGTTGGCTGAGGGCTCTGACATGGCTCAGCAGAGACATCTATTACATGAAGCTAGAGTGGTTTTGCTCAGAGTTATATAAGACCAGTACTTAGAATGACAGGGATAGAATAAGCCCACCCTCTTCTCTTCCTCAAATCTGATAAAGCCATTAATATTTATGTTCAACTCAATGAGTGCTGCCTTAAACACAAACTAAATAAAAAATTTATACTTGGCTTGGTACATTTTAAAGTATAACATATGCTCTTAGGCAAAATCATCATGCTAATAGACCAGTGTTTTACATAATGTGGTCCCTAGGCTACCTACACCAGAATTATCAGTAAGACCCACAACATCTCTCAGAATAAGGTATCTTTAATAATCTCTATATTGGAAGTCTGGAAATTATTATGCTATGCAGTACCCCTTATTTGTTGTTTCACTTTCTGTAGCTTCAGTTACCTGCGGTCAACCACAGTCTGAAAATATTAAATAAAAAATTCTAGAAATAAGTGATTCATAAGTTTTAAATTGTGTGCTGTTGTGAGTAGTGTGATGAAATCTTCTGCCATTCTGCTCCGTCCTGCCCAGAACCTGAATCATCTCTTTGTTCATCATGTCCACACCATGTATGCTGCCTGCCTGTGAGTCATTTACTAACTGACTCGGTTACCAGATCCACTCTCGTGGTATCTCAGGGCCTGTGTTCAAGTAAACTTTATGGTAACCTAATGCTGCATCATAAATACCTACATCATTCACTTCACTTCATCTTATCACTTAGGCATTGTATCATCTCACATCGTTACAGGAAGAAGAAGGGTGAGCATAGTACAACAAGATATTTTGAAAGAGAAAGAGACAACATTCATACAGCTTTTATTATAATTGTTCTATTTTGTTATTAGTTATTGTTATTAATCTCTTACTGTGCCTAATTTATAACTTAAACTTTATTATAGGTATGTATGTATAGGAAAAAACATAGTATGTACAGGGTTCAGTACTATCTGCATTTTCAGGCATCCACTAGAGATCTTGGAATATATACCCTGCAGATAAGGGAAGATTACTGGATTCTTCTTTTTTTTTTTTTAAGTAGAAAAAGTCCTATAGTTTTATTTTTTATTTTTTATTTTATTTTATTTTTTACATCTTATTATTTATTTATTTTATGGTGGCATTGGTTAACGCAATCCAATGTTTCAGCTGTACACTTTAAGAGTAAGGCATATATATATTTACACTGTGTGTTCACCTCCCCCAGTTAGATTTCTTTCTGTCACCACATATTTGACTCCCTTTACCCCCTCTGCCTCCCCCTTCCCCTCTCCCTCCTACCTGACCTATGGTAACCAATAGTCCATTGTCCATGTCCATGAGTCTCTGTTTGTTGCTTTTAGGTTTATATCCCACATATAAGAGACATCGTGTGATTTTCAACTTTTTCTGTCTGGCTTATTTCGCTTAGCATGATTATCTCGAGGTCCATCCATGTCGCAAATGGTAGTATTTCATCTCTTCTTATGGCTGAGCAATATTCCATTGTATATATATACCATAGCTCTGTATTCTTTTTTGCCTTGGGTTTTCTTGTTTCTTGTACACACATTCTCTTAAAATTTTCTTTTTAATCCCTCATGTGGCAATAGCATAGAATTTTAGCTGTTTTACCCCCACATGTATTTTTCTGGGGGAAGATATAGAAATCATTCATGGTACTATTTGTTTTGGTCATATTGTGTGCAGTGTGTGGATGAGAGAATCCTTCATCTGCCATTTCTGTAATTAAACATATACATGCTTAATGTAGTCTGGCTTACCACAGAATCATCCTATCTCCCAGGTATGAGAGGGAAAGTATGGCTGACTATATCATTAGAGAATACAGAAGCTCATAAGGCTTGAACATTTTATCTCAGTCAAGATACCAAAGCACAGCTGGAGTTGAAATTAGAGCCTTTTTCAGTGTCCTAATATTGTTGGCACAACAGCTGTCTGTAAAACTGGCATGGTAAATGGCTCACAAGTTTGTTCTTTCATCTTTAAAAGGAGATAACAACCGTATACATTTTTTAGAACACTCTTTCCTCAGACAGACTATAATTTTCTTTTCAGACATTTTATAAAAGTACTAGATCTTACAGAGCATATAGACAGTGATATCTGAACACAATGAACTGATTTAAGAATAAAGAGAATACTTAAACTAATGATTTACTTTTTTGTAAATATGGTGTCACTGGCTAGTTTTATGTAGAGTTTCTAAAGAATATATTCTCTATGAATAGAAATATGCTATTCAATGCATAATGGACAAATGTATGGATTGTGATTTCCAAATTCTCTTGTATTAAATGCCCTCAGAATGCCTTTCTATCAGTTCAGGTTCTCAGGACTTGAACACTTTTGATAATCAGATCAGAATGAAAGCTTTATTAAATACTGATTCATGACAGATTTTATGGTTTTATTATACAGATTGACTGTATTATCTTAAGATTGCATTGTATAGCTGCCTAAATTTCATGCTTTCGATATGTTCTCTTTCTAAAAGGACATCACTATAATGACAATGTAATGGCAACAAGAGAACTTAATAATTTTAGAACACTATATTTTATAACTATTATCTGCAATAGATCAAAAAATGAATTTTTGTAATTTATTATATAATAAATGGGTAATCAGATATTTGGGTGGTAGAATAGATTGGATTAGTGAGATAGAAGATATTGAAGCTGAAGTTCTTTGGGCTGGTTATTTGCAATCTCAGTAGCACTGTTTCCATGTAGTTGTTTGAGTATTAAATGTACAAAATCAAAATTAGCCATTTTATTAACACCTCCCTTATCCAGGAGACTCCCACTCAGCCTTTACAGTGGTCTGGGAACCAACCTAGATCAAAAACTAAAATGAAACAATATTTTGTACACATAGTCACACAAACCTGTACACACTTGATATATACCTGATAGCTATAATTTTTCTACATTGCCACCCACTATCAGACTGTGAACAACTACTTCTTTCCACTTTAGTTTCCTCATCATTTAAAAAAAAGATAAACAAAGATATTGCTTCCTAATGGCATAGTGTATACCTATACACAAATATACACAAACACATTATGTATATACATTCTGCCTGATATCACACTGTCAAGTTAGCATAAACCATTTATTGGTGATTTGATATAATTTTACACACAGTGCTAAAAATTTTGGCTATTTGTTTTACTAGTCCACAGAAAGAATGATTAAAGGGGATAGTGCTATATAGAGGCACACTGAACACAACAAAAAATAGAATCTTTATTTTACATATGAAACTAAGGAAAAAAGAAATGATTGTTCCCAGTATGACTGTGGGAAGAGAGATAGAAAAATATGATTATCTGGTATATTAATTTAAAAAGCAGAGCTTCGTTGTTATTTATTACAGGTCAAAGCATCCTTCGATAACTTTTTCAGACAATATAGTGTGGCAGCCAAGTAAAATATGTGGAGTTTATGGTGATAATCTTGAAATACACTAAATAGAAGGAGCCATTCTCTTGTGCTCTTTAACACAAAAAAGCATTTAATATATTTCAAAACTACTTACACCTAAAATAATTTTATCAAGTTTTGAATATTAAAAAACATGTTATTTTTCATTGCTTAGGATAT
>NW_011888782.1:40043199-40071443 GCF_000151845.1 Pteropus vampyrus | reverse complement strand
GTTTCCATGTAGTTGTTTGAGTATTAAATGTACAAAATCAAAATTAGCCATTTTATTAACACCTCCCTTATCCAGGAGACTCCCACTCAGCCTTTACAGTGGTCTGGGAACCAACCTAGATCAAAAACTAAAATGAAACAATATTTTGTACACATAGTCACACAAACCTGTACACACTTGATATATACCTGATAGCTATAATTTTTCTACATTGCCACCCACTATCAGACTGTGAACAACTACTTCTTTCCACTTTAGTTTCCTCATCATTTAAAAAAAAGATAAACAAAGATATTGCTTCCTAATGGGATAGTGTATACCTATACACAAATATACACAAACACATTATGTATATACATTCTGCCTGATATCACACTGTCAAGTTAGCATAAACCATTTATTGGTGATTTGATATAATTTTACACACAGTGCTAAAAATTTTGGCTATTTGTTTTACTAGTCCACAGAAAGAATGATTAAAGGGGATAGTGCTATATAGAGGCACACTGAACACAACAAAAAATAGAATCTTTATTTTACATATGAAACTAAGGAAAAAAGAAATGATTGTTCCCAATATGACTGTGGGAAGAGAGATAGAAAAATATGATTATCTGGTATATTAATTTAAAAAGCAGAGCTTCGTTGTTATTTATTACAGGTCAAAGCATCCTTCGATAACTTTTTCAGACAATATAGTGTGGCAGCCAAGTAAAATATGTGGAGTTTATGGTGATAATCTTGAAATACACTAAATAGAAGGAGCCATTCTCTTGTGCTCTTTAACACAAAAAAGCATTTAATATATTTCAAAACTACTTACACCTAAAATAATTTTATCAAGTTTTGAATATTAAAAAACATGTTATTTTTCATTGCTTAGGATATTAAAGAAAATTTCTTAATTATACCCAGAGTACAAAATATTTATCATAGTTTTCAAGGTTAAAACAAAGCGAAAACAAAGAAGTGCAACTACATACACACACGAAGATTTAGGAAGTAATCTAAAACATTATGTTTTTAAATTCAAGCAATATTTCTCTTTTGTTTTTCAGACTACTATATTACACTAGAGCCCTGTCATTCTACATTAAGCATGCTTATAGCCATCTACACCCTTTTCTGTTAATAATACCATGAGATGATAATTTATTTATATAGATTAATATTCACTTTTCTTTCAATTGATATATAGGAATTACATATTTTGGAATCCATCTGTCCTATTAATACTGAACATGAGAGGAGATTGAAAGATATCTCAAGGATAACTTTTAAAGCAAGGACCATTTATGCTTCTCAAATGAGGCTTAGGTACTGAGTCTTCTCAGACTACTTGATTGTAATCTGACCCTACTAAAAAATGGACAACTTTGATTGCATCAAAATTAAGGATTTCTGTTCAACAAAGGCACTCATATAGAAGTATATGGAAGGGTGATCAGAAGAAAATATTTATAGTATCTAAATAAGGTATGAGATGTATAGATTTCAAGATTATTTAAGGAACTCTTAGCAATAGGTTATTTGAGAGAAGATATAACTTAAAAGATAAATAGTAATTCAGAGAGGTGGAAATCAGAATGACTAGTCATTATTTGAAGAGATGTTTCTTTATACTTTCATCATGGAAATATAAGTTAAAGAACACTTTGCATTTTCTAGAATGGCAAGAATTAGAAAGTCACATAATATTTAACATAGCGGGGATATGGCAAAATGGGAGCCCAAGTGTGTGGCTGTCGGAGGTATAAATATTAGAGAGCAATTTGTCAGTATCTAGTGAAGTTAAGTTGCTTGTTATTTAGTATTCTCATTTATGGGTATATTCCTTAAAAAATGTGTACCTCATAAGAGAACACATAGTGAGATATCCACACTTAAGTGATAGCAAAAATTAATGGGCATGCAATGACTATCACTACATAATATAAAAAAAGTAGAATGATATTAGAAGCACAATACAATTTAAATAGATGCCCACCAGCAATACCACAATATGGTTTCAAGGATATAACACTATCCAAAAAAAAAAAAAACCTTGATGGATAGATGGAAAGGACCTATACTACATACACTAAAAAGTGCTTTTGTGAAAGGGGGATTGGGAAGAAAATTAAAAAAAAGAGAGAATTATTTAATAAAAGAAAAGCAAATGATCATTATCCCAATCAATTATGATGAGAACGATTAACTCAATTCTGAGTATGAGTACCAAAAAAAAGGAAACAAACAAAAAACACTCTACACCATACTATGCTCTCCTTACATGCATTTTATGTGGATAGAGTAGGAATGGTAGGCTAAAATGAAGAGAGTATTGGAAAAAGAGAGGAAGAATTTCTGTGATCTGTAAAAGTCTTGTTCAAAAATCATGATTACTTATTCCTGAGTGGCTCTCAGATCTCTGATGAACTTGATTGGCTTCACAAAGATATTAAAATCTTCCTAAATATTCCACTAAGATTGATCTATTTAATCCTTCTATTATATTTGTGATTCCAAGTGCCATGATTTCTGGTGAGCAACCACCATCTTATGTTACAATGCAGAGTTACTCTTGGATGGTACACTTGACCTGAGAAAAAGGGTAGACTTAGTATTGGTACTAGAGGTTGAACTGTACCCACCAGGTACTAGATGTGCAATTAAAAACAGGTTGTTTTTTTTAGAGAATGAAATATTGCCATCTAGTTTATTTTCTACTGCGTTTGTTATCGATCATGGCATTTGCGCTTCTAATTAGGAAATGAGTGAACTTAACAAGTAATGTAAGTTTAATAAGCATATCTTATACAATAATCAAACTATATTTCTAAAGTACTCCATGAGCAATATAAATCATAATTATATTAACATATTAGTTATGATATTAATATGTTAAAATCTTAATAGCTTTGAATTTTTAAAAATAAGTTAAGTTTCATGAAGACAAACTTTATTTATTTATGATTGAAAAACAATAGAAGAGAAATATATACATTGTGTTGAAAACTTTATATGCTTGAATATAGTACAGATTCCACACAGAGATGGTATACATAAGAAAAAAATATTTTTACTATGGTTGAAAAAAAAACTAAGATTGAATTATCTAAAAAAGCAACATTTATGGCTCTCCATAATGCCCAAGACTAGTTATGAATTGATATGTAGAAGCTTCAGTAAATTAAAATTGAGTTTGACAGTGAATACAATAAATGACTGAAAACTGACTATATGAAATTTTCTATTTAGAACAAGTAAATATTATTCAGCAAAAGAAATGGAGTATTGAGTACACTCTAAAAAATAATTATATTTTTATAACTAATAGTAACCTAAATTCAAAGATGACTGATGATTTATAATTTATAATAATGCTTATCATTCAACAGTGTAATCATCTGATTAGTAAACTGTAAGACTGTCTTCTTTACTAGACTGTTAATAGTCTTTTAAGCTATGTATTTTATTTTATTGTAAAAGAATGATTATTCATTATAAAAGAATGAATATATGAATAAATGCATAGATATATGGATATATAGGTGAAAAGAAAAACAATAAAAGAAAAAATTTAGAATCACCTTAAGTGAGAGAAGACATAACTTTATCTATCATTGCAAAATGAAGAATTTGGGTTGCATTGGTATTTGAAAATAATTCCAAATCAAAATTTTTGCTATCATCACATATGAAGTTTAGAATATTAATGAAAATATGGAACTTAAAACCAACATATTTTCTATTATAGAGAAAATGGAATAAAGGAAAAATACAATAAAAGCTGATAGTCTTGCAGTACTGTTCTCATAATTTGTAGTCACTGCCAGAAAAACAAACAAACAAACTGCATGAGTGAGATGAGGGTGAATGTCAGAAGGGCTGTAGCTAATTTTTTAAAAATAATGGTACTGGAAATGTTTATAACATCTATAAAGATGTTTTATTTTTGACCAGTGTCAAAGCTCAAGGTACAGGACAGATTTGGCTATGCTACATTATTTTGGCCAAATATCAAATGGGAGACCTGTTTTTTTATTTATATAATGCAGCGAAGAATATCAATTTGGTTTAATTTTCTCCTTTAGATTGAACATTAAGAAAGCATGCTGTTAATAAAATGCTTATGATCCTTAATTTGTATTTCCTTAATATGCAATGACAAACACTCCATATATAATTTTGCATTCTGGAATGCACATTTAAAAAGATATCCAGAATAAAGATTTTTTTAAAGAGCTTCTCTGTGATCTGAAACAGTGAATAATTATTATATTTATTTTTATGTCCCTTATCTTGTTTCACCAAGTGTTTGAAATTGCTTGCAAAGTGTATGTAGTAAAGGAGAAAACAAAATTTTATATTAGAGTAAAATTGAGATAGAAAAATAATAAAACCATGTAAATTCAGACCATTTTGACACTTTCTACAGATAGATCTCAGAATGACTCTATGTTTAATTGTCACAACAGAAGAAAATATATGATTTTTTTATTGGATTAAAAATCATTTTTAAATTAGGTTAATCTTCAACTGCATAGCTTTTCTTGATATCGTGATCTGATAGAAAATTCCCTCATGACCTTAAAAAGGACATTATAGTTAAAGTTATCTCTAAACCTAATGTAAATGTCACTGTTGTGTATATGTATATATATACGCCTATATATGTATACATGTTCATGTAATTCTACAAAATATGCATATATTACTCATATATACATATACACATATACTAAATTTATGTATATATTACATATATCAATTTATAATTTATATGTTAAGTGCAGTAATGGAAATTCTATTGGAGGAGGTTTATAAAATTAATTAATATAAATAGATACTCTAGTCTTTGATAATCTGACTTCTTAATCCAAAGATATAATTTAGACTGTCTTAATAAGGTTTTTTCCCCCAAGGTCTGTATCACTATAGGGCTTCTGGTAATGAAATTCAGGAATTTTTTGAACCACACGAAATCATTATTGATGCCACATGTACCTTTTTACATTTCTCCTACTTAGATTATCATATAGCATTCTGAAAATGAATTGTAGCCTACAAAATTTAGAGAACCATTGCATACCATGTGCTTATTGAATTATTTTAACTCTGAATTAGCATGTATAGTTATGTCCTTTGATGATTTATTACTATTTAATTGCTAATATTTAAGAGATTTGCTATTGGTATCAACGATGTCAGAAACAAAGGCCCCTTTTTGTGGTATTCATGGTATTTTATTTAAATTTATGGTTTTAGGTATTTTATATGATTTTTTCTCTAGAAAAATAGAGTTTCACATGTGTCTGGAAAGTCTTAACTGTCACAAAGACAGATTTGCTAAAATAAAAGCCACAGATGAATTGTTTATGAACCAATATTTGGAGAAGGGTTTTTGCTTTACTTTATATTCATATTGTTTCAATTAATGAAACCCATTAAATCTATTTCTTCATATAATACCCAGGTCTCTGTCTATGTAAATCAGCAATATTATATAATTCTTGAGAATTACATAACACGTATAAGTTAATAATGATATGTATAAACTACTTTCTGCCAGCTCAGACTATATACTTGCTACTTTGAAGATGTTGATATCTTAAATCACTTACAATCCTGAAGACAATGTGGAATGACAGGAGTGAAAGAGGAGGACAGTGCTATCTATTTGGAAGGCAATTGCTCAGGTGAGGTCACTGCAAGTCATCAGGCAAGGTAGAAGTTCTGTCACTAGACAGAAGAATAGTTACCTTTTCTGCTCTTAAGGAGACTTTTTTGAGATTTGTGGGTTAAAGCCCTTAGGTTCATCATAATTCATCCAAATGCCCCATTCTACTTTTCAGAGTCTAGTCACTCCCTTAAATTTTCGAGATCTGGCTTGGCTGTTAAATCCATTTATATTATAATTCAGCAACTTGTAGTAGAAGTTTCTGTTTTGCTTTTCAGTTTTAACAACTCAACCCTGCATCTGCAAGAGATAAGAGATTCTTTTATGATAAACATGGGAGCTTTCTTCTTTATTATTAATTAAGCTGAAGATTTGAAAACATTAAACTTAACTTTTTTGAAAATTAAAAATCTTTAGTGCCATCAGAATAGACAGCCTACTTGACATTATTTGTATTATTTAATCTCATCATAATAATCTGTCACGCAGCCAGCTAAGTATGCTGGAGGTTGCCTTCAGAGTATTTTATTCCAGGAAATTACAAGATAATAACTCATGTAACTATTTTGGCACACTTCTGTGGAATAATGGTATCACATTTTTCAACTTTCATAACAACCAAATCAGATAAATGAATTCAGATAAATGAATTCCGTGAGAGTCAGTTACTAAATACTCTCTCAGGCAAAGTTCTAGGTATTTCTAACAGAAAGAGGTTTAATTCAGGGAATTAGGTGATATTATTAGAAGTGTTTGGTTATGGAAAGTTAAAAAAAAAATCACTAAGCCATTGATTTAAAGACCAACTCATTTTAGCTGCGATCCAAAAGTTAAGAAGCTGCTGCTGCTATCAATGTTACTACCTCCAAAATTCCTTTCACTCGTGACACTGGTAACTAGATACTGGAAGACAAAGTCTACCCTCTATGAACACTCATGCCTTTTAGACTTCTTTTAAAGCTGCAGAAAGATGATTCTTGTTTCATTCCTGCCTTTCAAATCTTGAAAAAATAGATGTCAATGGCAGAACTAAATTATGTCTAGTACCTTAGCCACAAAGGAATCTGAAAAAAAAAAAAAAAAATTGAGAGGCCAAAGGTTTATGGAGAACCATTTGCAAGATATTTAATTAATCTATTCTAATATTTTAAATATTCTAGTTTTACTAGTAAATGAAGCCAGAATAGCAGAAAACTTGTATTGGAATTCTCTGGACCCATTTCTCTTTACATTTTACAAAATTACTTTTGGTAAGGCAATGATATTGTTTCGTATAATAAAAACATAGGCATTGCCAGACTGTCCAGCTTCTGATCTTGGTTTAGTCACTAGTTAACTGGCACTTAGCAATTGCCTTACTCTTGAAATCTTTTTTTTTTTTTCTGATATAAAAGCAATTGTGAATATCATTCATTGTTACTCACACAACTCTTTACGAACAAAAAGCCAAAAACAAAAACATAAAGAAACTTCCAGATTGAAATGCCAGGAGAAATTCACTTCCACTGAGAAACTAAGTATTCTCAAATCTTCTAAAAATCATGCTAATGAATGTTCAATCTCTTTTAGCTTTGGTGACTAGATAATTAGAGTAAAAATTGTAGCTTAACTTGAATATAGGAAAAGATTGAGAATACCTTCTATACGCTCTCTTCTCTCTATTAATCATAACCTTTCATTTTAATTTATATTTAACATTTATTCATTTTTTATCACATACATTTCATAAGTCATCTCAATTCTTTTACATGTGTATGTGTGGATGAATAACCTTGATATCCTTGATTCTAAAACGATGAACTATTGAAAATAATGGAGATCCAGAAGAAGATTTCTACTTCTATAAAGAAAAATCTTTAGTAAAATTTTTTATTTTAATAGTAAAGTGTTTTCTATTTTGGGACTAGAATGAAACAGTTCTCATTTTGTGTGGTGTAACCTAGCCTGTGTTCTAAAACACATCTTATATGTCTCATTTTGATTTAAAAGGTTAGTTGTGTATTATCTACTGACCTTGTTTCTTAATATGGTGTGCTCTATGTTATAATTATTATTTCTTTACATTGTGATTCCCAGAGTCTAATGATTCTAGAGCTCTATTATAAATTACATTTATCCAAATATTTTAATGGTAAGGTGGGATAAACAAAGATGAGGTACTATTTTCTACTCTACTATTGAATGAAGCAGATATCATTTTAATGATGTCCTATTTTCATCCCTAAAGGTAGAGCTTGCTATCCTTTGTTACTGTGGCTGAGAAACCATGTTAAGTAGAACAACAGTGAGTATTTTTGAGAAACTGCTCAGAGTTTAAACGTTTCTTACTTTTCATAGCAGCAAATGATTTCATCTTTGACCTATAATTTGACTTTCTAAGCATAGAATGTTCTGTATTTTAGTATCAAGTGTGATTATGTCAACTGGATTTTATCCAATCTCCTACTTATTTTAATACTGAGGATACATCATTGAATTTCAACTGTACATAAATTTCAAGAAAGGCAATACACAGGAAGCAAATGAAGGAAGTGCAGTTGCTGTTGGTCCTGACGACAGCTCTATGAAGTTTGGCACATGATAAAGCAAGTAAGGTCTCACAAACTGTTGTCTTCTAGATAGATTTATATTTAATTATAGGAGACATTTGTTGGATACCTACTATGTAGAAAATACTAAGTTCTTAAAAGACAGCAGAAATGAAAGCAAAATAGTCCATACCTCAAGGAGTAGTCCTTTTGTGCATAGTATTGCCCAAGTTCAGAGAAAAAAAAAATGTGTTCTTTATAATGTGTACTTGATGAAGTAACTTCTTAAAAATTTCTAAGCAATAGAAAAATATTGAGTATGTAACATTTGGTACTAAGGTAACTTTAGGAAATAAAATCTGGGCCTTAGAAACTTTATCTCAAATCAAATTCTTAACTCATTTGCTTGATTTTCGAGTTTTCTAACATTTGTCTCTACTTCATATTATTCAATACGATTTTCCACTACACTTATACACATCTTCTGCTTCACTTCTTTAATTAATTTATATACTTTATTTATCAAAAACATATTGAAATCAAAGAAAAAAACCTAAATAAATGGAGAGGTATTCATGTTCATGGATAGAAAGATGATATTGTCAAGATGTCAGTTATTCCCAACTCGATCTATAGATTCATAACAATTCCAATCAAAATCCCAGCAAGTACTGTTTTGGATATTGAAAAAGTGATTTTAAAGTTTATATGGAGAGGCTGAGGACCCAGATAGCCAATTTACTATTGAAAAAGAAGAATGAAGTTAGAAGATTGACAACATTTAACTCCAAGACATAGTTATAGTAATCAAGGCACCCTGTTATTAATGAAAGACTACACAACAAATAAATCGATGGAATAGAATAGTGAATCCAGAAATCGACCCCATAATAGGAAAATAAATGTAGTCAACTGATCTTTCACAAAGGAGCAAAAGCAATATAATAAAGAAAAAGAAAGTCTTTGAACAAAAAGTTCTGGAACAAGTGGACATCCACATGGAGAAAAAAATAAAAGTCTAGACACAGACCCTCCACCTTTAACAAAAAACTCAAAATGACCCAAATGTGAAATGCAAAACTATAAAACTCCTAAAACATAATATAGGAGAAAGCCTAGATGACTTTAAGTTCATTGATGGCTTTTGAGATACAATACCAAAGGCAAGATCCATGAAGAAAGAACTGATAAGCTGAACTCCATTAAAATTAAAAATTTCTGCTCTGAAAATTTTAAGCATTGGGAGAAAATATTTACAAGATGTATCTCATGAAAAATTGTTAAGCAAAATATACAAAGAACTCTTAAAACTCACCAGTAAGAAAATAAGCACCTTGATTAAAAATTAGGCCAAAGGCCTTAAGGGACAGCTCATCTAGGAAAGTGCATATGGTGGGACCCAAGGAGAGGGCTCAACTCAGTGGGATTCCAATAGTTAAGAGCTGGATAGAGGAGGAAAAGCTGGCTGTTAAAGAACAGCTAGAGAGGTAAAACTTTGATATAAGAGCAGAGAGAGGAAGATACTTGAATGAGGGTGTGGTCAACAGTGTCTGATGCTAAAATGTAGTTTTGTAAGATGAGGACTGAAGCTTGTCTGTGACAATCCAGAGCTGCTTCAGGAAAGTGTTAGAAACAAGCTAGACTGGAGAGGATTGGGTGGGACATGAAAGAATGTCCATGGAGTAACAATTGGAGTCATGGTTGGAGAGAGAGTTAAAGAGAGAAATCTTTTTAAAGAAATGGGAGACTTTAAGCATCTTTAAATATTAGATAGAAAACTTAGTAGAGAAGGTAAGGTTGAAAAGGGATCCTCTTCAGAACACATCCCCAAGATAGCAGACGGGAAACTAGAGTACCAGGAGGATCAACTCTTTCTTTGTAACAGGAAGCCAATGAGGGCAGAACTGAGACCCTCTATTTTTCTAAATGATATGTTCGTTTTAAGGGACAGAAAGATTTATAACAGACATAAGAGCCCAAGGAGAAGACTGCAGAGTTCAATGAAAAGAAGGAAAAGTCATTACGATGGCCTTGGGTGACCGCTGAGAGCAGTTTTGTTATGAGAGAGTGGGGATCCTCTTCCGGGGTGTCGTCCATGTTCTTGATTTCTCGAACAAAGAATTGAGCAAGACACCGAAATACAGCCAGGTGAGAAAAGCTTTATTAGAAAGGAAAGTACACTTCCAGACATGGAAGCAGGCCTGAGCAAGAGAAGTGTGGCCCAAAGGGCCTGGTCAAAAAGCCTGTGGTTGGTTATTTTTCTTAGAGGGGTGAGCTTCTTGGATTGACAACTTAGATTGACAGGACTCAGTAAATCGTCATTTGCTTTCTGCACATGTTCATTCCCAGAATTCAGTCTGTTATAATGATATTAATGAACTTCTGGGCATATGCATCATATTATAATGATAGTATAATGAGACTCAGGTGAGTTAGGGGTCATTAAGATCTCCATTGTGCAGGTGCAAGTGACTGGCTTAAACTGGTACCTAATTCTTTGCCTACCTGTTTCTTTGTGGAAGTTACTTTTTAGCCTAAAAATGCTTTTGGCTTACTTAATTGTGTGCAGACTAGGGCAGACCCCTTCTAGGATAGGATTACCTCAGTGTCTTTGCAGGCAGACCCGAAACCCCCTAACTAATTTTCTTGCCTAACTTTTTTCTAAGAGCCATGAACCCTTTTATTATTACTATGGATTTTGAGGGACAGGAGGTCTCTTCTTCTATATCTGCTGAGGAGGGTCGTGGTCTCTGCCTGTTTGGGTTTCATGGAGCTCTTTCCCTTTCTGCCTTAGGGTGGGGTCTTAGGTTTCCTACTAAAGTTCTGCCTCAGCCCCTAGACAAGGAAAATAAGATATGAACTTGTTATTTAAATCATATATCTATTAATTTATAATACCGATTACTTATTTAGCAAGTAAAGAGAAACAGGCTTGGTTAATATATTTCTTAAAGAGTAAAAAAAGACCTTTGGCCTAAAGTCCCCTCCCCTCTCCGACTGAAGGGCCCTGTCTGGCCTATCACCATTTCTGCTAACAATGGATGATGACCCTTATCAATAGCCAGAGGATCCGAGTCACCAATTTCGGTGCAATTATCGGGATTTGAGGGAGAGGGCCTTTTTACCAAAGAAAGGAGGAAAGAAAACTTAACTAGGTTGACTAAAAAGGTTAAGAACTCTGCAAGAGATGTCTCATTTCGTTTCCTGCTAAAAGATTAAGACATTTATAAGTGACGTCCTGTATCAGTTTCAGCAGCTTCGAGGCAACAGAAGTCCCACTACTCAGTTTAGAGTGAGAGTGGGTGGTGAAGTGGGAGCAAACCACTGCTGAAGAAAACGGAATGTGAAAAGAAAGCAACTCAGGATGGTGGTGGTGTAGGGAGGTGGACAGGTGGGGGATGAGGGGAAGACTTTTCAAAAGTTTCAAAGAGCACCCTCCATCAGCGCAGATCAGCGCTCAGAGGCGCAGGGGCCTAGCTGGGCTGAACTTGGGGAGATGCCACAAGTCCCAGGGACTCCTCCCCACCTCACAGCACCCCAGATAGAATAGGTTCACAGGGTGGCCAACAGGTTTCTAGGCTGATTTTCCAGGCTGGCGCCCAGACTGTTTGTTTTAAGGGACAGAAAGATTTATAACAGACATAAGAGCCCAAGGAGAAGACTGCAGAGTTCAATGAAAAGAAGGAAAAGTCATTACGATGGTCTTGGGTGACCGCTGAGAGCAGTTTTGTTATGAGAGAGTGGGGATCCTCTTCCGGGGTGTCGTCCATGTTCTTGATTTCTCGAACAAAGAATTGAGCAAGACACCGAAATACAGCCAGGTGAGAAAAGCTTTATTAGAAAGGAAAGTACACTTCCAGACATGGAAGCAGGCCTGAGCAAGAGAAGTGTGGTCCAAAGGGCCTGGTCAAAAAGCCTGTGGTTGGTTACTTTTCTTAGAGGGGTGAGCTTCTTGGATTGACAACTTAGATTGACAGGACTCAGTAAATCTAAGTCCTGTCAATCTAAGTTGACTGCCCAGAGAGCCGGAAAACCCTCCCCACCGATCCCACACAGCCCCCGCCTGCGCGGGATCAGCTCAGCAGCCTTGGGTCCTAGCGACTGGCCCTGCACCAGGCCTTGTGAGCCTTTGCAAAGCAGCAGCATCCCTTCCTCTTCTCCCTTGCCCGCAGGACTCCCGCACTCAGCTGCATGCCAGACTCAAAGGAGCTTTTGAAAGTTCATCTGGCGGCCGCTAGGGGGCCAGGCCTGAGCGTTTCCATCGAGCCCATAGAGATCCCTGGGCAATTCCCCATCAGGCCACACACAAACTCACTTCTCTGCAGGTAAGTCTTGTTTCATACTTCCTTTGCTTGAAGAATTTCCTTTAACACGTATTGTGATAAACAGTATTGAATTTTCTGTTTTATTTACCTGCGAAAGACATGTATTGTTTTTTAGCTTCCTTTTTGAAAACCATTTTTGCTTGTTACAGATTTCTTGGGTTTAAGTTTTTCTTTCAGAACTTCAAAGATGCCACTCAGTGGTCTTTTGTCTGGCATAAAAACTGAGCCGAGTGTGGGTTTTTGTTGTACCTATAGTTCTCTTCGTGCTTTTTCGGCTTCAAATTCCTTTAAAGTTACCTTGTGCACAGGGTGCAAATTGGATAGTCAGAGGGTTTTTACTCAATGTTCCTGTTCTATTAGCTTTAGACTTTCCCTGTGTGCTTCTACATCTGATAGGTCCCTCTCCAAGCTTCCACCCTAGACACAGACTGCCGCAGCGTGCTGCACAGTGTGAAGTAGCCTGGTGGTGGGGTCAGGTGGGCATTCTTTCTTGTCCTGGTTCAGTTTCAGTCTCAGCTTTGCTCAATGTTCCTGGTTCTTGAGAATGGGGTTTTCTCTATGATTTTGCTCAGGCTCCTTCTGCAGGATGTAGGATACCTCTAATAGCCAGGGTCTGGGAAGTATTTAACCCACCTCCCAAGCGGAGGAAGAAATATGTTGTTTTAATTTTTTTCTGGTTTCTTGACCTAGCTGCAACCATGTTTACTCTTTCCTTCTCTCTCCCTGCTACTCATGGTTCAAGATTTTTTTTCTTTAGGGGAGAAAGTTCCAGATGGAACTTTGTGCCTTCCTGCAGTGGTGCCTTTTAACAGTCTCTCATTCTGCTCAAATTGTTCTTGTTACCTTGTGCTGACATTGAGTGTAAAATCTCTGGTGTCTTGCCTCTTGGGAGTTCTATACTCTCAGGCTATCCCATCTTTGTTCTTTAGCAATTTGTTAAAACTTTTAGCTGAAATCTTCTTTCTGGCATATTTGACAGCACAGTTTTCCTACCATATCCTGCTCCAGATAAGCCACCACTCACATTTTCTTGAAAGTGTCTGATTTTCACCTGTTTGTTTCCCTTGTGACCTCAGCTGATTAGCTCAAAGCAAATTACATATAATTCTATAGATTGTTAGGCTTTTTTTCTGAGTGGGAGTAATGCTATTTCTACCTTTCTATATCCAAAAGCCAAACCCTTCTGGAGAGGAGTTTTTGTTCAGATGGAAACCATTAAAACTGGTACCTGCTTCATATAATGAGAAAGTGGCTCACACCTGTTTAGGGCTAGTGAGATTACTCCATTAGCAGTTGCATCGGCATCACCCTTTGAAAATTTAGGTCATCTTTAAAAGGCCAGAAAAAAATTTTTCTATGACTAAAATGTATATGTAATATAATATTGTAGATGCGATGCCTCTGGCATATCATTATTAAACTGTAGATTTTGAGTTGCTTTTAATTAATTAATTTATTACTAATAGAATGACAGATTAAATGGTTGTTCTTATGCACAGAGAAATTTTGTGTTATAAAAATGACTACTTTAAGATCTCATAGTTAGCTACTTTAAGATCTCATAGTTGGAAAGCTGATTTTATTACTTGTGCATATAAAATTTTTAAATTTTATTTATCTTTGGAACGTTTAAAAATGTGAGCATATACTTCCTTAGACAATTTTAATGCATTGAAATTCTTAATTCTAATGTTTTGCATCATTTCCATTAAATTTCATTTCATCACTCTTGCCATTATCACATTTAACTTAATCCATGTGAAAATTACTTGAAAGTATAGTTTATATAAAATATATTAATATATTCTTGACTTCCAATGAATAGAGTAATAGTCTAATGCACTCAGAAAAATATTTTCCAAAGCCGTTACTAGTAATAAAAAGTGTTCAATATTTACCCAGTCGGGTCAAAAAGCTAGAAGCAAAGTGATACTGGAAAACATAAATAATAGCTGTTTATCATGAATGTCTTGTGGCCTCACATTATTTCTTTATATCGTCATTGTCAAGAGTTGGATAAAGAAATAGGAAAAGTGTAAAATCAGTTTAACCACATGACCTTTATTTTTGAGCTTGAAGTTCATTAATTCAATAAATGTTTGTTGTGTGGCTACTATGACTTGTGCTGTTTCAAAACTGTGGATTCAGCAGATACTGAAAGAGAGAACAAGTCTTGCTTTATGTATAACTCTTCATTTTTTCAACAGCAATTAAAGGTACTTTTTTTGCACTTTTGTATTAACTTTTTGATGAGATCTCAAGTGAGATAGCTTAAGCTTGCTTGTCATGAGTTTAAGCAGTTGACTGCAGATTAGGTTGCTATTATCATTTCTCTAGCATATATAAATGCTTTTTTTTGTATTTGAACAATTAATTAGAAATGTGTCTGTATTTTTTCTCTAAGTTTGTCAATAAAATTGATGAGGAATTAGAATAGAATATGAAATATTTGGTTCAAATTTAAGTGAAGGCTGATACAAAAGTTTCATTTATTGACTTTTTTCCCTTTTAGATGTAAGATATTCTTGTGGCTCTTCTCAGTTCTCTGTGTGCATGAGACAATACTAAGATTTTATCAGTCTTAGCATCATGAGGGACAGAAATCTCTTTACCAGGTCTAAATTTAAGATTACATTTACATTGTGTTGGTTTTTGGTTTTCTTGTGGTGTGCTGTAGCTGGATTTTACTGGCTTTGTGTGAGCCAATTTTCAGGAGATTTGAGACCCGATTGTTTAACAATTGGTGGCTTAAAATCTGACAGAGTGGAGTATTTTATTACAGTGGAGGCATTTTATTTTTTATTTTTTTTGAGGTCCCCAATAAAATCCCCACATTAAAAGATTTCCTAGAATGACTCATAGGACTTAAAATATAATTTTACTCTTAATTTATTACACAGATGTAATAAGGATATATAACTGAATCATCAAGGAAAGAGACATAAGTAGATATTGGAAGAATCAATCTGCAGGCTTTCTTATATCACCCCTATCATTTAGGGAATGGTAGGAACACTCTTGAAATTTAAGTTCCCAGATACCAGCCAAGGCCAACCTTGAAAATAAACCTTTAAAGATAGTAGTCTCTGGCTAGCTATTTTAACCCTTTTCTGTACAATTAACTTTATTTCTGGTAACCTAATCGTAAAAGTCTTAATGCTAATTATACTATTCAAATTTTAATTATCTATGTACATTAATTAGAATAACCAGGTTAGAGTAATTAATTATACCTATTAACTGGGTTATCTGACTTTCCATTTTCTATTCCCATTCTGATCTGTCTCCTTCTCTGTGCTTGTCCTATTATTCATTTATGCATTTATTCCTTCAATAAACATTCATTGCTCTGTATACCATCAACCTAACTCAAGATATATAGAACAGAATAATATAGACTTGCTTTTAAAGGAACTTACACTTGTGTGTGGTGAATATGTGTATATTGGAGTATAGAGATTGTCAACTTTTGCTTAGTACTATTAAAACAGATAATCTAGGGGGTGAGTGACAGATTGGAATTAAGCTACTTTATATGTTGTTTTCAAGGAAGACCTTTCTGCTAGGAAGAGATTTGAACAGAGAAGTGAGAGAAATAAGGGAGTATATTATAAAGGTATCTAGAGGAAATTACTTCTAACAGAATTCTACATTCCAGAGTCAGGAACTAATGAAAGAAGGACAAGGAGGGCAATGTGGCTGATAATCAAGGTAGTAACAGGATATCAGAGAGGTAGGGGAAGAATGGAAAACAGATATTTTAGAGACTTGCAGTTTCTATTATTATCATTTAAGTTTTTCTCTGATAAGGAATCCTGAAGGGTTTCTGAAAAAAGAGTGATATTATCTTATATACATTTAAAAAGTCAGAGCAAATGATAGGTTTAAAAGGTTAAGAAGGTTTAAAAGGCAGAGAGGATATTAGGAGTACATTACAATAATCCAGAAGAAAAAAAAGATGATGATGAGGATCAGAATAGCAACAATGTGTAGAAAAGAAGAGTTGGGTTGGATATGTTTTGACATCAGAGCCAAGAGAAAGAGGATGGAACAAATAACATCCTCTTTTTGGATGATACTTTCAAAGTTTTTTAAGAGTTGTCTAAGTAACTGGAAGAAAGGTGTCGATATTAATTGAAATGAAGAAAACTGAGAAAGAAGCATGCTTTGAGGGAATCAAGAATTTACATTTGGATGTGTTATGTTTAGGATACATATTTGATAACTAAGTGGAGATGTGGAGTAAAACAATTGGATATAGGCATCTGAAAATGGGGAGAGGTGAAGGCTGGAAATCAAAAGTTGGGAGTTATCAAATTAAAGATAATATTTAAATGTATGGGAACAGAAGACACCACAAAGTGTAGTTAGAGAAAAAGAATTACAAGAATAAAGCCATGGAGCATTCTAATTGGTACAAGTGTGGAAGTTAAGTTTATATCTGCAGAGGATGCTGAAAGTAGCCAATGAAGTAAGAGAACCAAGAAAAAGTGGTGTCCAGAATCAATATGAAAAAGAAGTCTCAAGAAGGAGGAAGTGATCAACATTGTCAAAAGTTGCTGATTGTTTTCATTAGATGAAGCTTGAGAATTGGTCAATAACTTTGTTAAGGTGTACATTCCTGGTGGTATTGGCAAGAGCAAATGATATAGATTGCATTATACTAATGATATAGATTAGTGTGGGTTCAAGAGAGAAAAGAAGGAATGGAAAGATAAGAGAAAAGAAGGAATGGATAGATGGTAGCTGGAAAGGGATTTGGGGGTCAAGAGAATATTTTAATAGGTACTAATACAGCATATTTTATAATGATGAAAATTTTTTGAGAGAGAAAAACTTGATAGTGCTGAAAATAAAGAGAATATCATGAATAGTGAGATAGGGTGGAATCTAATGGATAACTGGAGGGATTATCCTTGAGTAGAAATACTGATAAGCAGCAACAACAGGAGAGAAGTCGGAGTATATGAGAATGAAAGTAGGTGGATTGGATGTGGTGTTAGGTGTTTTTGAATACTGTTTGTCAGTGAAATATTTACAAGGTGACTATTTGATAATGAGGAATGTCCCGGGGGCGGGGCAGTGCTGGGAGAGGTTTTGTTAATTTGGAAAGGAAAATGGACATATTACTTATCAGAAGGGTGAGTGACTGAATTGATAAAGGAAATACAATAGGATTAAACAAAGAACAAAGATTCAGGTTGTGATATATGGTTAGGAATTTAGAGTTAGAGTCAGTTCAGGTCCTTCAAGAAGCAAATGCCAAATTGAGATTAGACATGCGAGATATTTATTGAGGAGAATGCCTGCGAAGGTAAAGGAGAGGGTTAGACATAGGTGAGAAGAGTCTTCAAGACTGTGATGCAGGTCTGACACCTGTAAAATGAGAAGAAAGACAGGAAAACTGGGTAATAGACCTTCAGTCAAAAGTGCAGATCTGAGAATGTCTTAGGCCTATGTGAGATTCCTTGGCAAAGGATGAATGTTAGGAGATTCTCACATTGGGCAGAAATAGCCAGCTATAGCAGTCTTGTTATACCCAGTTATTGGCTGGGAACAGGCTAGCAGAATTTCAGCTTTGACTAGAGCATGTAGAGACTCCATAGGTGCTGCAGGTGGAGGCTTTCAGTCAACTGGTCACTGCAGCAGGTTCTCTTGAAGGGAGCTCTATGCCATGCATATCTATGGCTGGCACCTTCCACTTGGTTGTATGTTTTACTCCACCCATGTTTAGCTACTCTGATGAATTTGAGGAAAAAGTAGAATGTTATAATTAAGTAGATTTGAGAATTTCTAGAGTAGTAATATGAAGGGAAAGAGGGATAAGCATATCGAAGCCTAACCAATTTGAATGAGTTCTATTCATTCAAATGAGAAGCTAAAGTCTCTTTATTAAGGTAAACATCCTTAATTTCTTAATTTTCTCTGCAAGTTTCTGAGTATAAAATTATAAAAGAGACATAATGTCATATATACATAGTTAGAGAGAGGATTTAAAAAATTATCAATTTAAGTATATACATGTGATTTAAATGTGAGAAGAGAGAGATGAATTTGTGGCTTCCTGAGTAGGTTTCAATTTCCATGTGTTTCTTATACTTTTAACCACACTTAATCTGATTTTAGTTCTATATATCCATTGCAGCATTGGTCTCAAATTCCATTGAACTACTTAATCATATGCTCAAATGAAGAAAAGAAAATGAATGCATTGAACTTGTTATACCCAGAGATGATATGCAGTTCTATACAGTAGTTCCTTGTCATGAGAATTTGAAGGATACTTTAGACTCTAAAGAATTTAAGGATTATCCATTAACTTTAGGATTAAACCCAGGTGTAAAATCAGCTTCTAAACTACATCTTATATGTGGATTTCCTCTTAGTTTGCCTCTACTTGCCTTTTTGGATATACCACTCCCTGAATAAATATTGTGGAACCAGCAAATCCCAATTTATTTGTGTCTTTGCCCATCAGATGCCAAGTTCTAACTACAAGACTGAAATTTATTCCTCTTTGTCTTGGGTTCATCCCCTCAATTCTTTTCCTACTTTGATGATCAGATCTAGTTTCAGATCTGAACCTTCTTCAATACCACTTGTCCTGCTCCAGTTATCAAAGCCATGCCTAGTTGTGTTGGTGACCTTAATAAGTAAATAATATTTATAGTCATTACTACAATAACCAGTAAGTGCCAGGAAGTAAGTTCTGTTCTGAGAGCCTTAAGAAATATTCACATTCAATCCTCATAGTAACACTATATTTTGTTATTATTATCATCATTCATACATTAGAAAAATGAAGCCCAGATAACATAATGTGTCTAAATTTATTCAATAAATTGTGGAGCCACAGAATCAAAACAAGTTGAGTTCAAATTCTCTTTTAATTAATACTTCAAACCCTTGGTGATCGACACTAAATGTATCTATTAATTTCAGATAGCCCACATTTTCAGTACTTTCACAGATTTATCTCCTTTTGAAGGTCACATTAAAGGATAAAGTAACAACATTGTCTACTTATAGAAAAAATAATAATCCTATGTCTATACAAGGCCATCATTAGGTACTTGTTGATTTCTTTCAGACCCTGAACACAGGCCTTAGTGCTTACATTTATTGATGCTTCAGGGTAACTATTTTTGGTTATAGCTATAATCATAACTGTCAAGCAGAAGTGTATGCAATTTTTTCCCCTTATAGTTTCAAGTCCTATTTTCATTAGAATCATTGTTGTAGGGCTTGAGGCTTTTCAGATCGTAAAGCTGGCCTCTTAAATCAGAAACAGAAAGGACTCTTCTACAGGATGATATATGCTTTCAGATGTGTGTATCAAAATAAAGCAATATGCTCGTTAAAGGATGATTTTACCTATTTCTGTCTTTCTTAGTCCAGGAGTTACACTTTCCAAAGCTATATTAGAAAATTAATTAAAATTGCATTAGCTGAAAAGCAAATTGAAACTTTAGTAAAGTCAATGATAGTTTTTCACTGAAGAAGTGAACCTGTTACCTGTCAGATATTATCTTGTTTCTCTAAAATTTTCTATCCACCATTTGTAGCATCTGTCTCTGAATGTTGTGAGGAAGTAGGTTACAGCATTTAAGTCAAGGATTTAATTTCAAGTAAAAGATTTTACTTGATAAAATTAGACACAGTCTTTTTCTTGCTTTGCCTTGCAGTCTTTGCAGCAGCTGAGTGTGTCTGTTTTGCTCCACATAGAAGCATTTTCTCCTACTAGATCAAATATATTATCTAAGAGTATTAATTTCACTGGTAAACTCCTACAAAATGTAAGGTGTCGCATTATTTTTTTTTGTTATACAGGGATCTAAATTAATAAAACAATTTGAGAAATCATTTAGGTACAGAGAAATAAAATTAAAATAAAAAAGTACTTTCATATCTGTATTCTATGTTCCTTTACATATCATGTAACTGATCTTAATTTGCAAACCAAATAAAGAGGGAAATAATTATTCGTGTAATATAGCACTGCTCAAAATTAACCATACTATTGGGAAGATTGTTTTACTTCCTATATGCAACAAATTATCTAATAGGTTCTCTCCTTTCTTTTCTATGTGTTTCTTCCTTTACATTATTAATGATATTATTGTAGTCAGACATTAATAACTTTGCATTTATATAACTTCAATAAACTTATAATTATATTTATTGTCACCAAATTCTTGCTACTTTCAAACAGCTTTCAGGTAAATATTTTAAAAACATCACTATCACTTGGTTGTCCCTGTTTAAAATTCCTTATTCCTTTGTTCCCACTTAATCTCAATTGATTGACTGCTCTCTCCTCAGTGCTTTTTAGTGAGGCTAGCTTCTCTATGGATGTTTTATTTTTTTTAATTAAATTTATTGGGGTGACATCGGTTAACAAAATTACATAGGTTTCAAGCATACAATTCAATAATATGTCATATGTATATTACTTGTGTGTTCACCACCACAAGTTAAATTTCCTTCTGTCATCATATATTTGACTCCCTTTACCCTTATCTACCTCCCCACTCATGCTAGCTTCTCTTTGGTAATCATTAAACTGTTATCTGTGTCCATGAGTCTGTTTGTTTGTCTTGTTTGTTTGTTGCTTTCAGTTTTATTTCCCACATATAAGTGAAATCATACGGTTCTCGACATTTTCTGGTTTATTTCACTTAGCATGATAATCTCAAGATCCATCCATGTTGTTGCAAATAGCAGTATTTTATCTTTTCTTATGGCTGAATAGTATTCCATTGTGTATATATACCACATCTTTATCCAATCATCTGTTGAAGGACACCACAGTTGTTTTCATGTCTTAGCCACTGTGACTAATGCTGCTATGAATACATATCTTTATGAATAAATGTTTTCAAATATAGAGGGTAAATACCCAGAAGGGGGATTGCTGAGTCATATGGCAGTTCTATTCCTAGGTTTTTGAGGAACCTTCAGGCTGTTTTCCATAGTGGCTGTATGTTCCCAGCAGCAGTGTTTTTCCCCTCTACAACACTTGTTATCACTTGTACATTCCCAGCAGCAATGTTTTTCCCCCCACAACCTCTACACCCGTTATCACTTGATAACAGCTGTTCTAACAGGTGTGAGGTGGTATCTCATTCCGGCTTTGATTTGTATTTCCCTAATAGCTAGTGAAGTTGAGCATCTTTTCGTATTTCTGTTGTCCATTTGTATGTCTTCTTGGGAGAAGTGTCTGTTCAGGTCCTCTGCCCATTTTTTAAATGGATTGTTTTTTTGTTGTTGAGATGTATAAGTTCTTTGTATATTTTTGATATTAGCCCCTTATTGGAAGCATTGTTTGCAAAGATCTTTTTCTATTCAGATGGTTGCCTCTTTGCCTTGTCAATAGTTTCTTTTACTATGCAGAAGCTTTTTAGTATGACATAGTCCCATTCATTTATTTTTGCCTTTGCTTTCTTTGCCTTACCTTTGAGGTCACAGTGATAAAATTATCTCTAAAACCAAGGTCCATGAGTTTAGTACCTATGTTTTCGTCTATGCAATTTATTGTTTCAGGTCTTATATTTAGGTCTTTGATACATTTTGAGTTATTTTTGGTATATGGTGACAGCAATCTAGTTTCATTTTTTTGCATGTGGCTTTCCAATTTTCCCAGAATCATTTATTGAAGGGGTTGTCTTTGGCTCCTTTGTCAATAATTTTTTGCTCATACATATAGAGGTTTATTTCTGGACTCTCAATTCTGTTCTATTCATCTTTGCGTCTATTTTTCTGCCAACACCATGCTGTTTTGATTATTGTCACTTTGTAGTATAATTTGAAGTCAGGCAGAGTGATACCTCTGGCCTTGTTCTTTTATCTTAGGATTGCTTAACTTTTTGGGTCTTTTGTGCTTTCATACAAATCTGATAATTTTTTTGTTCTGTTTCTTTAAAAAATGCTATTGAGATTTTGATGGGGATTGCATTAAATCTGCATATTGCTTTGGGTAATAAGATCATTTTAACTATGTTGATTCTTCCAATCCATGAACACAGAATATCTTTCCATTTCTTTGTGTCTTCTTCGATTTCTTTTAATAAAGTCTAATAGCTTTCAGTGTATAGGTCCTTTCCATGCTTCATTAGGTTATTCCTAGGTATTTCATTTTTTTTTTGTTGCAATTGCAAATTAAATTTTTTAAATTTCTTTTTCTGAACATTTATTGTTAGTGTACAGGTATGATATAGATTTTTGTATGTTGATTTTGTATCCTGAAAGTTTACTGTATTTATTGTTTCTAAAATTTTTTTTTTGGTGGAGTCTTTGTGGTTTTCTACATAGAGAATTGTGTCTTCTGCAAAAACTGACAATTTTTCTTCATTCCTTATTTGGATGCCTTTTATTTCTTTCTTTTGCCTGATTACTCTAGTTAGGACTTCCAACACTATGTTGAATAATAGTGGTGATAGTGGACAGCCTTGTCTTGTTCCTGATCTTAGAGGAAAGGTTTTTAATTTTTCACCATTAAGAATGATGTTAACTGAGTGTTTTTCATGTATGGCCTTTATTATGTTGAGGTACTTTCCTTTTATACCCATTTTATTAAGTGTTTTAATCATAAATGGATGCTGTATCATGTCAAAGACTTTTTCTGCAGCTATTGATATGATCACATGACTTTTATCCTTTATTTTGCTTATTTGGTGTATCACATTAATTTATCTGCATATATTAAACCATTCCTGTGCCCCTGGAATGAAGCTTGCTTGATCATGACGTATAATCTTTTAATGTATTGTCATATTTGATTTGCTAGTATTTTGTTTAGGATTTTTGCATCTATATTCATCAGAGATATTGGTCTATAGTTTTCTAATTTTATGTTATCTTTATCAGATTTTGGCATCAGCCTCATAAATTTGGTATTAGCCTCATAAAATGAGTTAGGAAGTATTGCCTCTTCTTTAATTTTTTTGGAAAAGTTTGAGAAGGACAGGTATTAAATCATCTTTGAATATTTGGTAGAATTCACTAATGAAGCCATCTGGTTCTGGACTTTTACTTTTTAAGAGGTTTTTGATTGTTTGTTTCCTTACTTTTAATCGGATTTAGATTTTGAAATTCTTCATAATTCAGTTTGGGAAGATTGTATATTTCTAAGAATTTGTTCATTTCTTCTAGGTTATTGAATTTGGTGGCATATAATCTTTCATAGTATTTTTCTGTAATCCTTTGTATTTCGGTGGTATCTGTTGTAACTTCTCCTCTTTCATATCTCATTTTATTTGTGTCCTTTCTCTTTTTTCTTTAGTGAGTCTAGCCAGGGGTTTGTCAATTTTATTAACCTTCTCAAAGAACCAGCTCTTTGTTGCATTTATTTTTTTCTATTTTTTTTTTGTTTTCTATTTCATTTAATTCTGCTTTAATTTTTATTATTTCCTTCCTTCTGCTGACTTTGGGCTTCATATTTTTTTCTAGTTTTTAAAGATGTAATTTTAGGTTGTTTATTTGGGATTTTTCTTGTTTCTCGAGATAGGTCTGTAATGATATAAACTTTCCTCTTATTACTGCTTTTGCTGTATCCCCAAAATTTTGATATGTTGTATTTTCATTCTCATTTGTTTCTATGTAGCTCTTGATCTCTCCTTTTATTTCTTCGATGACCTAGTCATTCTTTAGTAGCACGCTGTTTAATCATCACATATTTGTGGTTTTTCTCTCTTTCTTTTAACAGTTAATCTCCAGTTTCAAAGCATTGTGGTTGGAGAGTATTATTTTAATCTTAAATTTCTTGAGGCTAGTTTTGTGTCTCAATATGTATGCTCTATCCTTGAGAACATTCCACGTGCACTAGAGAAGAATGTATAATGAAAGGCTCCGTAAATGGTGATTATGTCCAATTGGTCTAATGTGTCATTTAAGGCTGATATTTCCTCATTGATTTTCTGTTTGGATAACCTCTGTTAATGGGATATTTAAGTCCCCTTTATCATTATAAAGTGTCCATTTTTGTCTAATTACCTTTTTATCTTGAAGTCTGTTTCATCAGACATAAGGACAGCTACATCTGCTTTTCTGTAGATGCTGTTTGCTTGGAGTTTCATTTCCACTCTTTTCCTTTGAGTCTGTATTTGTCCTTGAGCTGAGATGTGTCTCTTGAAGAAAGCAGATGGTTGGGTTTTGTTTTTTGATCCAATCTGCTACCCTGTGGCTTTCTATTGGTGAGTTCAGTCCATTTACATTTAGGATGATTATTGAAATACGAGATTTTCCTATAGCTATTTTGTCTTTTGTTTTCTGGTAGCTCTGTGTCTGTCTGCATCATTTTTTTGTCCTTATGTTTCTGTCTATTATTTTAATTTGGTGGTATTCTATGATTTTTTCTTTTGTTCCCTCATGCTTTATGTTATGTGTCTGAGTTCTGGACTTTTTTTTATGTGGTTACCGTTAAGTTCATGTAAAAGAAAGTTTTATGTATACAGTAGAACTTTTTCTTCTGCTTGTGTCTTATTTCCATTCCTCTTTGTGGATTCAGATGTCTACTCCCTCTCTTTTCTGTTTTTGTTGTCTCAAATTATCCCTATTTATGCTGTTTATTTCTAGATTACAATAGCTGTTTTCTTCTCTTTTTAAAGTGTGTTTTTAACCTTTATCCATTATATAATATTTGTTTATAATACACTGTTCTTCTGTTCTTCATAAGGGTTGCACTTTCCTGTGTCTGTTCATCTATTAGTCATTTTCATAGTTTTGGGCTTTTTTTTTTTTTTTTGGTCCTTTCGTTTCAAGTAGAATGACTCCCTTCAGTATTTTCTGCAATGCAGGCTTTGTTAACATAGATGTTCTGATCAATTTTGCTGCTATTGTTTATGCTCTTCCCCAGATAAGCTAAATGTTAATTTTCCTTTATGTCCAACATTGTATCAATTTCCTTCATAAAGTCTCACTCAATTGATTTATTACTGTTATGATTTTCTCTTTTCTGAATTCCTAAACCCATCTATATTGTGTAGTCTCAAACTGGATTCTACCTTATATTATTTTTTATGTTTTTTGCTTGTTATTTCTCTAAGTAGGTTGTTTGTCTTAGAATATTATTATATTCTCTACCAAAGCTTGTTGAACACTAAGAAACAAATAGATATTTAAGTAATATTGAAACTTTAAAATAATACAGGATCTACTGTAGTAATAAATTTGTTAAAATACAGTAGTGCGCACTTAAAACAATAAAATGTTTAAAAAGTCAAGGAAGTACGCAATTTGTAAAGACCAGCTCATAGATTATTATACATGAAATTAACTGTACCTTATTCTAACATTTCTTCCAAGTAAAAAGTAGCAAGATAGTATCCTGAATTAAACTTTGAAAATTTATGACTAAGTTTAGAGATCATGTTTAAATTTTATAAACTGAGTAAAATTTTTTTCAACTTTAATTTTTAATGTATTATGTTAATCAAATAAGAAAAATATAACACTCAGCTTTTACTTCTTAATTTGTTATGTTTTGTATGCGATTTTGAGAACCTGATAATAAGTTGTGGACCTTCTCACTTCTTCCCCTCTTTACAATGCAGTGTATATAAATACACACTATATTTTCATGTGGTTTGCTTTGGTTTGTATTGGAAATAGATTTCCTTTGTAAAAAATGAAAAGTCAATTTAAAACAATATTTCCATACTTCAAGTTTGCATTGAATATAATGACTTTCTTAAAAAAAAAAAAGACATAAATGCAAATTGGGCGAGTAAAACCTAAAAGAGGAAAGTTAATTCTATTTAAAAGTATTTTTACATGAGTAAGTTGCTGGTATTTATATTGAATAAGTTGGTATTTTGGATTTGATTTTGACATAGCAAAGCTCATGTCATCTTTAATATCCAATTAAGCTTTTTACTTTTTCTTTTTGATAATAAAATTTGGTAATCCGATTCATGAAAATTCATAGAAGCAAATCAAATCAGAATTCCTATAGCTCATGTTGCCAAGCAAGAGTTGGCTCATGTCAAGAGATTCTTGATTTTTTTCCAAGGGTCTGAGTCAGATTCATGTTAGATCATTTCTTTTCTTTTCAGATAAATGAAGTATGTGTATGTATGTATATATACACACACATACACCTATACATAAATATATATAAATTATATATATAGTCACCAACTGAACTCTACATGTATATATATTATATATTTATTATATTTACAATATGATATTATTCATTTCATTTCAGCAAGAAGATGTTGAAATCTGTGCTTTAATTTTAAAATGTTATGAAAATTTAGAATTTCAAAAGGATTCTACATTATTTTCTGGTATTTTCAGACTTCTGCCTAAGAAACTGACAAGTCTTTGTGATTCCTGATTTCAGCCCAAATACTTCTCTCAGTCTTGGAGAGTTCAACTAATTGTTTTTATTGACTCTATTAATATTAGTATTAATATCAATACCAAGATGTTATTTGCCTCTTTCACTATCATTTTTTCAGTTTTTTCATGTCACCTTCATCTTCCTTTGGTAGCACCAAAGATCAAGGTGATAGCATTAAAAGCCATGTTCATTCATTTGTCACAGGCCAAACTGTTATATCAAACCCATCAGAAGAATGGGTTTTCTAGAGACTGTCTATATGCAGTGGTGGCATCTAATACAACCAATGAGAAGATGGGGATTCATCGCTACCTGGTTTATTTGTTCTTACAAAAACCATTTATATGGAATCTTTATAGGTCTAAAAATCCATTAAAATATTATTTATTGGCAATTCATATATTCCCCCTTATAATCTTATCTTTTCTCTGCTTCTAAAACATCACAATTGAGACTTATGAAAGTAGTATTATACAGTTTGGTTGAACTCCAGCTTTTTCTTTTTTTGTTTGTTTTGGCCCCTCTCATCTCTGGGATTACACATATGAATATTGCACAACTCTTTTCTCTTTAACACACTTCTCCAAATTATTGATTCAATATGCTAACCTAAGTTCACTAACTTTGCACAAATCATCTCTGACAGTTTTATAAGAATGTGTATGTGTAAACACCAACACTTGGTAGTTTTGTCTGAAACATATTTAATATATTTTTTATGATCAGCTTACCCCCAAAATGCTCTTCTCATATGTCCCACATTTACTTAAATTTCCTTATCCTTTTCTAAAAGCTCACCTTTAATGTTCTACAGTCTTCTCTTCTGATAAATGTTTATCATCAGTGTCCTTATAAGTCCTATTTTAACCAGAGATTTTCTAAAGCATAAATAAAGATGACAGCTGAAACTTGTTGTGAAAGATTTACCTCATTTCTGTGCTAAATGTATCTGCAATTTATAGCCAGTCCATGAAGGTGCTTTTCCCTGATACATTATTCTGAGAATTGACTTTTATATTCTTTCAAAAATATTAAGCTCCGCGCTGTGGTAGTTGAATGTAGGTTCAGGCAGCTTGCTTCTATAGGATCAGTCATATTCTGAACTCTGAGATCAGACTGGCATTCAGTGGAAAAGTGATTCCTAAAGTATTGTCCAGGGATCCCTGGGGTTCCCTGAGACCCTTTAAAGGAGTCTACAATGTCAAAACAATTTCACAATAATATTAGGATATCATTTGCCTTTTTAACTCTCATTTGCACATGAGCAAAGAGTGGTTTTCCAGAGGCTACATAATTTGGTATTGCAACAAAGTGAATGCAGAAGCAGGTATGAAAATTTAATATTTCTGTTAAGAGAGACATTAAAGAAAATTGTAAAATGTAAA
>NW_011888782.1:39996120-40043149 GCF_000151845.1 Pteropus vampyrus | reverse complement strand
AAGCATAAATAAAGATGACAGCTGAAACTTGTTGTGAAAGATTTACCTCATTTCTGTGCTAAATGTATCTGCAATTTATAGCCAGTCCATGAAGGTGCTTTTCCCTGATACATTATTCTGAGAATTGACTTTTATATTCTTTCAAAAATATTAAGCTCCGCGCTGTGGTAGTTGAATGTAGGTTCAGGCAGCTTGCTTCTATAGGATCAGTCATATTCTGAACTCTGAGATCAGACTGGCATTCAGTGGAAAAGTGATTCCTAAAGTATTGTCCAGGGATCCCTGGGGTTCCCTGAGACCCTTTAAAGGAGTCTACAATGTCAAAACAATTTCACAATAATATTAGGATATCATTTGCCTTTTTAACTCTCATTTGCACATGAGCAAAGAGTGGTTTTCCAGAGGCTACATAATTTGGTATTGCAACAAAGTGAATGCAGAAGCAGGTATGAAAATTTAATATTTCTGTTAAGAGAGACATTAAAGAAAATTGTAAAATGTAAATAATGCCATTCTTCACTCTTATTTTTTGTTGTTTTGAGAAGTACAGATTTTTTTTTATAAACATGTAATTTATGTTAAAATGATGGTTTTATTAATGTTAATTTAAAATGAAATAATGAATATTTTAAAATTTCTCAGTCTTAATTTCTAATATAGTGATTATAGACATAGTTTGCATAAACCAAAGCTCCTTGGGATCCTCAATATCTTTCGAGAATATGAAAAGGTCCTAAAGCCAAATGTTTGATAAACACTACTATGGAGGCTGTCTAATCTCTTCTCCAGTCTTTAAGTGTAGTCAATCTTCTACATACTAAAGGAGAGCAATATGTAAAGCCAGCTCTGGTCAGTATGAAAACAAGTATTTGTCCAAGTCTTATATCCAGCTGGGTTTCTTGGTCATCTGAATTACATTCTTGTATTTCTGGATTTTTAATCACTGCTAAATCCCCTATGGTTTGAAAACTTATTTTCCCTGGCTTATTGGCCTTTGCTTTCTAGTTTTACTCTCTTAACTCCAGTGTTACCAAGGTTTCATGAGGAAGATATTCCTTGTACCAAAACAAGCTGTAGGAGCTCTTACGTGGATTCAGCTAAGAAGAGCATATACATCTCTGCTTGTATTTGTACATTAGGAGTTTGTAGTGATTGACATTGCCACTGGTTGTGTTATTTGTCATTTGCATATCTAATACAGTTGATAATCCACCCTTCTCAAATAGTATCTCTGATATGTTTATTGACTCCTGTTTTTCTCCCTATGTCCAAGTTCCAACATTTCTCTATGATTTAGGTTCTTCCTTGCCTTCCCCTTTAGTTCATTCTGCTCTTGTCCTCACCTTCCAATACTTCTGATGGGTGTTTTGCCACTGATGTCTAGTCCTTATAGATGGACTCTCACCCCTATAGCTAGAAATTCCTGATGTTCCCTAGATTATCCCTTTCTTATTACAGCCTACTACTGAAACAGCTAATCAACTTTACCTGAATTACCTTGGTTGTAATTTAAAACAATTTCTACTTAAGTATAACATATATTATTAATACATACAAATTATAATAATTTTAGGACGATGAATTTTCACAAATTGAACATATTGAAAAAAACAAACTGCAGATCAAGAAGCAGAACACTGCTGGCATTCCAAAATCTCCCTTTGTTTATTTCTGGTCACTGTTCCAAAAATAAAACTACTTTCCTGTCTTTTAACAGTATAGATGAGTTTACCTGTATGATATCTACCTATCAATATATATATATCTATCTATATATATTACAAATCTCATACTATATATATATCTCATACAATATGAACTCTTTTCTATATAGCTTCTTTAACATTTATTGTTTGTAAATTATACATATTTTTACATAAAGTTGTATTGTTCATTCTCATTGCGGCATAGAATTCCATTATAAGAAAATACTGCCATTTATTTCACCATTCTACTATTCAGCTTATTGGTGGTTTCTGAATAGTGCTATTATGAACATTGTATTATTTCTTTTCTTATGAACATATACATGCATTTCTATTGATTATAGCTTAGAAATAGAATTGCTAGATCACAGGATATGCTTATTATGTTCAGCTACAGTAGAATCCGTCAATAGCATTTCAAAGTGCTGTGAGTACTCACATCTGTTCTATAAGACAGTTCTGACTGCAATATCCTTGCCAATACATGTTATTTTGTCTTTTTTGGTGTAGTATAGTAGTAACACATTGTAGTCTAATTTGCGTTTCTCTGAATAATGATACTCTTTTTTGTGCTTGTTCATTTTTTTCCCTATTGGTTAGCTTGTCATTTTTCTATTAATTTAGAGTGCTGTAGATATTCTGAAAATAAGCCCTTTTTCAGATATTTGTGTTGCACATACTTTGTGTCACTCTGTGGGTTACTTTTCAGGCCATTTTTTTAAATGAATGAAAGCTCTTGATTTTCATATCGTCTAATCTATTATTGTTTTCCATTGCACTTAGCTTCCTGTTTTAAAAATCTTTGTTTATTCAGTGGTTAGAAAAATGTTTTTCTATGTTTTCTTGTTAAAAATTTATTGTTTTACTTTTTACTTTGTTTTTAGTAAACTAAAATTTACTTAAATTTAATTTTACTGTTTTACTTTAAAGTTTTATTGTTTAGATTGCAGTTCATGTGGATCTGATTTTTGTGTATAGCATGAGATAGATAAGGGTTAAGATCATTTTCCATATGGGAATCTAATCCAACAACATTTATTTTAAAGATAATTGTTTCCATTGACCTGTAGAATGTTCTTTGTTATAAGTTAATTGATTCTGATTTCAAACTTTTTTCTATTCCATTGTCACATGTGTCTAATCTTGTCTTAATCCCATCCTGTTTTACTAATACAGATTTTTAATAGGATGCCATAACAGGTAGTATAAGGCTTACAGCTTTGTTCTTCATTTCGCTTTATGGATTCTCTGTTTCGATAATCACATGACCAGTTCTACTAAGCTGCTGTTCTTACCATTTCCAATGTTTTAGTACTGCATCCATGTTATTGTGGGGAAAAGAAAGGGCATTTTCTCCTGTTTATTCATCTTTCACTGGTTTTTACTGAATCTAAGAAGAAAATACTGCATTCAGCTTGGTAATTGTGGGTTAGTGCTCATAAGTAAAGTTCTCAATTGAATGCTGCCACAGTTGAACAAAATTTTTTCCAAGATCTCCAAAAAGCATTGGGATGACAATGTAAGCCAGATCTTGTTATAAATACAGGCCATAAGCTCTCTAATCTAAGTCTCCTCCTTGTTTAATGATTTCACTATTTCCAAGGCTATTATCAGTAGGGTCATTTATTCCCCCGTCCCCCCATTTTCTCATGGTTTTCATCACTTTTCCACACATTGGCTATTGATAGATTGTCTTCCTGTTTTATGATACAAATCTTTTGATACACCAAAACATGGATAGGTCAGTATTCATTTGCACATCAAAATTACATCAGTTCCTTCTATTACATACTTTGTTGGGACCCAAATAGTGTATTCATTTTATTTTTTTAATTGAATTAAGGGTCTTTATATTGACTCCACTCTAAACCAATCTGCTTGATAAAGGACCTCTGACTCAGTGTCAGTTCTGCTTAAGTATGTCATTAATGGAAGGGCTCAATGTTCCCATGTTATGTTCCCACCATTGATTTAACATGCTTTTTGTATTTAATTTCATATGATATTTTTAGTAGACTTCATTTTTTTGGGAGCAGTTTTAGGTTACAGCAAAATTGAACAGAAAATAGAAATTCCTTTTTACCCCTTTCTCCACATATGCATAGCTTCCTCCATTAACAACATTCTTTAGCAGAGTGGTACATTTGTTACAGTTGATGAACCTACATTTGGATAATCATTATTATCCAAAGTTCATAGTTTACATTTGCGTTCACTCTTGGTGTACATTCTGTGAGTTTGAACAAATGTATAATGACATTTACCCAGTATTATACTATTATACAGAATAGTTTCACTAAACATTGTGCTCCACCTATGCATCCCTCCCTCTTCCCTAACCCCTGGCGACCACAGATATTTTTACCTCCTCCATAATTTTGCCTTTTACAGAATGTCAAATAGCTGGAACCATACAGTTTGAAGCCTTTTCACATTGGCTTCTTTTACTTAGCAATATGGATTTAAGGTTCCTGCATGTCTTTTTTTGACTTGATAACTCATTTTAGGGCCGAATCATATCCCATTGTCTCAATATACCACAGTTTATTTATTCATTCACCTATTGAGGAACATCTTGGTTGCTTCCAAGTTTTGGCAAGATGAATAGAGCTGTTATAAACATCTATGTTCTGTAGAAATAAGTTTTCAACTCCTTTGGATAAGTACTAAGTTATGCAGTTGTTGGATCACATGATAATTACATGTTTAATTTTGTAAGGCATTGCCAAACTGTCTTCCAAAGTGGTTGTACCATTTTTCATTCCCATCAGTAATGAATGAGAGCTTATTTATTTCCATGTCCTCACCAGGATATTATGTTGTCAATGTTCTGGATTTTGGACATTCTGATAGGTGTGTAGTGGTATCTCATTTTTGTTTTAATTTACATTTCCCCGATGACATGTGATGTGGAATATCTTTTCATATGCTTACTCGACATCCATGTAACTTCTTTGATGAAGTTTCTGGTCTTTTTCTCATTTTAAAAACCATGTTGCTAGCTTTCTTATTGTTGAGTTTTAAGAGTTCATCGTATAATTTGAATAACAGTCTTTTATCAGCTATATCTTTAAAAATATTTTCGCTCTATTTCTGGCTTATCTTTTTATTCTCTTGACAATGTCTCTTACAGAGCACAGGTTTTCATTTTAAGGAAGTCTGGCTTATTAATTCTTTCTTTCATAGGTCATACTGTTAGTGTTGTATCTAAAAATTCATTACCATGCCCAAAGTCAACCAGATTTTGTCCTATGTTATTCTCTAGGAGTTTTATAGCTTTGCATTTAAATTTAGGTCTAAAGTCCATTTTGAGTTACTTTTGGTAATTTCATTTGAGTTTTGCATTTGATTTACTAGGTTTTAAAAGAACAGGTTTAAGCAGGTAGGAATGACATCAAACCAGTAAAGCTAATGTCTTTATTTCTTACCTATTCTTAAAGTCTGCTATAAGTAACCAGGTCTTATCCCTGCTATTGAATCTGTAACTTACACATTAAGGATTCTCAAAATAAGCCTTTAGGATGCTTGAGACATCATGGCATACAGGTGCTATTCTTTATTTGACTTCAGCCACTGCATTTTAGAGTTTCAAGAAAGAAAATTCAGGATCATATTCCCACATGTCTCTTTTCAGGGTAAAAATTCAGACCCTGTGTTGATCTTTTCTCTGAGCATCTCATGTAATATTTTATTCCTTGAATCTATTTTTAAAAAAGTACTGTTGATGTTGCTTATTTTTGATTTCAGAGGCTTAAAGTTCTGCATTGTCTCAGTTACATATTTTCTAATAGATATTAAAATAAGCATTTTCTTTACTTTCTAGAAATATATTCTGTAATAACTTATTTAGGATCTTTAAGAATGAATGAAGTTTCTTATAGAATTTCAAACCTAAACTTTGTTTCACATAACCGGTATGCCAGCTAATAAATATTTATTTAAAAAATACCATTTAAAAATATTGCGTTTAATCGGCTAAGTGTTTTTGTTTCATCTGTAAACCAATGTGCATATAAATAAATAATGTGGTAGTGGAGGTGTAATTTGATATTAAAGTTTTCCTTGGTTCTGCCAGTCTTTCACTCACTTGTCAACATTCAGTGATTTACTCAGTAGATGCTGTATTTTGTTCCATCAGTGTGGCTAGGGAGGATGTATATGGAAAGATAGAGAAACAAGCTACATATAAAGAAACAAAACACATCTTCCCTAGAGACAGTTTTAGTCTATTTGAAAAGTATTTGCAATACACATGGAAATAACCTAGGAACGTGCTCTGAGTAAAAACAGTTTTTATTAAAATTCCAGTGTACTTTGGTAAGGAAGGAGAAAAAAAACAATATTTTATACTTTCACCTGGGTAGACATCATATCAAAAGTTTTATGTAGAGTTTAATATTTACTTCTTATGATAATTCTCTCTGTAGGTCTAATTTTACAGATGACTTTAAATACAATTTAAGAACTTAAGTTCAAGGTTACTGGGCTAAAAAAGATCTCAAGTTGATATTTGTTCTCAGATCTAAGTTATCTCAAAACTGGTGTTCTTTTTACTCTTTCCTGTGATATAGAAAAATGCCAAAAGGCATTCTAAAGTTTTTACATTGTGGAAAATAAAATGAAAGTCTATTCTTAATCTACATTTCTACTTAAATGAAAATATACCATTCAGTCTTTTACTAATGATGATATAAGCTGGGAAGGATTTGTTGAAAATGAAAATGTTAATTAAGTGTACAAATGAAGAAATTATTTAGAGTCATGGTCAAAGAACTAAGGTTATATTTAAACAAATATACTAGACTTAGACAAGAAGTCTTATTTTTCAAATAATAAGCCAAAAACATATTAAGTCATTTTACCAAAAAATTTCAAATTTTAGCAAATTTACAGAATTACTCAGTGTGTATTATAGATGTTAGTTATAACAGTGTCCTATTACTAAACAATTAATTATACAGACTTAAACACTAAAATATGTGCTCATTAAAAGTGGTCTGCATTATCTTTGTGACATATTGTGACATAATAGATCAGTGGTTGGGTCCAGATTTACCTCTAAGTTTTGAACTCAGTTGCAAGAATCCCCAAAACACAATTATTTTCTTCAATTGCGAAATATATCAAAGACCTTTACTAAGTAAAACTTTCCAACTAGAATATAAAATTCATGAAGAGAAGAATTAATCTTGTTCATTTTTTTTCTGTAGAATAGCCTACATTATTTTTTTCCTTTCATGAATGAGTGATTTTTTAATTTAACTTTATGCTATTTTGGACCTTTTTATTTCACAGATACCTAGTTGACTACTTTGATGGATTCATTTTTACCGGTCAATTCTAATGGTTTTCATAGTGATTGAAATATTTATATATAACCACTGATATTGTTGCAAGAATGTTGTAAAAATCAGACTGGCAAGAAATCAAGCAGCACTTGGAGAGTTGGAGAACTCAGGTTTATTACACCTGCAGTCCCAGAGAAGCTAGTGCTCTGAAGATCTGGGCCACAAGCTCAGTTGCAGGGCTTATTTGGCATGGGCCTATTGGTTAATTTGTCCTCTGATGGTTACAAGGTGTGGGAGTTGCTATGGGATAGGTAGTTACATTTGTTGCAAAGTACAGGAGTTGCTATGGGTTACAGGCAGTTACATTTAGTGTTTAGGCAGAACAATCAAAAGGGAGGATGAGTAGTTAATTTTGAGGTCATCCTGCCTTACAGCCTGTACAGCAAGCATATCTACAGAAGTAGAACAGAGAGCCGATTATTAAGGTTAGCCTTTTGAATGAAAATTCTTCTTCAATATAATAACCTTTGATAATGCACCTCAAAAATAATGCTTCAGCAGAAACTATTTGTAAGGAAAGGGGCATGAAACTCATATTATTTTATACATTGCAATTTTTTTTATTGTTTAGTAAAGATTTTAAGGTTTTAGGGAAACTTAAATAATGTCTTCTTGGAGACAAAGGCATATGTTAAACCTCATTATGGAAGCCAATGCAAAAGCCAATGCAAATAGGTAACCTGCAGCAAAATTTAATTTTGAAATTAGGTTATTTTTAAAAATCATTTATTTATTCTTGCTCTGAGTTTTATAAAAATGAGAAAAGAAAATATGAAAATATAAAGAATAGGTCTGGAGTTTTCAGTCGGACAAACATTTATTGTTTTGCCTTAAGGTTGTCAAGTAGCTTCATGGTACTTTTCAACCAATTTGCCACATGTAAATACAGTCTATCTATGAGTCTTATTTGGTAATAAAATCTGCATGAATTTTAAATTTAAGGCTATTGCTTTTGGGAAGAGGAAAACATTTTAAGTGAAAAGTAATACAAAGCATCACAGAGAAAAATCATCTCTTATTTGGTTTCTATATATAAGATGCTGATCTTATGTTAAAGCAGAGACAGAAATCGTGAACAAAGCTATTTCTAAGACATAATAAAACCTCGAAAACAACTTTGATTTATTCGTTCTTCCGACTTCTTGATTTGCAAATTGTTTTCCTGTTCTTTTTATTTTTAAGTTGTAAATGACAAACAACAGAAAGTAATCCAGATGGCGAAAATAGCTGATTATTAAAAATTAACTAGAATTATATAAAATAAACTTACCTTTATGAGAAAGTTTAAGATTCACTTATGTCTCTGAACTAGGTGAGTACTGGAGTAACCTGATAGACTGTACTTTCTATTTTAGTGACTAATTTTAATGGAATCTCAGCAATACAATTATCTTTGAAAGAATAACAAGGAAAATAAATGGTCCAAGAAATGACATTCTGCCATTGGCAACTTGCATTAAATCGCACAGGCTTTTGGAAACTTACTTCCATTTATTTGATTATTACATGTGCATGTTAAATAAAACTAATTAAAAAAATACACTTCACTGGCCTAACTTAAACTGTGCACACATTTGCAGTGGTACATGTTGCTACAGAAAGCAAACCAAACAGGAAAATTTGCCTATGTAAAAATACATTATTCATTTCTATATTCGTGGAAATAGCATATAAGTCACCCAGTGCTAAAACAAAAGTTTTATAACTTTTTTTCTCCTTAACCCTCCTTATGAATATATTTAGGCTTTAGATTAACTGAATAAACTATCTCAAATTCATTGTTTTATTTAACTCACTTGAACAGATTTATAAAAATATTATTATTGAAGAAAAATAGAAGCCAGTGAGAACAGAAACGTTATCGAGTATAAATGTCAAATTCTTAGAGACTTCCAAATGTATTCCACTATGGGATCCAAGTTGTATTTTATTTTCAGATTGTTCTCCTTTATTATGTTATTGATTGCCTATTGCTATTACTCATTTTGCCATATAATATTTTACATTATTTAAAGTGGAATTTATATTATGTTCATATTTATATTTCAGGTCTCATGGATTAGTAATAACACACCTATAAGAGTGCTTACTCAATGTATGTTATGTAGAGGTGAATTTCAACATAAATCAACGTATCAAATTTTATTTTAGCTTTCAAGTTGGGAAGAAAAAAGCCTTTTTTTAAATTTTTATTTGTAACATAGATGCAGTGAAAAAGAATAACATAAAATATCTGATCATGATAATATAATTGAATATCACAATTAATTTAATATCAATTCAAAACAACACCAAATATTTTTTAGAGTTAGAAGAGGAATTTAGCAGGGCAGTATTTCTGGAAAAAAGTGTTAACATGGTCTTGGATTTAGCAAGACATCCCTATTCTCTTATTTGTCATTGATAAAAGATTAATTAAGATTTGAGGTTCACAGGAAGTAACTTACCTGTTCACATCTCAATAGGTATTTGACCCTTACTTTTTCTTTGGACATAAAACTTCTAATGTATCCACAGTGAAGACAGCCAGTTCAATAACTTTTCAAATTATGGAGTCAAATAACTAGAAATTGGTTGTCTGTCTGTCTGTCTATCTATCTATCTATCTATCTATCTATCTATCTATCTAATCTATCTAGCATCTTCATTTTGTTGATAAGATAGATAATTCAGACATGTTGAGCAAACCCTGTAATGTGCAACTATTTTGTACTTTCTATCACCAACATAGCAACAATGTTCTGTACATTTTCTGTGAATCTTTCTGACTGCTTCAGTTAAAAACAAGCAAACAAAAAGCCATTATCAGCAGGAGTAATGTTGATGCATTAGGCAATGCTGAAATGAAGACTTGCTGAAGGATAGCTTATATGAGCATAGCTTGCAGAATAGCTCCCAAGAGTAATATTATAAAGAAATGGAAACTCAGGCCATTTCTCCTGTAACAGTTTTAATACTAATGAAAAATATTGAGAAATCTGTCATTTCTTGAGCAATAGTCACAAGTACAGGACATAAGAGAACATAATTCAAGAATTTTTGAACATAAATTGTGTTATCCTAACTCTGAACTCATGATTTGCTAGTAATATAGTTTTAAATTTCAAATAACTATTTTATAAAATTTAAATATCCTTTAAAAAGGTAAATTCAAGTTACTACTCTAATACATTCAAAATTGCACAAATGAAGAAGAGCTTTGTAAACTGCAAAATACCATAAAATCAGTTATTTACAACTTACAAAGTCTTTTTGCATTATTATTAATTTTAACATATTATTCCTTGGCTTTATTCACTGTATGATGAGGTATTTTTTATACTTGCTCCTTTTAGTATATTCATCATCTATTCTTTCGTCCCCACTATTAGACTGGGCATAATGTTTTAGTATTTCTCCTTCCTTAATACTCAAATTTAACCCAACAAATATATACCTTATTTTCCCTTTAAATTATTTCTCAAATTTTATTTATCTTCCATAACTTATTAAATCTCTTTCAAGTTACATCTATAGTATTAGAGATTTTTTTAAAATTGAGATATAAATGACATATTAGTTTCAGCTGTTCAACATAATGATTTGATATTTGTATATATTGTGAAATGTTCACCATAGTAAGTCTAGTTAACAACCATCATCATACGTAGTTATAAGAAATATATTTTTTTTGTAATGAGGACTTTTAAGATCCATACTTAGCCACTTTCACATATGCAATACAGTACTGTTAACTATAGTCATCATGCTGTACATTACATTTCCATAACTTATTTTATAAAAGGAAGTTTACACCTTTTGACTTGGTTCAGCCATTTCTCCCCCACTCATCACTGCCCTGGCAACCACCAGTCTGTTATCTGTATCTATGAGCTTGGTTTTGTTTGTTTGTTTGTTTTTATGTTATATGTACAAGTGAGATCATATAGTATTTGTCTTTCTCTGTCTTATTTCACTTAGCATAATGCCTTCTAGGTCCATCCATGTTGTCACAAATGACAGTATTTCCTTTTTTATGGCTGAATAATATTTCATTGCATATATACACTACATTTTCTTTGTCCATTCATCCATCATTGAACACTTAGGTTCATTGAATATCTTGGCTTTTGATAATAATGTTGCAATGAACATTGGCATGCATATAGTTTTTTGAATTAGCCTTTTTGTTTTCTTTAGAAAAATTCCCAGAAGTAGAATTGCTGGATTATATGGTAGTTCTATTTTTAATTTTGAGGGGAATCTCCATACTGATTTTTATAGTTGAGGCAACAATTTATATTTTCCCCAGAGTAAACATGGGCTCCCTTTGTCCACATCCTTCTCAAAATTTGTTACTTCATGTCTTTTCATAATAGCCATTCTAACAGGTGTATGCTAATCTTGTATCTTGTATACTTGTATCTAAAGTATTATAGTTACCTTTCTAAATGTTCTCACTTGAACTTTGCCTCCATTAGTGAACAAAATATACTCTTTTGAATGATCTGATTCAGCATTTTCAAAATTAAATGTATATGGAAATCACCTGGCCACCTTATTAAACTGCCAATAAACCAGTAGATCTGGAATGGAACCTGACCTTCATTTACAAGCTCACACAAGTTGCTATTAATGTTCTGTAGAACATATTCTCAGAAGCAAGAGTCTTAGTAAAACCATAGTTGCTCTTGTGACTCCTTTTCATTAAATTTCTCACTATAACCCATCCCTATTGGAATGAACTCAGCCTCTTTGAGTGTGGAATACCAAGTTATTCAGGATCTTCATCATCATATCCTTAACATTTCCAACCACTATTTTAAGTTCCCCTCTTTCTCAGCTAGAAGTTTTAATATGTAATATACCAGTATCAAACTTGATTGTTTCTCTTCAAAATGAAGTTGAATCATGCCTATGTGACTATCAACTCACACTCTCGTACCTGCCTAGAGTTTTTTCATTACCAATTACTTTTGTCCTTCCAGGCTCACTTTAATTGTTACCTCTTGCTGAAAGCCTTTATTGGCAACCTAAGCTTGGTTTGACAACTCTTATACATACTCCCTTATCACTCTGGGTAGACAATCATGACAGCACTTAAGATTGTTCGGAAATTATTCAGAGGTATTTATCCCGTTGGTTTGTGAGTTTGAGGCCATAGTATTTTCATCTTTGTGTACCACAGGCTTAGTGAAGGTGTTGGTATGATCTAATAAATATTTGCCTAAGTCAGCTGAAGTTATGTGAGATCATTTCTAAAATTTGTCCTGTTTGAGGTCAGGCGGGGCCACTAGGTGGGCTCAGCATTTATCTCTGGCTGGGTGGGGTCACAGGCTGTGCTTCCTGAAAGCGTGATACCACCAGTTGAACTCTTTAATGGGGCAGGGCTGTGGACTGCCTGGTTGAGTAGGGCCTCAGGCTGTTTTCTGTGACACAGTGGGGCCACAGGCTGTGTCCTAAAGTTGAGAAGGGACAGAGCTTGGGCTTAGTGATCATATTGACTGCTGACTGCGCTCTGCTGTAGGGTGAACTCTCTGGCCTGGCTCTTTGGTAGGGTAGAAACTTTTACTGTATGCTGCTATTGGGAGAGGCTGGAGACTGCTTAGTAGGTAGGCAGGGTCACTGGCTGGGCTCCATGGCCGGGCTCCATACCCGGCCTAGGACACTGTGTTCAGCAATCAGTTAAGTCTAAATGCTGGGCTCAATCAGTTAAGTCTAAATGCTGGGCTCAAAGGCTATATGAGGTCACCTTTCAGACTTATTGGTTATGGGAGGCCAGAGGCCAGCTGAGCAGTGCTGCTGGCTTAGCTCCTTACCTGAGGGGGCTGTGTGATGGACTTTGTTACTATCCTGGCTTTCTCGCCAGGCTTCCTGGTTTGGTGGAACTGGAGACTATGCTCAGCAGTTAGATGGAGCTGTAAATTTGCTTTCTTGACCTGGTGGGGCCTTAGAATGAGCTCCCATTGGCTGGGACAAATCAAACAGCATTGCCAACTGAGCTTTCTGGCCAGTTGGGGTTACCTGCTCAGTTCTGCAGGGATCTCTGCTCAGTTTCCCCAATAAGCAGGAATGCATTCCTCCAATATCTGGTTGATGTCAGGCTTACCTCACCACCCCTTCTCTGTATCTATCTGATCCCTGGTGGTTGAGCCTTGTAGGTTTCATCAGTGATCCCCAAGAGGCAAGACTTGAGTGAGCCTCCTAGGAAGAGTCCCACAACACTGGGGCAGCTGGACATCTATCTTGAGATCTCTTTTTCCATGGGAGAAAGCCCTCTTAGTGCTGTGCTGACCTGGGAGAGGGGGTATGTGGTCAAAGTGAAACAGCTTCTTTTACCCTTCTGATGTCATCCTTGTCACTCCAGGGAGGGTGCTTTAGCTCCACCTTTGGGTTCTGGGGTTTTCACAGTGGTGTCTCATCTGAGGATAGTTTCTAGGTGGTCTTCTGGTGAGGAAGACCAAAGTCAAGAATCATCTGTGTCACCATCTTGATGTGTCATCTCCTCTTGTTTCTTACTTTAATTGGAATGCAATGTTTCACCATTAAATATCACATGACATTGACGATTATTTGGAGATTTATATTTTTAACTATTTTAATTATATTAACTAGTTTATTTTACTAAAGATTTAAAAATATTGATGTTGTGTTTTACAAGGTGCCCTTTGTAAACTCTGTGTATCTATGTAGACAGGTAAATCCTTTCTGATTTTCATGTATTATCATGGTAATGTATATTGAAAAATATCCTCATATTCACTGGAAGAAGAGGGTTATTAGCTGGTTCTGTGGCTCTTTCTATAGTCTCATGAATGTCCAATGCTTTAGCTCTTGGTCAGATGACTTTTGCAACATTAACTCAAGGAATCCATAACAAACAATAGGGCCAATATAAACAGAATCACATCAAGAACTAGATGCCAGACCAACAAACTGTAATTCATCACAGTTTGTTTATTGACTACTAACCAGTATTGATGAGATGTAGTGGCACTGTAGAATATGAGTTAGTCATTACTCTTGAGGAGAGCTGAGACTAGCAATATATGATGGGACCATAGGACTTGTAGCTTCTCTCTACTTAGGTGAACATGTATGCCTCAAATGTGACATGATTTGGGGACAAAGGAAGCTGCACTTGAGAATCATAGGAACTTCACTTTGCTGTTGCTTTACATGCTACTTTGTGCCTGTCCTATATTCTTAATTAAAGCTAGATTTATTTGGTGTTATGTGAAATATACTGTGTCTCATGAGTTTTACTGTCAATTTGAACCCAAGTTCACTGCTGCTGATTGAACAGAATATCCTGGAATAAACCCTTTGAGTACATGGTATATATTTTTTATAATATACTGACAATTTTATCCCATGTCTCATTTAGTAATACAATAATTATATTTCAAAAATTATCAAAAGTTTCCTTTTCTATCACATTCCAATTTAAGCATCACAGTAGCTTTAAAAAGTCAAAAATCATATTTTCTCACATTCATTCAGATTTTCTGTTTTTTCTGTTTTTATTAATTTCTTATGTTTACATTAATTTCTTTCTCACATTGCGATTTGTACTTTTTTCACTAAAGTACTAAAGTGAAATACCGAACCATTTCTTTTATTCAGTTATGACCTCAAATCAAAGATAGATAGAAAAACATACACACTTTTGATACTAAAATGGGATTTGAAGTATATCACATGCTCACATGGTTGCAGGCCATGGTGAAGTTAGCCTCATCATATAGTAAGATAACTAAGACATGTCTTTTTGTTGTGTTAATGAGGCTTCTGGTTTTGAACTATTGTCTGGTAATGTCTGCCTGGGTCATATGAACTCTAGTATAAAGAAAATCTCAAGACTATATCTTCTTCTAGCTATGATGGAGTATTGTACTTACCTTAGTGCTGTAAATGATTAGGAAACTGGACAAAATACATAAAACAACTTTTCATATATTGAATAACTAGCAGGGCTGGACTGTGATCAATGAAAAATGGAAAACAAATGAAGTTCATGCAACAACAGTTCCTGCTTCCTGCTGGGGAGAAACGGAAGATATAAAAATAGACAAAGAAGAATTTCTAAAAATGAGAAATATAATAACTGACATAAATATTTTTTAGATGAGATAAACATCAGATTACATTAGATAAACATCTAGAGAAGAAAAGGTCAGTGATGCTGAACATTTAGCAATAAAAACTATCCAGATTGAAACACGGAGAGTAAATAAGACTGAAAAAAAGAAAAGAGACAGAGACTAAGTGACCTGTGAGATAATATAAAGCAGTCTAAATTCAAATAATAGAAGACATTTGAGTAGAAACTAGGCAAATGAGAAGACTGTGGAATGACATACAAAATATTTAGGAAAAACAAGTAAGGTACATATATACATTAAATACAATTTTTAGTGAAAAAAATTGCCAAATTGCTTAACTTTCGTGGTGTGAGTAGGAATATGAGGAAGAGAGCTATATAAGGAAAAAAGACTCTACAAATGAGAGAAATAGTTATAAAATAATCTTTAATACATATTGCAATCGTATCATGATAATGGGCAAAGAAACAATTGAAATATGGATTATTAATTTATCCCACTTAATTGAATTGCTTTAAAGATTCCAGAGGCAACAGTAGTATTTAAATGTAGAGCTGTGAGCTCAATAATCATGTATCCTCTGAGATTTAATGATGAATTTTTAGTAGCTCAGAGATAATATTTAGTTAAAATGTGGTTAAAAAAAAGTCTTCAGTGTAACATATTAAAAATCTTAGCTATTTTCCCACCTTTCTCTGGTTGCCTTAGATCTGACAAAATATGGCATTTTTGCTAAGTTCAAAGGAATTGCTGTTCTAAGATCACCCTTATAAAAGCATAATACCTACTGCGAAATATAGAGTTACACATTCTAATATTTCCATAGTTTTCTTTGTTTTATGAAATATATATTCCAGAAAGATTACTCTAACACAGTATTTTCCCACTAGTTTCCATTTTAAAATCTGATAATGAAAGGCAGATCAAGGTTTTGTGGTGCTTATAGCTTATACAGGTTGGGGGTGCCCTCTTAAAGAAAAGGATACAAAATTACAAATGAAATTAGGTATAGAAGTCACTATTCATTTAAAATGAAGAAAAGATTAACAACAAATTACAATTTTGAAAATGCTGATACCACCATCATAAAAATAGGTCGTTTTTTTCTAATAACACAACATACATGGTATGTTTTCCTAAAATTTTTACCTCACACTATTTGTCTCTTCTTATAACAAATATTTTATAATATGATAATCTACAAAAAGAATAGTAAAAAACTTCAATCTTTTCCCCTAACGTAAGTTGATTATTTTTTACTATTAATGATAATCACTATGTGTGAAATATGCTACTTTACACAGATGTACTCAATATTTGTAGTACTGTTAGAGGTTTGTGCCCCAAAATACAGGGATTTTCATAAACTCAAATTTGTGCTATGTATATCAAACACAAAAAAGCATTGTACATTTATAATTTTATATGCTGTTATTAAGTATATATATATATAATTTTTAATTTAATTTTTCTTTTTTTATTAAATATATTGGGGTGACATTGGTTAACCAAATTATATAGGTTTCAAGTATATAAATCAATAATATATCATATGTACATTGTATTGTATGTTTACTACCCAAAGTCAAATTTCCTCTACCCCCATTACTTTTATATACCTCTACCCTCCCGCTCTGGTAACCACTAAACTGTTGTTTATGTCTTATATCCCACATATGAGTGAAATCATATGGTTCTCAACATTTCCTATCTGACTTATTTTGCTTAGCATGATAATCTCAAGTTTCATCCATATTGCAAATGGCAGTAGTTCATCTTTTCTTATGGCTGAATAGTATTCCATTGTATGAGTGTACCACATCTTCTTTATCTAATCATCTATAGAAGGACACCATGGTTGGTGGTTTCCATGTCTTGCCCATCAAGAATAATGCTGCAATGAACATCAGGGTGCATATATCTTTATGAATAAATGTTTTCAAATTTGGGGGGTAAATACCCAGAAGGGGGATTGCTGGGTCATTTGGCAATTCTATTCCTAGGTTTTTGAGGAAACTCCAGGCTGCTTTCCATAGTAGCTGTACCAATTTACATTCTCAACCACAGTGTACGAGTGTTCCTTTTCCCCCACAACCTCTCTAACACTTGTTATCACTTGTCTTGTTGATAACAGCTGTTCTAACAGGTGTGAGATGGTCTTCATTGTGGTTTTGATTTGCATTTCCCTAATAGCTAGTGAAGTTGAGCATCTTTTCATATGTCTGTTGTCTATTTGTATGTCTTCTCAGGAGAAGTGTCTGTTCAGATCCTTTGCCTATTTTTTAATTGGATTGGTTTTTTTTTGTTGTTGAGTTGTATGAGTTCTTTGTATGTTTTTAATATTAGCCCCTTATTGGAGGCAATATTTGCAAAGATCTTTTCCCATTCAGATGGTTGCCTCTTTGCCTTGTTGATGGTTTCTTTTGCTGTGCAGGGGCTTTTTAGTTTGACATAGTCCCATTTATTTATTTTTGCTTTTACTTTCTTTGCCTTACCTTTGAGGTCAAATTGATAAAATCCTCTCTAAAATCAGGGTCCATGAGTTTAGTACCTATGTTTTCATCTATGCAATTTATTGTTTCAGGTCTTATATTTAGGTCTTTGATGTATTTTGAGTTACTTTTGGAATATGGCAACAGATAGCAATCTAGTTCCATTCTTTTGCATATGGCTTTCCAAGTTTCCCAGCATCATTTATTGAAGAGGCTTTCTTTTCTTTATTGTATATTTTTGGCTCCTTTGTCAAAATTATTTTCTCATATTTGTGTCAATTTTTTTTAGACTCTCAGTTCTGTTCTATTGGTCTGTATATTTTTAATTGTAGTGTCTTGCTCTTTGCCTATGTCAATGCAAACTGAGTCTTCTAGTTAAAGTATTACACATCTGATAAACAGAAGAATTTTCCATAATCTACTTTTTGTTTACATACATTTTAAAACTTAGTTCTATTAATTTCCCAATACTCCTGGCTTTATAGGACAAGTTCTTATCACCTATTACCCTTTACCTTGTTATTTGGTTGCTGGGTGAATCATTTCAGTGGCTCATAGGCACATTCTTGGCATCATTACATGAGTACAGCTAGCAAAAAATAACTATACATGAACATGTCTGCAAATAACATAAATATATTTCACTATGGCCAAACTACATGCATTTTTAAATCAGCATTTATTCTTTGGACCATGCTCACATTACTTGATAGCCACCAACAAGAAACAGAGAGTGATGGAGGGAAAGTCAGAGTGAAAAAGATAGTTATTTCAACTGATTATAGTTAAAAAGTCTTAATTTTGCACAATTTACAAAAATATAGAACCTCAGAAACACAATGCTAGTACATCCTTGGGCTTTGAAAGTGAGTGAGTTCTGAAGTTTAAGTCATTAGCTTTCTGGAATATATGTTTCTACTGATAGCCATTCTCACAAATGTACAAATAAGAAACATTTTACTATAAGAATTTAAAAATTTGAATGCAGAAGGGATTCTAGTTGTGGTAATGTTCTCACAGTTGATAGCATTTGGGGATACATAAATGATTCACAGTAAACCCCATCCTGCTAGAATCTACAGTTTCACAGAGAATGACCCATGTCAATTTTTCTTCTAAGGCTCCACAAAAAAAAAAAAAACAGATTATGAACAATTTTTTCAGAATACAAGTATCTCCTCACTTCAGTTATTGAATTTCTTTTCTCCTTTTCCTAAAAATTCACATTTCCTAAAAGGACTAGTTAGTAGTATTCTACCCTGCCCCCACAAAAAAAACAAAAAAAGGAAAAGAAAAGAAAAATAGATGTTAGACTTTGTAGATGTAATTTGTTCTCAAATGCCAAATTCTATATCATAAAATATTCCTTTGTTTTATTAACAATGTGGTATGAGATTTTAGATTGCATATTTTCTTAAGAAACATTGTAGAATATTGCTATCATCCACTATATTCAAATTTCTTAGTAATATTTTAAATGTGTTAGTTTCATAAATATGTACACTTTTTGATTAATTTTGAACCAAAAATTCCTTACTATGAAACTTGGCTGAGAAACGACTAAGTACAATTTAACTTAATTATGGGCTCCAGTGGAACTCAGCTTCTGTGAAGTAAGTCTCAGGATGGTTCAGGATTGTGTTTATAAAAAATATTTGGCATTCTGTGTTTCATAAAGGAGCCACTTTTCTGGAGGCACATTTTGCTTGCCCAGGATGAGTTTCAGGAATCATTAGATTTCATTAATTAGACTATACCATTTGGAAGGAATGCTCCTCCTTTATTCTGCTTGAGTGTTGGATTGTGATAAGCCCTTCTGCTTTTGCCAGAAGTGACCGAGATGATATAGTTCCCTGACAATTAAGGTAAGAGCCAGATGTCTTGTGTGGTGTTCATTTTTGATAACCACAAAAGAACGATTTTGGCTTGCTTACTAGACCACATAGCAGGAAAGGGCCACATTACAAGGAATATGCTTTTATTTACCTTATTATAACTAAATGTCCTTCCTAAAAGAACATCTGGCCATGGTAGTTGAAGTGAATTGGGCATTTATTCTATGAATAAGGGATCCTTTGAAAAAGAAATTATAGACAGTAATCAGGCTTACCTCCAGAAATACTTCACTAGTTCAGGCAGGTAGAATAAAATTTTCAAACCTCAGCTACAATGTCATGTGGTTATTTTAGTTACCTGTTCCAAGAACTAAATATGTCGTTTCTCTGTTTAAGGCCCATTGATTGTCAGAACTTAGTTGTTCATTTGGGCTCTCAGCCAAGCTCTGCTACTATTAAAGCAAACTCTGCCTGCTTTAGGCAAATTACATAATGTCCCTGTTGGTGACTCAGTTTTCTAATTGTTTTCTAGACTCAGTAATATTTCACACACACACATACACACACACACACACACACACACATTAGCAGTAGAAATAAGTTTTGAGAACCTCGATATATTAAACAGATACTAGTGGCTTTCCATTAACATTAGTTTTGTTCAAAACTAATATTTTATTTCTACAAAATCAATAAGAATATTAGAGGTGGTCCAATATAAACAAAAATTTTTAATTAAGATGCTATGGATAACAACAGGCATATAGCTGATTTTGCAATCAGGTAATTTGTAGTTTATTCCCTTTCATGATATAGATATGATCTTGGTTCATATAGGTAATTGCTTGTAACATACCAAATTTTAGTTTTTGTTCTATGTGTGTTATTTTGCAATGTGGCATGTGGTATGTAAGCTCTACAAAAACAGATACCTTCTCTCTTCAGTTGTACATTCTTGGAACCTATAGTGGGTGCTGGGAATACAAATGTTTGGTGCATTAATTTGTTGAATATATTTTAATGTCAAAACAAAATAATAATAGTAATAGCAATTACTTTTTTGAGCATGTTTGCCAGAAGTGACCTAGTTGGTATAGTTCACATATAACGTAGAATTGTATGTGCTTCACAGATATTAACTATTTAATACTTATAATAAAGATAGGTAGAAATACATAAAAGAGATTAGTTCAATTTCCCAAGGTCAGAACCAGTTTGTATCAGAGCTGAAATTCAACTCTGTGCATCCTAACCGCAGTGCAAATACTTAACAATTAATGCTATGTTAAATCACTCAAAATGAGCTAAACTTAAAAGTAAAGTGGAGTATTTTGAAATATTAAATTAAATTTAAATCAATAAAATTACATTTAGAAAATCAGTTTCTCCATTACACTAGTCACATTTCAAGATCTCAATAGCTACATGTAACTAGTGAATATTGTATTTGATGATGCAAATGTGGAACATTTCTATCATGACAGCATTACAGAAGGCTCTCTTCAGTGGTGTTGATCTGGCACAGGCAACCTTTTTTCTGTAAAGGGCTGGATAGCTTTCAGTCTTTGCAGGCCAGGCTGGTCTCTTGCATCTACTCAACACTGCCATTGCGATGCACCACAGCCTTAGACAATATTTAAAATATGAATGTGTCTGTGTTCCAATGACATTTTATTTATAGACAATAAAATTTGAGTTTCATATAACTTTTACATCTTTTTTTCTCCAACCATTGAAACTATCAAAACTATTAACTCTCAAGTCAGATAATAACAGGCAATGGGCTAATGTTTTTTGATCCCTGGTTCAGAATTTTTCTAATATTTTAATTCTAAAATGCTAAGATTTCTATGGTATCCACAAATTTCAACAAAATTACTTCTATCTTTATGTAGTGTTAATAAAGACTATTTTTAAGACTTATTCTCTCATGCTTTTAATATAATTTTAATATTTCCATATTAATTAAAAAGTATAGTTAATTGTCTGAAGACTAATCTCTCAAACATAGTTAGTGTTTCTTAATGCTAAAATCCATGTTTAATGTTTGTTGCAGTATTCTCGGAACTTGACAAATTTGCTGGCCGTTAGTAGAAGCTTGACTCCTGTTTCTAGAGTTAGTAAGTAAATAAGCTTAAAAATCCAGAAATATTTTCACCAGCAGTTGCTTGTATAGGTAAAGTTCCATAAATTTAGACCAGTGTTTTTCATTGTGAAGCCCAGGTCTCATTATGACAGACCATGAAGTAAGTGGTAGTGGTTGGTGGTGAGGTGGTGACTAGGCATCAAAAATTACTTTTAAGTTACCAGGAGATTGTAATATGCAACAGGAATTGGAAATCACTGATTTGACATAACATAAAATTAAGGGCAATTTCTCTCCAATTTTTATGATCTTAAATTTCGAGACTGGGTTATCTATAGAACTGTCTAAACACACAATTCTTTGTATAACACAACTGGAAAGAGACTAGGGGGGCAGACCCTCTGCCGGTGTGGTGATCATGGAAGACTCCCATTCACATAGCTAGAGCAGTAGTATAATGAAGTGTAGTAGCAAGTGTGAGACTGATAGAAGTATGAATATAGTTATAGCCTAAATCCTGGACAGAGCTGCAAGATATATAAGAATACAAAGTCTAGATTTGAGGTCACGGGACTGTGACTATTGCGAGATGATTGAAAATAATCGCCATTCAGTTATTACATAAATTATTGAAAAATTTGTTTAATATCCTAAAATAGTTTATAACAGACACCAAATATCAAATCTTATTAAATAACTGAGGACATGGATAAAATAAGAATATAGAAATATAAGGAAACATAAGATAAAGAATGTCAGATTATATCAGATTAAAGAACTAAGGGATGAAACATAGTGTCCAAAAAAAATAAGATGAATGTGATTTTTAAATTCATTGATTAAACTAAATATGATATAAAGAGTATTATGTATCCTTCTGAGAAGACTAAGCATTCTAGATGATTTATAAATGTATTGGAGAATTGAGCTTAGTGTTCTCAGGGAAAAAAAGGGATTTATCATTAGAATTGATTATTCTGAAAATAATATCAAATCCTTGACAGAAAAATAATTGTCAGTATCAAGATGAAATACGGATGAAGTTTTCATTTTAAAGTATGTGAAAATGTCTAAATTTTTGTGATTAAGAACATTTAATAGCTCTTTTCTCTTAGAATATGAATACTTCATACTGAATTTTATGTTGGGATATTTTTTCATAGTTATTTAACTAGTGTTATGACTAACGATTTTACCATGACCAGTTAAGGACACTTAATCTTAGTAAGAATATTTATTTCATGATACAAGTATTTGGAATAATTTTACATAACATGATAGACAATATGCATGTTAAGGTGACTACTTAGTAAATTGATGTGAAAAGATTTGTAGAGGAACAATTAGTAAATCTCTCTCTTTAAAAATTCATTTTTTGAGTACATTATATTGGATCTCATATGGATACTTGTTATGACTTTATCTGAAGCAAGATTTTAGGAATGACAGAAGAGTGAATTATGGTGAAGTAATAAAATCTCCAGTAACTGAAGTTTGGATTTCTTGGTCTGCTGAGCTTTGAATTTGAAAGGTTTGCATGTGTGACCTATTTTTATGGATATAAAACCCTTAGAATGTTAAAACACATAAAAGTTATATCAATATAAAACTAATAATGTGACTAAAAATCAAGGAATCAATTCTGATGATGGTTTGAGTTCTTTCTTGACAATACTTTCTTTGAAACATTTTGAGAATGTGTCATTCAAAGATCAGTTGCTTTTAGACCTTAGCATTTTCCACAGTGCACAAATGGTCCTCCTGTCATGAATTTGATGTATGTAGGCATGTCCATTATTTGCTTTTAAATTTTATATGTCACTCATGTATCATTCTTATCAGAAGTCAAAGGGAGAATAATGTGGCATAGTCAAAAAGCACTGATTGCTTTTTGGATTGAAGCTTTCTGGAACATAATCCAATGATTTGTCAGTATTTTTTGCAATATAACAGATAACAGCATAACTTAATAGATATAAATGAACATGCATTTCTGTTGTTCAGAATGTACTGTGTATTGATATAGGTTAATGACAAATGTGCAAAAATCAACCTGGGAAACAGAACCTGTGGAGGAGAAAAATGGAGGAATTCTGTTTCTAAAATGCTTAGTTAGTCATATAATAGGCCAGCTTTCAGAGAAAGGAGAACCTTTTTTACTCAGAATGAGATCTGGTATAGTTTTAAGATTCTGAGATTTTGGCCAAGCTCTGGTACAGAGAGCTAAGGTAAGCATACTTAATGGTAAATCAAATCAACTGCTGTAGTGAATTTTCCTTAGAAGATAATGACAGCCTAATACTCTAAATTTGTTTTTGATTAGATAAGTGTGTGTGAATCATGAATCACATGGGCTTAATTTACTACAAAGTTAACACCTCTATAATAATGTATATTAACTGTGTTTGGTTTTATTAGAATTTAAAGACTAGATAAAACATTACTATGTCGGATCCCTAAATATTTGGATATAAATCTCATTTTTTTAGTTATTATTTCTCTAGGTTTTCAGAAATTCCATTTCTCGGATCAGTTTTCACAGTGCTTCCTTATATTTTAGATTGATGTATTTAAGGTCAGAGAACTTTTCAGTAGTGATGGGAACCTGGGCTTTTCACTGCAACTGCACTCAAATTTGATGATATGGTTTCATATAAAAATTTAGGGCAAATGCCCCCAAATTCTATGGTATTGATTGCAACTTAATTGGATTGCATCTAAACTTACTGGATCATTTTCATGCTGAATGATCTAGTGTCCCTGCGATTTACTATCACTTGAAAGAAAATGCTCCTGAAGATGTCTGGAATTTCTATAGCAAATGCACTTTAATTCTACTGTTCAATTTTACCGCTTAGGTTTAAATTACCATGTGGCCCTTGCTTATCTTTCTAACCTGACTTAATTCTGTGTATCACTCTAAATCTTCTATGCCCAATGCATTGTTTTTCCTGCTGTTCACTTTCATCCCATGAACAACCCTACCTCTGTGTTTTGGCTCATCCTGCTTTCTCTGTTTGGAATTCCTGCCTGCCCCCTCTCTTCTTCCCCTTCCACATTTCCTTTTACTTGTATGCTTCCTATCTGTACTATTCTCAAGGTGCAGCTTTTGTACCAATTTCTCTGAAACTTTCCTTACTATCTTACTTCTTAACTGATTTTTCCCTCCCTGAAATGCTCAAAATTAATTTTTCACCATTTGTCTGGAACTTGACCTATGCTACGGTTCATAGTTATATATATATATATTTCATATATATATATATGTCCTGTTATTTCTAATGACAGCATACCTCAAGGGGAATCCTGGACCAGAAAAATCATGGTTCAATTCATATGAATCACTAAGAAAAGTTCTCTGCATGCAGCCTCTTAGTGTCAGTGTTTGTCCTGGGTTCTAATATTGTTGGCCTGGAAGAGTTGGGGTTACAGGGATTTATTGTTAGTTTCTTTAACTCATACTCAAGTCACCATTCCTTGATTTCTCTAGAATAAATATTTATTCAACAAATAACTTATTGAGCACTTGGTGACTGTAGAATATAGTTCTAGGCTACGGCAAGAAAAACAAAACAAAACAAAACTGAGGTTATGTCCCCATGGAACTTGCATCTCAGGTTCAGAAAACTGCTTGAATGTTGTGGTGGTAAAAACATTATTCACATTCTTTATATTATGAAATGAATTAAAAGCTTTCTTATTCACAAATGGAACCTAGTACTCATCACCACATAAGCTCTTAAAAGCAAAAGCTGCACTTTGAAAGCATTGTGGGTCAGCATTTTGAGGGTCAGTATGCCAGAGTAATTAAGAGTACAGGGCTTAGAGAACTAAATCTTGGATTCAAGAAGTGGCTCTGGGGATTTCTGGTTTAAGCTCTTACATATATATATATAAAGAGCTTGGAAGTCATCACACTTCTTCCCACAATAAGGAAAAGCTGAAGAGACTGAAAATCAGTGACAGGGCAAACTGCCAACCGAATAGACAGGTGAATCCAGAGAGTCACAAATAAGGCCTGCTTATCTGAGCCAGAACCCACTAGAGCCATAAGCTGGTAGAAACAATTAATGGTAATTCTGATGAGTTGCTGGAGACTGAGTATGGACTAGCATGAGCGTAAGAAACTCCTGGGGACTTTAGTATTAAGAAGCCCTGCCCTTTCATGGGTCTTTACTTCCAGGAATCATTCAGATTCACCAAAGAATCAAGTAATATTCCTTTGTACATCTGGTAGAGAAATGGGAAAATTAACTTATGTGAAATAAAACTAGAGTATTATCCATAACAAATTCTGCTCCTCAGGTTAGAAGACTTTACCAGAGCTTTATCTCACTGAAGGTAAGGCATTCGAGTCACTCTAGACCTCTTTAGCCTCCATTTTCATCTAAAGGGTGGGGGAAAAAAAGCTAAAAAAAGATTTGTGAAAGTCAGGACCCAGGGACATAGGCCCATTAAAAGACTGAGATTTAATTACTTCCTCTCTTCTACAACTCCTTAGTTTTCTAGGGCTCCCATAACACAATACTCTGATAGGATGGCTTAAAAAACAAAATTAATTTTCTTAAAGTTCTGGAGGCTGGATATCCAAGATTAAGATGTTGACAGGTGTGATTTCTTCAGAGGTTTTTCTCTTTGTCTTGCAGATAGCTGCTTTCTTGCTGCGTCCTTACACAGCCTTATTTTGGTTTGTGTGCCTGCATCGCTGGTATCTCTCTTTCTCCTTATAAGGACACTGGCCATATTGGATTAAGGTCCACCCATATTACCTCATTTAACATTAACTACCTATTTAAAGGCCCAATCTCCAAATACACTTACATTTTGAGGTACTGGAGTTTAGGACTTTAACATGTGAATTTTGGCGGGGACACATTTAGTTCAAAATACCAAACACTATACCAACAGGTATTCAATATAACAGTGGATTATAGCTGAAAGAGTTGCAAAATGCAGACTATTTCTGGGGAGTTCTTACAGAAAACCAAAATTAACAGGAGCAACAAAAAACAAGGACAGTAGAGAAATTTGAAACCCCTGGCACCTACAGCTACAAAAAAAAACAAAACAAAACATTAAACATAGCTTAATTCTTAGCCAGATTAACATAAATTTCACACTAAAAGTCTACTTACCTTAGTTTCTATTACCCTGTGTATTTTGATATTTTGTCTGACTTGAAACCATGTATATATATGTGTATGTGTGTGTGTGTGTGTGTGTGTGTATGTATATATATATGTATATATGTATATATATAATTTCCCATTGTCTGGATTAACTACAGTTTAAATAAACTATATAGTCCATCTATTCAGCAACCTGAAGGACATCTGGTTGCTTTCAAGTTTTAGTTGTTCTAATAGGTGTATAGTGATCTATCATTATTGCTGAAATCATTTTGGGTATGGCAACTTTTTGCTTCAGAGTTATTATAATAATCATTTAAAACCTTTAATAATTGTAAGACAAAATTGTGTGAGTCTCTTTTCTCTTGGGGCTATTTTGGTAATTTATTGCAGATTTCTGATAAAAATTATTTTTTCTGGCTTTAAATATTGTAAAGTGATAAGATGTAAAATATACACAGAAAATTAGAAAGCTAAATAGGTGCTTAAAAACATTAATTTTCCTGAGGTATTATAAACATAACAGAAATGCATTGATCAGTTCTAAAGCCAAAGACAGTTTGAACTGTGTTCACAAGTACCTATCTATTCAGTTCACATGTTTAATTTAACAATAAGTATTAATTCCATTTTATTTACTTTGAGTGTTTAACTGTTTCGGGCTAAGTTTTAATTGTTATTTGATTGATGTTACGTCCAGATATCTCATTTTCTTTTAGTAAGCAAAAATTAAGCATGAGTAAGATATCCAAGGTGAATTAATATTAATGACCAAAGAGTTATTATAAACTCTTTTTTTTTTTAAGAAAAAATAGTTAAATAGAGGTGATCAACAAAAGACTTTTCCATAGTCTTTGGAAATGAGATTCCACATGGCTTTAGATTGGGACATCATACATACATGATGATGTTAGGGGATACTGCTAATGATTTAGAGTCTATTTCTGTTATTGCCTGATTAAAAACGTGGTGCAGTGCCCAAATGCTGCTCCATCATTTTCTCAGTTTTTTTCCTGATGAAAGTTGCTGTCAGTGGACAAATTGTTAGTCAGATCTGAGAATAGTCACAGCTGTTGTGCATATTTAAATCCTGCCAAGGAATGAGATTACAAATTAGACATAAATCTGCTTCTTGTACCTCTCTGTATAGAGACAATAGACTATTTTTTTTAAAGTTATCCTATTTCAAATTGTTTACTTAGCATCTATAAAAAATACAGAGAATAAATGGAAAATACTATTTTTTTACTCTGACAGTGGAAGCCAGAATTTTGTAATCCAGTCACACTTTGGAGATTCTCTTTGGTCCCATTGAAGATAAAATTTAGTAAATGAGGTTTGTTTGTTTGAGAGGAGATACAGATCATTGAATATTTAAATTTTATCTTTTTCTACCTTCTGGTTATTATCATTTATCATTGTTTTATAATTTCTCCATTTTGGTGAGGATTATCTGGCTACTTCAGTGGTGGATATTTCTTTTGTTTGCATTAATTAATTTTAGTATTTTAACAGATTTTAGAATTCTGACTTCTATTGAAAGAAGATCAATATTTTAGTATTATTTGGAATAAAATTATTATTGAAAGGCAAATGCTTTCTTTTAAACATTTTTAGATGTATTGCTGTTCATTAACTTACTTTTTCTTCTGTGATATTAGCATCATTAATGAGTTCCCCTTTAAGAATAATATTTTTCCTTTCCTTTTGTCTTCTATGTCACTATAATGAACTTTTAAAGTTGTTATTTAAAATTCTCAAAAATATTATATACTCTTTTTAAAAAATATTTTAAAAGATGAAAATAATGCTTAGAACTTTACTATTTTGTTATTCGAATGCCTAAATAATGTAGAAGGTGTTCTTACAGATTTTGCAGTCATACAAACATACTTCGAAAAGAAACAATAGCAAGAAATAGGACAAAAAAACTTCAAAGATTTAATATTCCACTTTTTCATGAGTGAAAGCAATGATTAAAAATAATATTATTCAAAATAACTATTACCTGGTACTCGGTATTCAGTCAAATTTCCTCCTTTTTGTTTGTTCTCTCTGTACAAATTCTGGCTGTCTCCATTTCTTCAGTCTCTTATTTGTACAGGATAAGTTGTTTTTGATTGACTTTGAAACAATAGATTAGCAATGCTCAATTCTTGCCAGATTTTTGCACTGATTTGTAAGCACTCACTTTTTTTTAGTAAATGTAGATTAAACAATCTTCAGAAAAGTGTAATAATTTAGATGAAATATATTGATATTTAGCATCACATTTTGGAAACAAATGGAATCAAAAGAGGAAGTCATTTGTTTAATATCACTTGGAAAACTTGTGATTGATGGAGGAGAGAATCAGTATGTTTTATTCTTACACTGATTCACAGATAACTCATGTTCCAAAAGCCCTTGGCAAAAATGCTAAATTTAATAATCACATAACAATTAAAATTACTTTGAAAATCTGTAGTTTTGAAAGAAATTACTTTGTCTTAGTCAGCCCTCATGATCCGATGACCATAGATTCACACTTGACTGTTAGAACAAACCCAAGAATCCTTAATCACTTTCAAGATATGCTCATTTAATACCAAGCATGGAAGAGAGCACTGAAATGTAGAAGACTGAGGAGGAAAAGAAGAGGAAGATGACAATGGAGAAACAATATTTTTCTTATGTCTAAAGTGGAGTAATGCATTTAAAAAAAGATTATACAACTCAGATACTTCCGAGGAATTATGTTAATGATGCAAAAAGGACAAATGCTTGAAAATTATGATTTGTCCTATAATTTTATTGCCCACCTATATTGAAAAGTTAGGCTTTTAGCATACTAAAATACTTGTCATATCCCTGTGGGGTGAACATGCTTTGAGATTGTAATATTCAGGATGACAGAACTCTGTATTTTATGGGATTAATAAATGGTGGGTGTGGTTTAAAAAGAAAACAAAAAAGGTTTAAAGTTCATGTCTTGGCCATTGCCTTATGGCTGTTCCTGTAGCTGTATCTCCTCTCATAAATATATAACATGTACTGAGTGTTTACTATGTGCTAAGCACTGTGCTAAACTGTTACATGCTTTATCTCATATAGTTTCAGAAAAAATTTGCTTTGCACATTGAGAAAACAAAAGGAGGTTCAAAGAGAAGTGATTTTCCCAAATTCAGAGAATTCTTAGTAAATGAGAGAGCTGGGATTTGAATCCTGGCAAACTGATGCAAGAGCCTTCATTCTATAGTTGCAGGCCATTAAGCTGGCTTAGAACAACCACTATTTATAGGGCTCTTATTATCTCTTCTACTGTATTTACAAAGAGTACCACCAGCCTCTAGCAGAGCATGTTCTTCAGGGTACTACTCTAAATTAATAACATAGGTGTTTTACTGGGCAAACATCTGATTAAGAGGGGCAAGTACATATGTCCTTTTTCAGGCTAATGTTTAGGAAAATAAAATGTCAATCATATCTAGATAAATTCTTAGGAAAAGTACTCAAACTAATGTTATATATTCACTTCCTCTTTAAATTTTAACTTGTCTAACTGAAGCTCCTTAAATACAGTGATCATTGTTTCCTTTATAATATCAATATTTATATTACATACACATATATGCTTTTATTATTTTCGATTGACTAAAATTTCGAAATGGAATAATTGTATGGAATTTTATTCTCAGTATAATGACAAAGAAATATTATAGCTTTTTTAAGGAGACCAACCATAAATAGAAAGGTAACTTTCAGTCAGTTTTTAATGCAAAAATGATTTAGATTTCATATAGTTTTTTAGACTTAGATACAGATGAAACCCCATTACAGGTGCACAAGGCCCAGTCACCTGTCTATTCTTACACTTGCTATAGCTATAATTTTACATTTGTTTCCAATAATGTGATTAACAGCATTTCTCCTAACATCTAAAACTAGGATCTCTATGAGCAAAAGGGCTGTGCATCCCTAGTGTCTCGCACAGATTCTGGTATAGGATAATCTCTCAATAAATGTATATAACATGAATTAATAAAGCAGTTATATATTCCTTTTAATTAGCAAATTATGTTGTGTAAAATATATAGTAATCTAGAAAGAATAGTATCACAAATAATATAATTATTTTGTATTTACTCGATTACAACTAATTGCAGCTCATAGTTGCTATGTTTTTAGTATATGAAATTTACAGACTTTTTTTAAAGGCCTATACAGCTCTATTTTGTTTATAATAAATTTTCCTAAGGGATCTAGATCTAGATGGACCTAAGATAAAGATCATTATATAACTTTTTTTATATCTTGGGGAGCAAAGGAAGAAATAATTCAAAATATTACTCAGCTTTCTTTTGCCAAATTACTCAAATTATGGGTTTTAAAAATAGCTCATAAAATATCCAAGCAATTTATTGATTTCCTATGCAAAAGATAAATAGATCGTAATGGTCAGAAATGGCATCCCTTCTCAATTCCCATTGTTCAATTCACCTATTTTTCAGTCTGTATAACTACCTCTTATAATACCATGTATTAAGGATAGAAAAGAATATTAAGTGCTTGAATTTTGAATTAAACCATTTTTTCCTGTTTTCATCTGAGTAATTCTGCAACATGAGTATTGTTACTATAACATAAGTCACTTTAAAATATGTCCCAGTTGCTGCTTTGGATATTCACGATGTTTACAAGAGGCTGTTTGTTCTATATTCACAATTGATGCTGTCTGTTATGTTACAAGATGAGTCATTGTTTTAATACTCCTGCAAAGACTTAAGAACGCATTCAGGCATGTTCAATCGATTAGAAATAAGTCTCCCTTAGGATAGCACAAAGGATTTTTTTTTTTATTTTTCATTTTAAAAACAACATGTTTTTTGATGAAATGTTCCAGATCAACAAATAGCCTTACAGAGTGATGGCCTCTCAAATCCCCCAAACACTGCCAATGAGGATGATCGTGTCATGAAATTACAACTCTGTTCTGAAGAATGATTTCTTCAGAGGCTGTGAAAAGAAATATATGTTTTTAAAAATACTTGATACCCTTTGAGACTATGGTATTTCTCTAGAATATATACTCTCCTTTTTTTCATGCTTCCTTCTCACCACTTATTTATTTATTTACTTTTCAACAAATACATTGGGTACTTACCATATTACAGGTACCATGCTGCATTCTGGGAATGTGAGCACAAATAAGACACAGTTTCTATTTTTCAGAGTTTTATAATCTATTTAATGAGATGAACAATTAAGATAATTCCCAGCAGACTATCACCTGCTTGCTGGTAGATTTCTACCTGTCATTAAAAAACAATAACAAAGCACTTACTTGAAAGCCTTTACCAAAGATGCATTATGTATAACAATTTTTAAAGATTCTAGCATACTTACATCTTGAAAAGAAAGTGATCATTTTATTTTCTTTTCACTATTTGACATAGTAAAGGCTACCTCTTACTCTGATTGAAAACTAGATGTTTTGCTAACATAATATATATTCAATGAGGAGACCTATAATTAAAAAAATTGCTAAACCCTGAAGACCTCTCTTTTCTGAATTAGAAAATACTGCTATTTGTAACAACATGGATGGATCTTGAGATAATCATGCTAAGCAAAATAAGGCAGACAGAAAAAATTGAGAACCATATGATTTCACTCATATGTTGGCTATAAAACTAAAAGCAACAAATGAAGAAGACAGACAAACAAAAACTCATAGACTCAAAAGTTTAGTGGTTACCAGAGGGAAAGAGGTTGGGAGAGGTAGATAAAGGTAAGTACAGGGGGTCAAAAAATGGTTACGGAAGGAGATTTGACTGGGTGGTAAAGACGCAATGCAGTATACATATGATGTATTATTGAATCGTACACTTGAAATCCATATACTTTTATTAGCCAGTCAATGTCACCCCAATAAATATAATAATAAGAGACTGCGTTTCAGAATATAAAAATAATTGGCACTACAGAATATTGAATCTGAAGCAAAGTTCCTCCCCAGTATCTCCTCTGTAGTTTCCCTTGCAGAGATAAAAGTGATTCTTCAATATATATTGAATTCTATGAGGTTGTCTTCTGGCCTTTATTATGTTTTTTTCCTTTACTTTTTCAAGATTAATGTATTATTCTAAAATGCTGGATATGAGGGTTTTTTTTCCCTTCCTATGGAGTTTTTCTTTAGGAGACTCAAATAGTTCTAAAAACATTGCTTGATAATGCATACTTTATTTACTAGTTGGCCTTTCATTTGAAATTTCTAGAAAGAAATTAGTATTAGACTTATTCTAATTAGACTCACATATGGAGATTTGTAAAGTGGGATGGCGAATCTCTTTATGTTGTAATAATCAGTTATTTTGAAATATCTTTTAAAGTTATTTTTCTGATTATATAAACATGGAAGCATGAAATAACCCATACTCATAATAACAAAACCCATATTTAACCACAGTTAGTATTTTAACAGAGGTACTTCTATTTTTATATATTTCCTACATACTTGATATCATACTATATATCCATAATTTTAGCTGTCCTTTCTAAATTAACATTGTGAATTTTTTTCCTTGTTACAAAGTTCATATTTAATGGCTGTATTACATTACATGATATGGTTAATTTATCAGTTCTTAAAGTTGAATTCATATTTCAAAGTATTAAATATTTCTTTTTATTATTTCAAACTTTCCATATGCTCTCCTCCCCCTTACTGTCATCTGATCACTGCTATAATTAAGGAAGCACCCTAATCTCATCAAAAGTAAGTCCTTCCACTTGTGTTTGAGATCCCATGCTATTTTATCTTTTAAGGTCATTAGTCTTAAAATTTCTCTCTTCTATACCATCAATTCCTCCCTCTCTCTATTGTATTATCTTTAACATAAAATATTGTTTAAGTTCTTCCATCTATTGAAAAAAACTACCTTTAGAAAAACATAACCACATTTTCTTCCCCCTTTTATTGCACAGCTTCTTGAATGAGTTATTAGTAGTTTTATATTTACATTCTCAGCTGCATTTTCCTCTTCATCAAGTTCAGCCAGACCTTCTCTTGCTCATACTACTAAATTTACTCTTACTCAATCATCAGTGACCATGTTACCAAATATCAGTGATCACTTTTTAGCTCTCAAATGGCCTTATTGCTAGTCTCATTTCTTCCAGTTTGACCAATCTTATTTTCTGAAAACAAATATTATTCTAGGTTTCTTTTGTATTATTCTCTATTGGATTTTTTCCTCTGACTCACTGGTTGCTCCTCCTTAGTCTCCTTTGCTGGCTGCTCCTTCAGGTCTGTTTTTCAGGACTTAGATTTGTTGCCATTTTCGTCTTTAATTATAGCCTCTTCAAGAAGATCTTGTCCACTGCCATGGCTTTAAATACCTAAATGCTAATTTACATCTTCATTCTTGATCTCTCTTCTGTACCCCAAACTCATAGACAGCTGCTACTTTACTTTTCATCTTTAATATCTATCTACTTTAATAAAAATCTACCTTAATAACTATCTTGAAGTTAACATACTCAAAATTAAACATAATCTACAAACTCCTTTGGTTATGCACACCTCAGTAACATTACAACCATCTACCAGGTGTTTCAGCCAAAAAGTACCAGTTAACATTGACTCTTATCTTAATCCCCATAAGCCAGTCTGCTAGGAAATCCTGTTACCTTGAACTCATGATGTTCCTAATACAGCAGTCCCCACTTATCCACAGGACCCCAGTGGATCCCCAAAACCATGGGTAGTATTGAACTCTATAAATACTATTTTATCTTATACATACATATCTATGATAAAGTTTAATTTATAAATTAGGCACAGTAAGAGGTTAATAACTAATAATAAAGTAGAACAATTATAACAATATACTATATAAAAGTTAGGAAAATGGGTCTCTCAAAATATCTTATTGCACTCTATATACAGTGTGGAAACACTGGACAAAGGGATAATTTACAACCTGGGCAGGATGGGGCAAGATGGTACAGGACTTCATCAAGCTACTCAGAGCTGCATGCAGTTTAAAAATTATGAATTGTTTCTTTCTGGAATTTTTCTTCTAATAGTTTTGGACCTTGGTTGACAGTGGGAAACTGACACCATGGATAATCGAAACTGTGGAAAGCAAAACCACAGATAAGAGGTACTACTGGACATGTAATTCTTATCTCTGTACTGCCACCTTAATTTCTCCCTACAGCACCCTCCTTGTTGGGTGCCTGGTTTGAACACCTGACTGCTTATAATCCACTTATTAGAATTATCTTTCTAAAACACAAGTTATTTTTTTTTTCACTTATCTGTTTAACCACCTCTATTTGCCTACTATTGCATTTACTACAAAATCCAAATTCATTACTCTGACCTTTAGATCTCAAATTTATCAGATCCCGCACACCCCTATGACTTTGTCGTATATAGTTCTCTTTGCATTTACTGTTTCCAGCTACACTATCACTCTTGCTTTTGCTTTCATATGCGCCAAGTTTTATAACAGTTGTTTGTTTCTTACATTTGGTATGTCTCTCTTTTTTCCATTGATGGCTCCAACTTTAAAAAATTTTCTCAGTGTAGATGTCACTTCTCCTCTAAGACTTTCTCTTAACGCTCAATAAAAAGCAGTTCTCATTCTCTCTTATCCCAGTATCTGGTTTTCTTTTTATACTTCATTATGTATCCATTTGTTAATTATATTTAATTTTTATCTTTTATGAGAATGACAACTCTATGAAAACAAGGATCTTTGTGTATTTTTTTGTTCTATCCCCAGTGCCTAGAAAAAATGTGATATTCAGTGCATGAAATGGGATTTTTTTAGACAGATACATTTTTGTCTGCATCTCTGATATTTTCTTAGACTAAATACCTCTAAATGGCATAATTGTATTTTAGCGAATTGTTTTCTAGGACCTGCCTATAGTAAGGTTGTCAGAATTGACAGAGAAGTATAAGTATAAATTTGACCATATTTGGGACATACTTATAATAAAAAATATTCATTGTTTATTTGAAATTCAAATTCAACTGGGCATCCCATATATTGTCTAGCAATGGAATCCTATATGCATTTCCAACTAAAAGTGGATTAAAATGATAATGTCATGATATCCCCTTTTCATCATTTTATAAAAATGCTTGGTGCTCATGTGCACACACACGGGACCAATAAAAATAACAGAAAAAAGTAAATCTATACTTAGATTAAAATGTTTCACAAGATATAACTTTTATTCCATTGAAATCCTTCTAGAAGCCTTAGTCATTTTATACAATGCCATTGATGCTCAATACAAGTATTTCTGAATTCATATGTAAATCTTAATTAGATCATAATGATATTTTGATCCAAATGGACTTTATGAACTGTTATTCTCCCCTGATAAGCAATAACATGGAAGAAATTTGATTCAAGTTGGATAATGTGATATGCACATAAAAAAAGACCATAGACCTAGCATCACTTGTCTGTGAGTCTCGAAAACATTATGAGAATTAGAGTCTGGGGTGTGTTAGGTCGCCGAGGATGCTCAAAAAATCCAAATCTCTGGGAAAATGATTTCTGATCTAGAACTTTTTAAATATTCACTTAATACTTTACATGCTTTTCGGTCATTCTATAAAGGAATTTAACCCTACAAATAGATGTGGAATTAATTCTTTTCTTTCTGAAGAATAACAAAGAAAGTTAGACTTGAGCTTATCCTTTCCTTTTGCTGTTGTGTTTTTGTTATTGTAAACTCTTATAAGAAAGATGCTGACTATTAAGTGTGAGAATGATATAAAAATGTATTTTTGTCATGTTTTTCTTCATTAATCCACAATAAGGCTCTAAAATATTAGGAGCTTGAATAGAAAATATAAAAACCTAGAAACCACATTAAATGAAATGACAACATTGAAAACTCTCAAGTAGAAAGGATTCTCATTAGGGGGGTCTCTGTATTTTAAAAGCTCCCAAATTAAAATTGCTGTAAGTAATGTTAATAAGTAGATGAAACTTTTGGTTTATACTACATTAGAGACTGCATTAGGTGCTGAGACTATCCTGTCTATTGTCCTCAACCAGAAAGGTTTGACTGTTTCATTTAGCAAATGTAATATTTTTTGAATTCTTACCATTGTTTATTGGCAGTGCCTTTATATCATCTGTGACTTAAAACAGCAGAGTATGTCATTATCATGAGTAGCAGTGGGAAAGTAAGGAAAGTACAAAGGATCTGTATTGGGACATCTGACCTCACCAGTTTGTAACCATTTACCCTTATGTTCGGTATTAGAGTATAAGTAGTTATATTTCAATTATATCTTTATCAAATAATAGTAGCAACAGTTAATATGCACTGAGTGCTCACTATAGTGTGTGTGTGTGTGTGTGTATGTGTGTGTGTGTGTGTGTGTGTGTGTGTGTGTATTGTTTGGTATTTAAAATAGTATCTAAAAATATAAGCTTCCTTTTCCATTTACCTCCAAATGGACATTGTTTAATAATAATAACCTTCCAGAAAATGCACCATGAATTTGTAAGTAGTATCTAGTGACTCACATACAACAGCCTGTTCTTCCTTTTCTCTAATGTCTTTGTGGCCTTAAATGTTGTAGCATTCAGGTTCAGGGTATCAAGGAAAGAGTAAGGTTTGTGGTCTCAGAGATCTGGGCTTGAATTTCATGTTATTAACCACATGTCAGTAAACAACTATAATTTACTTGAGTCTCAATTTCTATTTATAGTGTGGAGACTTGATTATTTAATAAGAAAAAAAGAAAAAAGAAACCTACGACAAGTACTTATCACTATACCTGATTTATATAGTAGAGATTAAAAAATACTACTTTACTTTCCTCTTTTCCAAGAAGTGTTAGAGCCATTATACTGTATTAATACCTTACTCTTATTGAGTGCATATTATGTGCCAGATAGTATCTAATTGCTTTATTTATATTGTCTTATATAATTCTCACAATGCCTCTATGAAGTAGTTTCTACTATTGTTTATCATTATCGTTTTACAGAGAAAAAAATGAAATACTGAGACTCAAAGATATTAGTCATCCTCAGATATTATCTTACTCTACTTTGGCTCCTTTATTCACCTGATTACATAAAATTTGGGCATAAAATCTTTTTTAGATATTTATTGCACTAAATACTCTCTATCTTTTCCTCAACTATATTTCAGTTTGAGGATTTAGAGTGTCTTAATTGCCTAAGTATAATGCACTATATTAAGCATGTGGAAAAATACACATCAGACTGAGTCTGTCCTCAAGGAACTCAAGACTGGGAGGAATTTATATTTGTTCTAATCTCAAATCTATTGACTGAAGAATGAGGCTTATTCTATGATCACTAGAACAAAAAGAAGAAAACAACTATGTTGTATTCTCTTAGGCTATTAGAAATTAGAAATTACTAATATAGATAAATTGCCAAGACATGCAGCTGAGAATTTATACACATGCTAATGAAATCTGGTCACTAGTGCAATTTACTGAAGTTAAGGCAGCTCAATTAGAAGAAAAAGAATAATGGACACAGAATTAACTCAAAGAAGTAATTCTAAATTTAGACACACAGAGTTCAGTTTTCTTTCTATACTTCAGAGTGAGATCATAAAATCTGATGTGAATTTGTTGGAATTTAATTTCAATTATAATACAAATTTGAAGAAAAATAAAGATAATTTGGTTCTGTCTCCTGTAAGCATTAGAGTTTGAGGTGAGAGGTGTTTTAATTGTTTTGTTTTGTGTTTTTAAAATACATGACTATCCAGTTTTCTCATTTGATTTTAAGAGATATCCCAGAGTAATATTTGGGTAAAATGTAATTAGAACCTTATAAATTAGTAAAACTTTGTACAGCTTAAAATAAACCTCATGCAGGACAATAAATGCAGATTTAATGCATTTTGCTGTAGTCTCTCTTCTGTTCAGAGCCTGAAAACCAACATTATTTTAAGTTTCAAAACATTGGGGGCATTAAACAGTCAGAATGACTTTAATTGAGCAGTGTACATTCATATTGTGGAATAACAATTCTGTTTCCTTTTCTGAGTTATAGTAAGAACTAGATTGTCAAGTAGGCATCTAGTTTATTCATTTCAAACAGCAAGGTAGCTGTGTTAGATTGAATGTGAAATTGTCTCTTCTTTTGGTTGTTGATTGGCCAAAATATTATCTACTTGATTTTGTGTGTAAATACAGACAGTGAGTTATCTACATTCTTAACCTAGAAGCTTTGGTTATAAATAAAAGGAAAAAAGATAACAAATTATTAAATTTCTAGCCATTGAAAGACATTTTTTTGACCTGTCTTTTTCTTCCTATCAAAATACTCAAGTGTCTATTAGAAAAAATACTAAAAACATTTGCTGGCTAAATACTAATATAATAGAATTTTAACTAAACATGTCAGGATCCTATCAAACATATCAGCGTTGTTTGTTTCAGTATTAGCACCCATGATGCTGTGTATTTCTTTCAGTTTTTCTGCAATTGCTGAAACCATTTTGTAAACTAGATTTTGGAAATTATCATTACAATTGGAAACATGTTTATTTGAATATTCAAATATTCAAAGCTATGGCAACCATGATATACATTTTTAAATAGGAAAAGAAAAAGGTGAAGTGATGAAGAGGTACAGATTAGTAGTTCCAAAGTAGTCACGGGAATTTGAAATATAGTGTAGGGTATATAGTCAATATTATTGTAATGGTTGTGTGCAGTGCTAGACGGGTGCTGGAGTCATCAGGAGATCACTTCATGGATTGTATATAGGTGTAACTTTTTAAAATTTAAAATTTTAAAGAAAAGAAAGTTGAGGAACACATTTTTGAGGAAAAAGATTCTACATAAGAGTGTTTTATGTGCTGTGAAAGGATTTTTTAATAAATTTTACATTTTTAGTAATGGGTCTTGTATAAGTTTGCCGGGGCTGCCATTAACAAAATACCACAAACTAGGTAGCTTAACAATAGAAACTTATTGATTTAGAGGCTAGAACTGAAGTCAAGGTGTTAGCAGGGCTGATTCCTTCTGAAGGTTGTAAAGTAAGAATAGGAGCCGGGCATCTCTCCTTGGTTTATAGGTAGTCGACTTCATGTTCACATGTTTTGTTTTGTTTTTCTGTATGCATTCAGATAATTTTTCTATCTCTAAATTTACCCTGTTTAGAACGACTTCGATTATATTGAATTAGGGCCCATCTTAACTGCTTCGTTTTAACTTTATTATGTCTGTAAAACTCCTATTGACAAATAAGGTCACATTCTGAGGAGGTGGTGTTTAAGGCTTAAATATATGCATTCTGAGGATACAATTCAACTGGTAATAGGGGCATATGTTTTAGAAATTTTTATTGAGAGAAACCCACAATATTTTACTCTGCCTTTTGGGTTATTGAAATATGAAAGAGAACTAATAAGATTTAACAAATATTTTCTTTTCAAAACACAGAAATTATTTTAATGAAAAATATTTCTAGATAATACGGCTTTTATTATATATTTAAGTTAAACTCTAATTCGTTTCTGAGATAATTAGAATTTATATATTTTGTTGATATATACATATAAATATGTATTTAATATATTTAATAAATAAATATAAATATTAAATATATAAAGTTAGAATTTACTTATATTCACAAACAGTACAGGATTATAATAAAATACATCTTGGGGAGCAATAACCATAGGTTGTAATCCCCAGATCATCCTTGAATTCACAATACAGAGTACACAATGCAGAGATCTAACTGAATGGAAACAGAAACTATGAACTATTCTGATTTCTACACTTTGCAGTTTCTTTCTTTCTTGCCAGAGGAAAAAAAAATTAAAAGTTTAATTTGTAAGTGATTCTTACAAATGTCTTTATTATCTGTGAAGTATTCCTTAAAAATGCAGACTCAATGCCTATTGACTGCATTGAGTTAATATGTATCGGATGGATGGTATTCTTTATATGTGGAAAATCAGGCTAATGAACAGCCAGATTCCTATATGAGTTGTGAGTGTCCATTATTCCATTATTAATTTCTAAAAAATATTAAGGTATTGAAGAAATAGCATTGTTGAGTGCACATGGAGGAGACTAAATCACATGGAAGAATGGTTAAAAATGGATAAATTTGGTCCAAAAGCAAATCGTAGTTGTCTTTTAGTGTGTGGAATGGATGAGATTTAATTTGAATTATAGCGGACTGTGTATGTGTATGTGTGTTGTATGTACTTATCAATGTATGATTTGCATGCAATAAAATGTACACATCTTCAGTATTCTGTTCTATGAGAATTTTTAATTTCTACACTATAATCAGCACCCAAAACTAAATATAGATTATTCCCTCAACCCAAAACCATGCCTATACATAGTTTCAGTCAATCTCCTCTTTAAAAGCAACTCATTGTTTAGATTCATATCATTATAGATAAACTTTGCTTGGCTTCTTTTTCTCAACATGTTTTTGCAATTCATGTTTTTTTCTATATCTGCAGTTCATTCCTTTTTGTTTCTAAGTAGTATCTATTGTCTGAGTATTTCAAAATTTGTTTATCTAATCTCCTTTAATAGATATTAGGGGTGTGTGTGTGTGTGTGTGTGTGTGTGTGTGTGCACGCAAGATTAGCTATTATAAATAAGTCCTTTGTGAGTTCTTTTTTATAAATATTTTTGTGGACACATTTCCTCCCCCCTTCCACTTCTCTTAGGTCATAAGGTAAGAAACTACCAACTTTTCTAAGTTGTCCCACCTTACATTCTCATCAGCAATGTATAGGAGTTTCAACCTGTATTTTGCTCATATTGTCCTCTTCCTCTTAGACATTGTCAGAGCTTTTTGAAAAATGCCCACCACTCCAATCCCTACAAGGTAATAAGAACACAGACAGCTCTTCTCTCTGACTTATATAAGAGTATCACACAATTGAATTTGAGAGTAAACTCAACTTTTCTTTCCATACGTTCTCCATTAGATCACATTGTGAAATGGTTTATATAAGTGGCTGAAGATATTACCAGAACAATTTGCTTGAATAGACAGACTCACACAAAATGTCAAGTGTAGAAATGCAAGAACTGACATTTTCTGAAGTGGAAGAATGTGACAATAATGACTGTTTGAGTGCATATATGAGACAACTCCTGAGGATGTTAAATCCCTACTAGGATTTAACTAGTAGGGATAGAGTGTAGTCTCAGTTTTAGAAATTCTACCAATGAAGGCTGAGCCTGAAAAAGTACTATTATTAGTCTCATCAGAATGTTAAGGGAACATATTAATATCTGGTTGAGCTTGGATGCTGTCTGATAAAGATGTAGAGATATACATGTTTTACATATGGCCTGGATCTATAGAAAACTGTAGAAAGAAAAATTATTCTTTTTCATAAAAATGAGTTTACTTCTTTATTATCTTACTTAATAACTAGTTTCTAAATAGTTGTAGTGGCTGGGTGGTGGGAGGATGAAAGTCAGGATTATCACTACAGTTGACAATTAAGTCACCTAAGTTTTTCCAACTGATTGAACAAAATGTTTTGTGATGATCTTTCGTTAACTGAGTAGCATAGAGCGAATTAAACAAGCAAATCCTTTCTCTCTATCACATGTTATGACTTTTGCAATTTTCATTTATAAATTTATAAAAAGTTAACTACTCCAAAGTATTAATGCAGAAAGAAAATTTTTACAGTACAAGTAAATTATTGTTATTGAAAAACTGCTTCTTCAAATATTTTATTTTCTAAAACAGACATAAAATGTAGACAGCTTCATATTTATGATTTTTTCCCCAAAAGTTTATTTATAAATTGGTTATGTGAGACTCTGAATACATTTTCATATAAATTAAATGTCACATGATTGTCAGATCAGACCCCAAACTATATGTATTGTCATACATGAAGAATAATAAAATCATACGATATCTTGGTTAGAAAAGATTATTCTATAATACTCTGGTTAATACTTGAAATATAGTGAAAAAATTTAAATTCAGGGAATACATTAGCCATACCTTAACAATAGTAGATTGGATTCTCATATATTTTTTGCATCATATTTACATTGCTTTGGCTCTTGCAGTGTCGCTGGCAATGGGAATGATATTTAGGTGCTTTCTGGGCTAACTTGTGAGAAAAGAAATATTATATCAGCCCCTATAAATTTATATGGATCATTGGAAGAGAATACCTTGATAGCCAAAATAACATCCTGTACTAAACTATATAAAACTTTAAAAATTCATAAGAAAGTTCATTTAATCTTAATTACTTCTTTAAAGGCCCTATATCCAAATATAGTCATATTCTGATGTATTGGGAGTTAAGGCTTCAACATATGTGTTTCTTTCTTTCTTTCCTTTTTTTGGGGGGTGGGGTAGGGAGGACACAAATTCAGCCCATAACAATGTTATTTAAAAACTCTCTGGAAATTTATTTAAAGAATCTCTGAACTGGAGACCCTTATTCACCTGGGAAAACATTTGCCACATTTCTCTCTCTAAGGACTTGGAATTACATGTTAGTTGTAGAAGAAATATTTTGAAGTATTTGAAAAAATACACTTTCAACAAGATTTTCACAGTGGATGGAAATCCTAAATCACACACTTAATACTTTAATCAAGACTATTTTCTAAATATGTGTATAAACCTAACTTATGATTTGATTTTTCTTCCTAGCATAGGGAAGCTTTGTTGGCCAATTAGTATTAGTTAAATATCAGGGAATTTTTCAAAGAAGGGCAAAGGCACTGTTTGGTTGATTAAGGGAACTATTGTGCACATGAGATTATGATATGACATTGTAATTCAGGAAACTAGTGTTAGTCGTAGGTATGTCCTGAAACTTAACTGAGAAATCACTTTACTATTGGTACAACTACCTTGTAATATGCAAAATTAATTAAAATAGCTGTTTTTCTCTTTGGATAGCTCTTACAAAATTTATAGATCATTTCCATCAAATAAGCCTCTTGACCTGACATTTGATCGACTTTAACATAGTTGTGTAATTCCCTACTCCCAAGTTTGTTTACCGATAAATGATTTGTTCAGTGCTGATGTCAGTGCCCTATTGGATGTGCAACGCAGAAAAATACGTGATAGGGATCTATGCTTCAAAAATACTGTTCAGTGCTTAGATAGTAGTCATCTTACTTTAAATCTGTGCATAATTTAAAAAGTCAGTAAGAAATAGATCAAGATGATAAATTGTCTGTTTTGGCCATTTTAAAGACTCTCCAAGTGAAGGATTCTTTTCATAAATGCCAGCTATGGTAAAATGCAAAGCATCAGCCTAATAAAATAGTGCATATGGCCATTCAATTATATTATCCTCTTCCTCTTAAAAGAGAGCTGCAACTAATGGGCCTAATTGCCTCTGAGAGCTTGGGACATTTTTATTTCCCCCCATATGCTTTGTATTTCATTTGAGCAACAAGAGCTCTCTGTGAAAATGCCCTTACACTTTAATTAGAGAATTCAAGTCTAAGTTTAATGTCTCAACAGTCCACGGAAATGAAAATTGTAAATATTTTTGAAAAAGAAATACCAGAAAAATTGTGCTAAATTCTACATTTAAAATATTATAAATATAACATGTGCTAGGTTTGGTTAATTTCAATTATCCATAAGAAAGGTTACAATGTATACCTGGCAACAGTACTGAACAGATGTACAAATACTAGAGTAGACTTTCATGCTGAAAAATTCCAAAAATTCCTGTCAGTCAGTATGTACAACCTCCTGCTAAACGATATGACACTTTAAAAAATTGTGGTAAACATTCTGAATTTCACATGGAAAGATGAATTTTTAAAGTGTCTTTTTGGCATTGGACCAGATTCCCCTTCCTGAAAGTTTAAATTGAGTCAAGTTTTTATAGTATATGTAAACAATGGCCCATGTTGTAGTGTTCTCAGATGAATTTAGGAAACAAAATACCTCAGGAAACATACCCCAAACAGTTGTTGGTGTGTTTTCACTAAAAAATAAAAGTATAAATATACATGCTTGTTAAGTATATGTAACTTGGAGTGGTGGGCATTTTATTGTCGGTATATAAAATTTACGATTCCACTTATCATTTAGAGAGTACATACAATTTGGGGTTAGGTATAACTTAGAAGAAAACACAACAGGTTATAATATACAAAATGAGAGTGCGTGGTCTCTGGCTCTTACAAGAGAATAGGTTGTCTCCTGTGCCCAAGCTCATCTCTAGTACCGTGTTTTTATGGCAGCTGTGTGGTGAAATGAAGACACCCAGAATATCTCTGTCACAAAAACAGTATTTATGCTTGCTCTATTTAGCAAGACACTGTTGAGGAAACTCCTCTGATGGTGTCACTCCATCCGATAATAATCTAAACCTCCATCACTAGTGTCTAGGCTACCTGGCATGCTTATAAACTGTGGTAGGAATAGTATACATGAAAAAGCCAGTGAGAGAGAAAGCAAGAGGGAACTTTATTAAGGAAATGCCGTTTTTAGCTTTTGTAGCTATCATTATTTTTCCCTGGTTGTTCTAATGAAACCTGTTAACACCTAGGAATCGTTTTTTTCTAGAATGAATACTCCTGAGTTTCTGGAAGTAAGGGATTCATTATTTTCTTTTTGTTCCTGCTCTTATACCTCTGTTGGGCATTTTACCACAAAATAGCAAAAGGATTGCAAAAAAGAGAAGATAAACCAAAGGAAAGGATTGATGATAAGAAATGGAGAAGAAAGGATGGGTTTGGGGGCAGAGATGAGTTGAGGGTAGATAAGAAGAAGAAGGAAAGAGAACAGTATGGGATTACTAAGGTGTATAAGAAAAATGAACACATTTGCATTCTCATCTATTTGCCTTGCTTCCACTTTGAGGACACAATATATCACCACTATCTTGAGTGACACTAAGTTCTGAAAACACAACAACAAAGCATGTGTGTCAGTAACAGGTTCTGGAGATCTGGGAGCCTAGAAACTTACAAGAGGCTTCCTCAAGTAATAGACAAACTATTTTCTCTGAGCTGCTATCTTCTGACTCCACTGTCCAGTAATAATTTCCTAAATTCTCACTGCATCTTCTCCACGACCACTTAGTGGCACTTGTATTATGGTAATGTACTTGTTGTGGGAGTCTTTTTCTTCTTAAAATAACACAGATTTTGAGATAAATGATGTTAATTTAGTGTATTCTTTTTATAATTTACAGAATATGATATGGTATGATATCCATAGCACGTGCTTATAAATTATTAAATGAGTGAATACAGACTTCAGAATTCTTTTGGTTTGACTCCTGACGATAAATGTTTAAGGCCAAAAATTGGTAACCAAGTAATTGCAAATTAAGAGTATGATAAGTACTAAAGCCATACAAGTTTATAGACATGTATGAGTTATACTTTAATATGAGTAATTTATAAAATTTGAAATGTAAGATATAACCTTGCAATTTGACACCTTGTTTGTAATTAAATAAAAGAAAAATTCATAATACCATTTGCTGAATTATAAGACTTTGTGTAAGCTAACAAAATAAAAAAATATTAAAAGTAAGAATAGATTGACTTGTGGTTAAAATAAACATTGCTCTGAGTTATAAATTGATGAGGATGCAGCTTAATTCCAAGTTCTGAAAATTCTCAAACTATTAAAGTGATTGGATATTGTTCTTAATTCTAGCATTACAGAAACTGTACACTAAGATGCCTTTCATAAATACAGTAGTAGGAAAACCATTTTTTCCTATTTTGTTATTATAGTTTTTGTTGACAATAATAATAAAAGGGCTGCTACTATCTATAAAAAAAAAACAAAAAACAAAAAAAACAAACAAAAAACCAGCTAGACCATTTCCCCCTTCTTAGGAGAAACTTCAAAAAGATACCTTTTTTCCCCTTTCTTTTTCTTTCTTTTAATCACGAATACAATCCAGAATAGAAGCCAAGAAAAAACTTAATCTCTTGGTGAGTTTCAAAATTTCAATTAAAAAATTACATATGTTGGCTCATCAGGTAGGCATTGATTGTTAGCATTAGCCAGGAGTATATAAACACTTATAAATATTGCATGCAGAAGAGAAGCTGCACTTAGATGAATGATTAATAGTCCTGTTGTTGGTAATCTATTGTATCTTTTTTTGCATGGAAAAAGCAATTAGAAACACATTTCCGACTATCCCAAACAAACCTTAGATGCTTCATAGCGGAAAATTAAAATTTTAGACATTATAAAGAGTGTAATAAATGTATCTTCAGTCACCACATCATAATAGTGCTTGGGAGACCTGAACGAGCTCATAAGACCACAATTTGACTCACCTTTCTTGCTTTTGATAATCTATTTTTATAAA